>NW_028276224.1:0-300000 GCF_052056855.1 Sturnus vulgaris | reverse complement strand
GCTCGGGACTTTGCTCTCGGGGCCAAGGCAAGAGGGCGTGCTTGCCCGCAGAACTGAGAACACGCTGTTGGGCAGAGCTGCAACTGACCGCTGGAGTTCAGCTCTCGCCGGACGGCAGAAGGCGAAGAACGAAGCCGCTTGCGAGCGGCGCAGTGCAGCGAAGAGCTCTCCGAATTCGCCGCTAGCTCCACGGTCTTTCTCAGCTGCGAGTAGCAGCGCTCGCAGTACACAGGGCTTCGCAAGGCCCGAAGACCCGGAGGGAAGTATCGCACACGAAAATGTGCCAGGACAGAGACGTGTTCTACGTTGTCCCTTCTCGTCATGCAGTTTGTGCCTCTGCTGCTTCTGCTGTTAGGAATCGCTCCTTGAAAGGCGAGCGAGAGCGTCCTTCCGGGTGCATTGCACTGAGTCGAGTGCTCGCTCGGGACTTTGCTCTCGGGGCCAAGGCAAGAGGGCGTGCTTGCCCGCAGAACTGAGAACACGCTGTTGGGCAGAGCTGCAACTGACCGCTGGAGTTCAGCTCTCGCCGGACGGCAGAAGGCGAAGAACGAAGCCGCTTGCGAGCGGCGCAGTGCAGCGAAGAGCTCTCCGAATTCGCCGCTAGCTCCACGGTCCTTCTCAGCTGCGAGTAGCAGCGCTCGCAGTACACAGGGCTTCGCAAGGCCCGAAGACCCGGAGGGAAGTATCGCACACGAAAATGTGCCAGGACAGAGACGTGTTCTACGTTGTCCCTTCTCGTCATGCAGTTTGTGCCTCTGCTGCTTCTGCTGTTAGGAATCGCTCCTTGAAAGGCGAGCGAGAGCGTCCTTCCGGGTGCATTGCACTGAGTCGAGTGCTCGCTCGGGTCTTTGCACTCGGGGCCAAGGCAAGAGGGCGTGCTTGCCCGCAGAACTGAGAACACGCTGTTGGGCAGAGCTGCAACTGACCGCTGGAGTTCAGCTCTCGCCGGACGGCAAAAGGCGAAGAACGAAGCCGCTTGCGTGCGGCGCAGTGCAGCGAAGAGCTCTCCGAATTCGCCGCTAGCTCCACGGTCCTTCTCAGCTGCGAGTAGCAGCGCTCGCAGTACACAGAGCTTCGCAAGGCCCGAAGACCCGGAGGGAAGTATCGCACACGAAAATGTGCCAGGACAGAGACGTGTTCTACGTTGTCCCTTCTCGTCATGCAGTTTGTGCCTCTGCTGCTTCTGCTGTTAGGAATCGCTCCTTGAAAGGCGAGCGAGAGCGTCCTTCCGGGTGCATTGCACTGAGTCGAGTGCTCGCTCGGGACTTTGCTCTCGGGGCCAAGGCAAGAGGGCGTGCTTGCCCGCAGAACTGAGAACACGCTGTTGGGCAGAGCTGCAACTGACCGCTGGAGTTCAGCTCTCGCCGGACGGCAGAAGGCGAAGAACGAAGCCGCTTGCGAGCGGCGCAGTGCAGCGAAGAGCTCTCCGAATTCGCCGCTAGCTCCACGGTCCTTCTCAGCTGCGAGTAGCAGCGCTCGCAGTACACAGAGCTTCGCAAGGCCCGAAGACCCGGAGGGAAGTATGGCACACGGAAATGTGCCAGGACAGAGACGTGTTCTACGTTGTCCCTTCTCGTCATGCAGTTTGTGCCTCTGCTGCTTCTGCTGTTAGGAATCGCTCCTTGAAAGGCGAGCGAGAGCGTCCTTCCGGGTGCATTGCACTGAGTCGAGTGCTCGCTCGGGACTTTGCTCTCGGGGCCAAGGCAAGAGGGCGTGCTTGCCCGCAGAACTGAGAACACGCTGTTGGGCAGAGCTGCAACTGACCGCTGGAGTTCAGCTCTCGCCGGACGGCAGAAGGCGAAGAACGAAGCCGCTTGCGAGCGGCGCAGTGCAGCGAAGAGCTCTCCGAATTCGCCGCTAGCTCCACGGTCCTTCTCAGCTGCGAGTAGCAGCGCTCGCAGTACACAGGGCTTCGCAAGGCCCGAAGACCCGGAGGGAAGTATCGCACACGAAAATGTGCCAGGACAGAGACGTGTTCTACGTTGTCCCTTCTCGTCATGCAGTTTGTGCCTCTGCTGCTTCTGCTGTAGGTAATCGCTCCTTGAAAGGCGAGCGAGAGCGTCCTTCCGGGTGCATTGCACTGAGTCGAGTGCTCGCACGGGTCTTTGCACTCGGGGCCAAGGCAAGAGGGCGTGCTTGCCCGCAGAACTGAGAACACGCTGTTGGGCAGAGCTGCAACTGACCGCTGGAGTTCAGCTCTCGCCGGACGGCAAAAGGCGAAGAACGAAGCCGCTTGCGTGCGGCGCAGTGCAGCGAAGAGCTCTCCGAATTCGCCGCTAGCTCCACGGTCCTTCTCAGCTGCGAGTAGCAGCGCTCGCAGTACACAGAGCTTCGCAAGGCCCGAAGACCCGGAGGGAAGTATCGCACACGAAAATGTGCCAGGACAGAGACGTGTTCTACGTTGTCCCTTCTCGTCATGCAGTTTGTGCCTCTGCTGCTTCTGCTGTTAGGAATCGCTCCTTGAAAGGCGAGCGAGAGCGTCCTTCCGGGTGCATTGCACTGAGTCGAGTGCTCGCTCGGGGCTTTGCTCTCGGGGCCAAGGCAAGAGGGCGTGCTTGCCCGCAGAACTGAGAACACGCTGTTGGGCAGAGCTGCAACTGACCGCTGGAGTTCAGCTCTCGCCGGACGGCAGAAGGCGAAGAACGAAGCCGCTTGCGAGCGGCGCAGTGCAGCGAAGAGCTCTCCGAATTCGCCGCTAGCTCCACGGTCCTTCTCAGCTGCGAGTAGCAGCGCTCGCAGTACACAGAGCTTCGCAAGGCCCGAAGACCCGGAGGGAAGTATCGCACACGAAAATGCGCCAGGACAGAGACGTGTTCTACGTTGTCCCTTCTCGTCATGCAGTTTGTGCCTCTGCTGCTTCTGCTGTAGGTAATCGCTCCTTGAAAGACGAGCGAGAGCGTCCTTCCGGGTGCATTGCACTGAGTCGAGTGCTCGCTCGGGACTTTGCACTCGGGGCCAAGGCAAGAGGGCGTGCTTGCCCGCAGAACTGAGAACACGCTGTTGGGCAGAGCTGCAACTGACCGCTGGAGTTCAGCTCTCGCCGGACGGCAGAAGGCGAAGAACGAAGCCGCTTGCGAGCGGCGCAGTGCAGCGAAGAGCTCTCCGAATTCGCCGCTAGCTCCACGGTCCTTCCCAGCTGCGAGTAGCAGCGCTCGCAGTACACAGAGCTTCGCAAGGCCCGAAGACCCGGAGGGAAGTATCGCACACGAAAATGCGCCAGGACAGAGACGTGTTCTACGTTGTCCCTTCTCGTCATGCAGTTTGTGCCTCTGCTGCTTCTGCTGTTAGGAATCGCTCCTTGAAAGACGAGCGAGAGCGTCCTTCCGGGTGCATTGCACTGAGTCGAGTGCTCGCTCGGGGCTTTGCACTCGGGGCCAAGGCAAGAGGGCGTGCTTGCCCGCAGAACTGAGAACACGCTGTTGGGCAGAGCTGCAACTGACCGCTGGAGTTCAGCTCTCGCCGGACGGCAGAAGGCGAAGAACGAAGCCGCTTGCGAGCGGCGCAGTGCAGCGAAGAGCTCTCCGAATTCGCCGCTAGCTCCACGGTCCTTCTCAGCTGCGAGTAGCAGCGCTCGCAGTACACAGAGCTTCGCAAGGCCCGAAGACCCGGAGGGAAGTATCGCACACGAAAATGCGCCAGGACAGAGACGTGTTCTACGTTGTCCCTTCTCGTCATGCAGTTTGTGCCTCTGCTGCTTCTGCTGTTAGGAATCGCTCCTTGAAAGACGAGCGAGAGCGTCCTTCCGGGTGCATTGCACTGAGTCGAGTGCTCGCTCGGGAATTTGCACTCGGGGCCAAGGCAAGAGGGCGTGCTTGCCCGCAGAACTGAGAACACGCTGTTGGGCAGAGCTGCAACTGACCGCTGGAGTTCAGCTCTCGCCGGACGGCAGAAGGCGAAGAACGAAGCCGCTTGCGAGCGGCGCAGTGCAGCGAAGAGCTCTCCGAATTCGCCGCTAGCTCCACGGTCCTTCTCAGCTGCAAGTAGCAGCGCTCGCAGTACACAGAGCTTCGCAAGGCCCGAAGACCCGGAGGGAAGTATCGCACACGAAAATGCGCCAGGACAGAGACGTGTTCTACGTTGTCCCTTCTCGTCATGCAGTTTGTGCCTCTGCTGCTTCTGCTGTAGGTAATCGCTCCTTGAAAGACGAGCGAGAGCGTCCTTCCGGGTGCATTGCACTGAGTCGAGTGCTCGCTCGGGGCTTTGCACTCGGGGCCAAGGCAAGAGGGCGTGCTTGCCCGCAGAACTGAGAACACGCTGTTGGGCAGAGCTGCAACTGACCGCTGGAGTTCAGCTCTCGCCGGACGGCAGAAGGCGAAGAACGAAGCCGCTTGCGAGCGGCGCAGTGCAGCGAAGAGCTCTCCGAATTCGCCGCTAGCTCCACGGTCCTTCTCAGCTGCGAGTAGCAGCGCTCGCAGTACACAGAGCTTCGCAAGGCCCGAAGACCCGGAGGGAAGTATCGCACACGAAAATGCGCCAGGACAGAGACGTGTTCTACGTTGTCCCTTCTCGTCATGCAGTTTGTGCCTCTGCTGCTTCTGCTGTTAGGAATCGCTCCTTGAAAGGCGAGCGAGAGCGTCCTTCTGGGTGCATTGCACTGAGTCGAGTGCTCGCTCGGGGCTTTGCTCTCGGGGCCAAGGCAAGAGGGCGTGCTTGCCCGCAGAACTGAGAACACGCTGTTGGGCAGAGCTGCAACTGACCGCTGGAGTTCAGCTCTCGCCGGACGGCAGAAGGCGAAGAACGAAGCCGCTTGCGAGCGGCGCAGTGCAGCGAAGAGCTCTCCGAATTCGCCGCTAGCTCCACGGTCCTTCTCAGCTGCGTGTAGCAGCGCTCGCAGTACACAGAGCTTCGCAAGGCCCGAAGACCCGGAGGGAAGTATCGCACACGAAAATGCGCCAGGACAGAGACGTGTTCTACGTTGTCCCTTCTCGTCATGCAGTTTGTGCCTCTGCTGCTTCTGCTGTAGGTAATCGCTCCTTGAAAGACGAGCGAGAGCGTCCTTCCGGGTGCATTGCACTGAGTCGAGTGCTCGCTCGGGACTTTGCACTCGGGGCCAAGGCAAGAGGGCGTGCTTGCCCGCAGAACTGAGAACACGCTGTTGGGCAGAGCTGCAACTGACCGCTGGAGTTCAGCTCTCGCCGGACGGCAGAAGGCGAAGAACGAAGCCGCTTGCGAGCGGCGCAGTGCAGCGAAGAGCTCTCCGAATTCGCCGCTAGCTCCACGGTCCTTCTCAGCTGCGTGTAGCAGCGCTCGCAGTACACAGAGCTTCGCAAGGCCCGAAGACCCGGAGGGAAGTATCGCACACGAAAATGTGCCAGGACAGAGACGTGTTCTACGTTGTCCCTTCTCGTCATGCAGTTTGTGCCTCTGCTGCTTCTGCTGTTAGGAATCGCTCCTTGAAAGACGAGCGAGAGCGTCCTTCCGGGTGCATTGCACTGAGTCGAGTGCTCGCTCGGGGCTTTGCTCTCGGGGCCAAGGCAAGAGGGCGTGCTTGCCCGCAGAACTGAGAACACGCTGTTGGGCAGAGCTGCAACTGACCGCTGGAGTTCAGCTCTCGCCGGACGGCAGAAGGCGAAGAACGAAGCCGCTTGCGAGCGGCGCAGTGCAGCGAAGAGCTCTCCGAATTCGCCGCTAGCTCCACGGTCCTTCTCAGCTGCGAGTAGCAGCGCTCGCAGTACACAGAGCTTCGCAAGGCCCGAAGACCCGGAGGGAAGTATGGCACACGGAAATGCGCCAGGACAGAGACGTGTTCTACGTTGTCCCTTCTCGTCATGCAGTTTGTGCCTCTGCTGCTTCTGCTGTTAGGAATCGCTCCTTGAAAGACGAGCGAGAGCGTCCTTCCGGGTGCATTGCACTGAGTCGAGTGCTCGCTCGGGACTTTGCACTCGGGGCCAAGGCAAGAGGGCGTGCTTGCCCGCAGAACTGAGAACACGCTGTTGGGCAGAGCTGCAACTGACCGCTGGAGTTCAGCTCTCGCCGGACGGCAGAAGGCGAAGAACGAAGCCGCTTGCGAGCGGCGCAGTGCAGCGAAGAGCTCTCCGAATTCGCCGCTAGCTCCACGGTCCTTCTCAGCTGCGAGTAGCAGCGCTCGCAGTACACAGAGCTTCGCAAGGCCCGAAGACCCGGAGGGAAGTATCGCACACGAAAATGCGCCAGGACAGAGACGTGTTCTACGTTGTCCCTTCTCGTCATGCAGTTTGTGCCTCTGCTGCTTCTGCTGTTAGGAATCGCTCCTTGAAAGACGAGCGAGAGCGTCCTTCCGGGTGCATTGCACTGAGTCGAGTGCTCGCTCGGGACTTTGCACTCGGGGCCAAGGCAAGAGGGCGTGCTTGCCCGCAGAACTGAGAACACGCTGTTGGGCAGAGCTGCAACTGACCGCTGGAGTTCAGCTCTCGCCGGACGGCAGAAGGCGAAGAACGAAGCCGCTTGCGAGCGGCGCAGTGCAGCGAAGAGCTCTCCGAATTCGCCGCTAGCTCCACGGTCCTTCTCAGCTGCGAGTAGCAGCGCTCGCAGTACACAGAGCTTCGCAAGGCCCGAAGACCCGGAGGGAAGTATCGCACACGAAAATGCGCCAGGACAGAGACGTGTTCTACGTTGTCCCTTCTCGTCATGCAGTTTGTGCCTCTGCTGCTTCTGCTGTTAGGAATCGCTCCTTGAAAGGCGAGCGAGAGCGTCCTTCTGGGTGCATTGCACTGAGTCGAGTGCTCGCTCGGGGCTTTGCTCTCGGGGCCAAGGCAAGAGGGCGTGCTTGCCCGCAGAACTGAGAACACGCTGTTGGTCAGAGCTGCAACTGACCGCTGGAGTTCAGCTCTCGCCGGACGGCAGAAGGCGAAGAACGAAGCCGCTTGCGAGCGGCGCAGTGCAGCGAAGAGCTCTCCGAATTCGCCGCTAGCTCCACGGTCCTTCTCAGCTGCGTGTAGCAGCGCTCGCAGTACACAGAGCTTCGCAAGGCCCGAAGACCCGGAGGGAAGTATCGCACACGAAAATGCGCCAGGACAGAGACGTGTTCTACGTTGTCCCTTCTCGTCATGCAGTTTGTGCCTCTGCTGCTTCTGCTGTAGGTAATCGCTCCTTGAAAGACGAGCGAGAGCGTCCTTCCGGGTGCATTGCACTGAGTCGAGTGCTCGCTCGGGACTTTGCACTCGGGGCCAAGGCAAGAGGGCGTGCTTGCCCGCAGAACTGAGAACACGCTGTTGGGCAGAGCTGCAACTGACCGCTGGAGTTCAGCTCTCGCCGGACGGCAGAAGGCGAAGAACGAAGCCGCTTGCGAGCGGCGCAGTGCAGCGAAGAGCTCTCCGAATTCGCCGCTAGCTCCACGGTCCTTCTCAGCTGCGTGTAGCAGCGCTCGCAGTACACAGAGCTTCGCAAGGCCCGAAGACCCGGAGGGAAGTATGGCACACGGAAATGTGCCAGGACAGAGACGTGTTCTACGTTGTCCCTTCTCGTCATGCAGTTTGTGCCTCTGCTGCTTCTGCTGTTAGGAATCGCTCCTTGAAAGACGAGCGAGAGCGTCCTTCCGGGTGCATTGCACTGAGTCGAGTGCTCGCTCGGGACTTTGCTCTCGGGGCCAAGGCAAGAGGGCGTGCTTGCCCGCAGAACTGAGAACACGCTGTTGGGCAGAGCTGCAACTGACCGCTGGAGTTCAGCTCTCGCCGGACGGCAGAAGGCGAAGAACGAAGCCGCTTGCGAGCGGCGCAGTGCAGCGAAGAGCTCTCCGAATTCGCCGCTAGCTCCACGGTCCTTCTCAGCTGCGAGTAGCAGCGCTCGCAGTACACAGAGCTTCGCAAGGCCCGAAGACCCGGAGGGAAGTATCGCACACGAAAATGTGCCAGGACAGAGACGTGTTCTACGTTGTCCCTTCTCGTCATGCAGTTTGTGCCTCTGCTGCTTCTGCTGTTAGGAATCGCTCCTTGAAAGACGAGCGAGAGCGTCCTTCCGGGTGCATTGCACTGAGTCGAGTGCTCGCTCGGGACTTTGCACTCGGGGCCAAGGCAAGAGGGCGTGCTTGCCCGCAGAACTGAGAACACGCTGTTGGGCAGAGCTGCAACTGACCGCTGGAGTTCAGCTCTCGCCGGACGGCAGAAGGCGAAGAACGAAGCCGCTTGCGAGCGGCGCAGTGCAGCGAAGAGCTCTCCGAATTCGCCGCTAGCTCCACGGTCCTTCTCAGCTGCGAGTAGCAGCGCTCGCAGTACACAGGGCTTCGCAAGGCCCGAAGACCCGGAGGGAAGTATCGCACACGGAAATGTGCCAGGACAGAGACGTGTTCTACGTTGTCCCTTCTCGTCATGCAGTTTGTGCCTCTGCTGCTTCTGCTGTTAGGAATCGCTCCTTGAAAGACGAGCGAGAGCGTCCTTCCGGGTGCATTGCACTGAGTCGAGTGCTCGCTCGGGACTTTGCTCTCGGGGCCAAGGCAAGAGGGCGTGCTTGCCCGCAGAACTGAGAACACGCTGTTGGGCAGAGCTGCAACTGACCGCTGGAGTTCAGCTCTCGCCGGACGGCAGAAGGCGAAGAACGAAGCCGCTTGCGAGCGGCGCAGTGCAGCGAAGAGCTCTCCGAATTCGCCGCTAGCTCCACGGTCCTTCTCAGCTGCGAGTAGCAGCGCTCGCAGTACACAGGGCTTCGCAAGGCCCGAAGACCCGGAGGGAAGTATGGCACACGGAAATGCGCCAGGACAGAGACGTGTTCTACGTTGTCCCTTCTCGTCATGCAGTTTGTGCCTCTGCTGCTTCTGCTGTTAGGAATCGCTCCTTGAAAGACGAGCGAGAGCGTCCTTCCGGGTGCATTGCACTGAGTCGAGTGCTCGCTCGGGACTTTGCTCTCGGGGCCAAGGCAAGAGGGCGTGCTTGCCCGCAGAACTGAGAACACGCTGTTGGGCAGAGCTGCAACTGACCGCTGGAGTTCAGCTCTCGCCGGACGGCAGAAGGCGAAGAACGAAGCCGCTTGCGAGCGGCGCAGTGCAGCGAAGAGCTCTCCGAATTCGCCGCTAGCTCCACGGTCTTTCTCAGCTGCGAGTAGCAGCGCTCGCAGTACACAGGGCTTCGCAAGGCCCGAAGACCCGGAGGGAAGTATCGCACACGAAAATGTGCCAGGACAGAGACGTGTTCTACGTTGTCCCTTCTCGTCATGCAGTTTGTGCCTCTGCTGCTTCTGCTGTTAGGAATCGCTCCTTGAAAGGCGAGCGAGAGCGTCCTTCCGGGTGCATTGCACTGAGTCGAGTGCTCGCTCGGGACTTTGCTCTCGGGGCCAAGGCAAGAGGGCGTGCTTGCCCGCAGAACTGAGAACACGCTGTTGGGCAGAGCTGCAACTGACCGCTGGAGTTCAGCTCTCGCCGGACGGCAGAAGGCGAAGAACGAAGCCGCTTGCGAGCGGCGCAGTGCAGCGAAGAGCTCTCCGAATTCGCCGCTAGCTCCACGGTCCTTCTCAGCTGCGAGTAGCAGCGCTCGCAGTACACAGGGCTTCGCAAGGCCCGAAGACCCGGAGGGAAGTATCGCACACGAAAATGTGCCAGGACAGAGACGTGTTCTACGTTGTCCCTTCTCGTCATGCAGTTTGTGCCTCTGCTGCTTCTGCTGTTAGGAATCGCTCCTTGAAAGACGAGCGAGAGCGTCCTTCCGGGTGCATTGCACTGAGTCGAGTGCTCGCTCGGGGCTTTGCTCTCGGGGCCAAGGCAAGAGGGCGTGCTTGCCCGCAGAACTGAGAACACGCTGTTGGGCAGAGCTGCAACTGACCGCTGGAGTTCAGCTCTCGCCGGACGGCAGAAGGCGAAGAACGAAGCCGCTTGCGAGCGGCGCAGTGCAGCGAAGAGCTCTCCGAATTCGCCGCTAGCTCCACGGTCCTTCTCAGCTGCGAGTAGCAGCGCTCGCAGTACACAGAGCTTCGCAAGGCCCGAAGACCCGGAGGGAAGTATGGCACACGGAAATGCGCCAGGACAGAGACGTGTTCTACGTTGTCCCTTCTCGTCATGCAGTTTGTGCCTCTGCTGCTTCTGCTGTTAGGAATCGCTCCTTGAAAGGCGAGCGAGAGCGTCCTTCCGGGTGCATTGCACTGAGTCGAGTGCTCGCTCGGGACTTTGCTCTCGGGGCCAAGGCAAGAGGGCGTGCTTGCCCGCAGAACTGAGAACACGCTGTTGGGCAGAGCTGCAACTGACCGCTGGAGTTCAGCTCTCGCCGGACGGCAGAAGGCGAAGAACGAAGCCGCTTGCGAGCGGCGCAGTGCAGCGAAGAGCTCTCCGAATTCGCCGCTAGCTCCACGGTCCTTCTCAGCTGCGAGTAGCAGCGCTCGCAGTACACAGGGCTTCGCAAGGCCCGAAGACCCGGAGGGAAGTATCGCACACGAAAATGTGCCAGGACAGAGACGTGTTCTACGTTGTCCCTTCTCGTCATGCAGTTTGTGCCTCTGCTGCTTCTGCTGTAGGTAATCGCTCCTTGAAAGGCGAGCGAGAGCGTCCTTCCGGGTGCATTGCACTGAGTCGAGTGCTCGCTCGGGTCTTTGCACTCGGGGCCAAGGCAAGAGGGCGTGCTTGCCCGCAGAACTGAGAACACGCTGTTGGGCAGAGCTGCAACTGACCGCTGGAGTTCAGCTCTCGCCGGACGGCAAAAGGCGAAAACGAAGCCGCTTGCGAGCGGCGCAGTGCAGCGAAGAGCTCTCCGAATTCGCCGCTAGCTCCACGGTCCTTCTCAGCTGCGAGTAGCAGCGCTCGCAGTACACAGAGCTTCACAAGGCCCGAAGACCCGGAGGGAAGTATCGCACACGAAAATGTGCCAGGACAGAGACGTGTTCTACGTTGTCCCTTCTCGTCATGCAGTTTGTGCCTCTGCTGCTTTTGCTGTAGGTAATCGCTCCTTGAAAGACGAGCGAGAGCGTCCTTCCGGGTGCATTGCACTGAGTCGAGTGCTCGCTCGGGACTTTGCTCTCGGGGCCAAGGCAAGAGGGCGTGCTTGCCCGCAGAACTGAGAACACGCTGTTGGGCAGAGCTGCAACTGACCGCTGGAGTTCAGCTCTCGCCGGACGGCAGAAGGCGAAGAACGAAGCCGCTTGCGAGCGGCGCAGTGCAGTGAAGAGCTCTCCGAATTCGCCGCTAGCTCCACGGTCCTTCTCAGCTGCGAGTAGCAGCGCTCGCAGTACACAGGGCTTCGCACCTCTAAATGTTTTACTACTGTGTTATGATTCTGTCTTCAGTTAATAGAACCCGATATACAACAAAGAGATGGGAGCACATGGAGATGCATTGGAGAGCCTACGCTGGAGGTAACACATTCATTTTTTACTCAAACAAATCCAAATTAGAAATGTTGAAAATTACCTGGGGCCATTTCAACAGCCAGCAAACTGACTAACACAACCAATCTTTGGCTTCTATTCAATCCTTTGCTTGTTTTACCTGGACCTTGAAGATCTGTCTGCAGCCTTCCTCTCTGCAAATATATCACACTCGTCCTATTGAGAACCCATGGCTCATCACAGCTGCTTCGCCACGCCTGCTTCCAGAAGAACTGGCAACTACAAGCTGGGAGCCAAGAGATACAACACTTCACTTGGAAAAGGGCCTTCCATGAATCCTAGAATCCCAGAATGGTTTGGACTGGAAGCGACCTTAGAGACAAATTATCTTCTTCCCACATCCTGACACGGGCAGGGACACTTTTCCACTAGTCCAGGTTGCTCCATGTCCGCTCCAGCCTGGCCCTGGACGCTTCCTGCCATGGGGCTCCTACACAGCCTCTTTGAACAACATGTGCCTCAGCACCCACCCAAGGAAGAATTCCTTTCCAATATCCCATCTATCCCAGCCCTCTGGCAGTTTGAAGCTATTCCCCCTTGTCCTGCGAGTCCAGACCCTTTTCCAAAGTCCCTCCCCAGCTATCTTGGAGCCCCAGCAGGCACTGCAAAGGGCTCGAAGATCTCCCTGGAGCCTTCTGTTCTCCAGATTGGACACCCTCAGCTCTCCCAGACTGTCCTAGAGCAAAGAAGCTCCACCTTTCAAAGCACCTTAGACGCCTCCTACCGGCCAAACTCGATGGCAACGCTGGCCTTCCGGGCCCTACGGATATCGCTTCCGGTGTCGTTCGGGGTCACTCCCGGCTCTCTTCCCGCCCCCCATGGGGCCCTCAGGCGATGCCGCTCCTACGCCACTTCTGCCGCTGTCAGACCAACGGGGGGGCCGGGGGCCAGCCCAGACTCATCCACAATCCACACTGTCCTCGGCGGCTGCTGCGGGCTCACGGCGGCCCACACACCCGGAAGCAGAGCTCCGAACACAGAGGATCATAGCCCCACATTTGTGTTCGTCTCTGCACAAGGCAGGCCAGTCTTGCCATGCCCGGACTTTTCAGTTCAGCACGAGAATGAGAATACACCTGCGCCATGGGGGAGGAAACCTCTAAAGACTCCCTCATACGTGGTCGCTCAACTTAATGCCTAGGCACTTGCCATTCCTAAGGCTACACTAAAGCCTTTTTTACCTTGCGGGTAAGAAATGCCGTTGTTCTCGTGTGCAGCTAAAGGCGCAGCACAGGCAGGCCGGGACAAAAGCTGGGGCAGAGCCCTTCCTCACTCCTTCGCTGTGCTGTACTCCATGCAGCTAGAGCGAAGCGAGAAGGACGCGAGGAAGAAAAAGGCGTTCTTAAAGTAGCACCCTGGCAGCAGCCCTGAAAAGGCGCATAACACACGGCATCTCGCTGCCCTCCGTTCTACATACTCGCGGCTCCCTCTGCCGACTTGCAAAAGTTGCTACCAGAGCAGAGGCGGCCAGATTGAAGAGGCAGTGCCTAGGTTCACCTTCTCCTTACTGCACGTAAGCCACGTCCAGCTCCTCGCTGCACTCTGGATTTCCCTTCTCCGAGGCACTTACCGTGGTGCTGTGTGCAACTCGGCGCCTAGAAGTGACCGCCAATGCTTTCACAGCGGGCTGCAAGGGAACCAAGGAGCAGCACAAGCAGCAGTGCTTCAGCTTGCTCCTTCCGACTGCTAAGGGCACTTGGGAAGGCAAGCGAGAGTCAACCACCTTCCTCTCCTAGTAACGTGGTGCACACAAGCACGGGACTAGTGCCGCTTCGTTCACCGCCCTCGCCCAAGCGTGGAGCCGCTTTCACTTGCCGGCGGCCAGAAGCCGCTGCAAGGGCGCCACACAACCACAAGTGCGCCGGCAGCCAAGAGCTAGAGAACGCTGCTTCTGCCCAAGCCCGCCTAGGGCGTGCACCTTTGTTCTCAGAGCTCCGTGCAACAGTCTGCCTCTCTCGCAGTTCGAATGGAAAACGAAAGCTTTTCGCCTACGCCCGTCACAGAGATCCGTTGCCAGGACGAGAATGCCTTGTGGCCGGAGCTCGCCCCCGCCGCGAGGAAGCTGCTATTAGCACCGCGTTGCAGGGCCACGTCTCGCTTCTTGACTACGTGCTCAGCGCTCTCCGAATTCGCCGCTAGCTCCACGGTCTTTCTCAGCTGCAAGTAGCAGCGCTCACAGTACATAGAGCTTCGCAAGGACCGAAGACCCGGAGGGAAGTATCGCACTCGAAAATGTGCCAGGATAGAGACGTTCTACACTGAGTAGAGACACAGACAGACAGAGAGTTCTACACTGCCCCTTCTCGTCGGCCATCTTGTGCTCTGCTGCCTCTGCTGTGACGAATGAAAGGCGAGCGACAGCGGCTCTCCAGGCACTGAAGAGAGTTCCCTAGGGACTTTTCGATGTAAAACTTTTTCCACCTCCAAAAATACATGGGTAAGTCCTAAAAGTTTTGGTTTTCTTAAGAATAGTTTCGCCCAAGTTTTGCTGTTCTAAACAACCATGGTTTCAGTCTTCACTTAACTGCTTGTTTCTGTCTTTTTGGCTAGTGGCAATCTAATTCTAAGGTAAATAGATGTGTTGGAAATCCATAAATTACATCTCAAGTTAGGTGGGAAAATTGGCTCGGAAGAAAATGGAATTGAGAATTTGGAAAGAATCCAGAGTGAGCTGATGTCACAATCCGAGATTCCCTTGAGTTCCAAATCCTTTCATTTGTGTTTTTGTGGGCTTTTTGAAGGCGGTGTACAGTTGAAGCCATGATTTAGCTGCGGTGAGACCTGCTCTGCTGTAAAAGCATTATTTTCTCAGTGAGCATGGACAACAGTTAGAGTGTCGTCTTTTAAGATTCCCTGCACTCCACTTATGGTGGCAAAAGCAGTGCCTTGACTGTAATCATAAAAGTGATTACAGCTTCATTGCTTTGACATCATGTAGGATGCTTCCTCCATCTGCTGTGGTCAGCATTAAGTAACAGATTTCTCAGTTTCTAGGAAGAGTCTAGCAAACAATCACCTTGCTCCTTCTCTTGCATTTATTCATCACTGCTATGCTGCTATACAGACAGGTAGTCTGTTTATGATTCAACAATTCAATGGGACATCAAGTAAATAACAAAGCAAAACTAACTACCGAAAGCACTATAAGGGCCAGAGATTAGCTTGGATCAAAACAGGTATTCTCCTAGCATTGTTTACAAACGAGTCAGCATGTGAAACAGAAGGCACAATGTAGTTTGTGCCTTGTTTTGGGCATGCCCGGAAGAAGGAAATTCTGATTTCACATACGGGAAAAGAAATGTTGACATTTGAATGAGATTGTTCATACTCCAGTAAAGGTTGCTTTGAAAGGTTGTGGAAGTCCTGTTAGGAAACATGGCTTTACAAGTCCTTTCCACCAGGAGACAACAGCTGCAGAACATCTGGGTGTGCCAGTGTTGAGAGCACCAGCAAAGATCAAAGTGGAGAAGTTGGTGAACAATGGCAGTGGCCTGGCGGAGGGCAAGTGGGGTGCTGGCTGTGGGACCAGGGGAGTCCTGACTGATTTAGGAGGCGTGTGATGGTCTGTGCCAGCAAGCGGAGTAGTGCTGTGGCCTTGGCACACTGCTAATACTGGAATTCAGTGGGGTCACTGGGCAGGCTGAGTGTGTGAGCTGCTGGAGGGACCCAGGTTGCCCACATGTAAACATCCAGTCTCACTCTTGCCAGCCACAGAAAGGAGCAGGATGTGGCTGCTGGCGATGCCTGTCACGTATATGTAGTGTATATGTGTGCTATCCCAGCCTGCTGGGAACACTTCTTCTTTGGGACTGCTTGGGCTGAGGGAGAGAAAGCAGTGGTAGTTTCTGAGGTTTCGAGTTTGCTCGAGTTTCTCAGGCTGTTTCTGGAGCCACCCCGAGTTCTCTTCCTTGAAGCATTTCAAGTCCTGCTAATTTTCAAAATTCAAACAGACACAGCCCTAAGCTAGTTGATCTGACTTCAGAGCTATTCTTACGCTGAGCTGTTGGATGATCTGATCTCCTGAGATGTCTTCCATCTCAGTTTATGACCTGGTTCTTGTGAAAAGTAGGATCTTTTAGCCTGGAGAAGAGAGGTTTCTGGAGAGACAGTATTGTGGCCTTTGAATATGTAAAGAGGGTATAAGACAAATGGAGAAAGACTTTTTAGGAAAGTTTGCAGAGACAGGATAAGGGGCCATGCTTTCAAACTGAGACTAGGTTTAGATTGGCTAAAAGGAAAAACTTTTCTACAATGAAGCTGGTGAGACACTCAAACGGGTGTTCCAGAGAAGTTGTGGATGCCCCATCATTGAGAGTGCTCCTTATCAGTTTGGCTAGTCTTGAGCAATTTGATCTACTGTAAGATCTACCTGGCAAGGAAGTTGGACTACATGATCTTTAATCACAGACTGTTGTATGATTCCGTGGAAGACAGAATGCAATAAAGTTCATATTTCAGATTTTGGCGCAGACATATTTATTTTTTCTCACTTTATGCATCATTGCAATGACAACTTGTTAGCTTCTGAAATGATTAGCTGAGATTGATTTCCTTCCTTAGTTTCATTTTCTCTGTTATTCCTTCACTCTTGGACTTTTTTTTTCACTAGATTCCCTCTTTCAGTAAACTGCCCTTAAGTATCACTTTGCTCCCCACCTGGCTTTTTTTTTTTTTTTCAATGACACCTTTTCACTGGTTCGTTTTGGGCCTTTGCTGCTTGAAGTCCAGCAGCCTCCTTGTCTGAGCATTACGGAGCTTTCTTTACAGCTTCATCACTATGCAAAAAGCCATAAATTACTGTGTTCCATCTCACATACCATCAAGTATCACACTAATATTCCCTCTGCTGAATAGCTGGTTGGTTTACATAGACCAGCCAAATACCAGGAAATCCAGATGGCAGCAAGAATCTTGTAGACTACTCCCGCTGTTCATTTAAATTCTGGAGAAGTCACGTGAGGTATCACATTCTCTTGAAAGAAGTGTCTATCATCTCGGACATTCTAGAATGGGCTATTAATATTGTCATGAGTTTCTGGCTAGACTTTTTAGTATGCAAATTCAAATTCAAATGATCTGAAATGATAGAACTTCAAGAAATTTTTTTTCCCAGAATCGAAGTATGATGGAGTTCCATAGGGAGAATCTTAATCTTAGTTATTCTATTCCATCTCACATCATGGCTGGGGGCAGGGAGAAGGGAGTATCTTTGGGGGACAATGGGTTCCGGTGTAGTCAGTAAGCTGGGCAGAGGAGCCATCAGGTATTTTCTGTTGTTGGGCGGGGGGGGGGGGGGATTCGTGTGAACTCTTCCTTTCTTGTACCCTGCCACTAGTATTGTTGCTAAAATTGTTTGTTTTCTCATCCAAGTGACAAAATCAGCACACTTAATGAGGGATGAAGAGGGAGCAGCGACCTCAGAACAGGAGGAAGAAGAAGCAGAGCCTGCTGTCCTCCAGAAGAAAAAAACACTACCAGCCAACTTTGCATCATCTGTGAACTTCCTGGGCGTGTACTCTATCCCCTTGTCCAGAACACTGAGCAAGATATTAAACAGGACTGGGCCCAAGACCGAGCCTTGGGGACCAGCTGGATGAACTCTATTTCCCACCACTCTGTGGGCCTGGCCATCACCCAGTTTGTCACCCAGCAAACAGCCCACCCATGCAAACCATAAGCAGACAGTTTCTTCAGGAGAATGATGTGAGACTCATTGCAAAAAGGATCAGGGAGATGCCTAGGAAGAGTCTCAGGTGAATCCAGGAGACTATAGTGGAGGAAGGACGCGAGGAAGAAGAAGGCGTTCTTAAAGTGGCACCCTGGCAGCAGCCCTGAAAGGGCGCATAACACACGGCGTCTCGCTGCCCTCCGTTCTACATACTCGCAGCTCCCTCTGCCGACTTGCAAAAGTTGCTACCAGAGCAGAGGCGGCCAGATTGAAGAGGCAGTGCCTAGGTTCACCTTCTCCTTACTGCACGTAAGCCACGTCCAGCTCCTCGCTGCACTCTGGATTTCCCTTCTCCGCGGCACTTACAGTGGTGCTGTGTGCAACTCGGCGCCTAGAAGCGACCGCCAATGCTTTCACAGCGGGCTGCAAGGGAACCAAGGAGCAGCACAAGCAGCAGTGCTTCAGCTTGCTCCTTCCGACTGCTAAGGGCACTTGGGAAGGCAAGCGAGAGTCAACCACCTTCCTCTCCTAGTAGCCTGTAACGTGGTGCACACAAGCACGGGACTAGTGCCGCTTCGTTCACCGCCCTCGCCCAAGCGTGGAGCCGCTTTCACTTGCCGGCGGCCAGAAGCCACTGCAAGGGCGCCACACAACCACAAGTGCGCCGGCAGCCAAGAGCTAGAGAACGCTGCTTCTGCCCAAGCCCGCCTAGGGCGTGCACCTTTGTTCTCAGAGCTCCGTGCAAGAGTCTGCCTCTCTCGCAGTTCGAATGGAAAACGAAAGCTTTTCGCCTACGCCCTTCACAGAGATCCGTTGCCAGGACGAGAATGTCTTGTGGCCGGAGCTCGCCCCGGCCGCGAGGAAGCTGCTATTAGCACCGCGTTGCAGGGCCACGTCTCGCTTCTTGACTACGTGCTCAGCGCTCTCCGAATTCGCCGCTAGCTCCACGGTCTTTCTCAGCTGCAAGTAGCAGCGCTCGCAGTACATAGAGCTTCGCAAGGACCGAAGACCCGGAGGGAAGTTTCGCACAGGAAAATGTACCAGGACAGAGACGTGTTCTACGTTGTCCCTTCTCGTCATGCAGTTTGTGCCTCTGCTGCTTCTGCTGTTAGGAATCGCTCCTTGAAAGGCGAGCGACAGCGTCTTTCCGGGTGCATTGCACTGAGTCGAGTGCTCGCTCGGGGCTTTGCACTCGGGGCCAAGGCAAGAGGGCGTGCTTGCCCGCAGAACTGAGAACACGCTGTTGGGCAGAGCTGCAACTGACCGCTGGAGTTCAGCTCTCGCCGGACGGCAGAAGGCGAAGAACGAAGCCGCTTGCGAGCGGCGCAGTGCAGCGAAGAGCTCTCCGAATTCGCCGCTAGCTCCACGGTCCTTCTCAGCTGCGAGTAGCAGCGCTCGCAGTACACAGGGCTTCGCAAGGCCCGAAGACCCGGAGGGAAGTATCGCACACGAAAATGTGCCAGGACAGAGACGTGTTCTACGTTGTCCCTTCTCGTCATGCAGTTTGTGCCTCTGCTGCTTCTGCTGTAGGTAATCGCTCCTTGAAAGACGAGCGAGAGCGTCCTTCCGGGTGCATTGCACTGAGTCGAGTGCTCGCTCGGGTCTTTGCACTCGGGGCCAAGGCAAGAGGGCGTGCTTGCCCGCAGAACTGAGAACACGCTGTTGGGCAGAGCTGCAACTGACCGCTGGAGTTCAGCTCTCGCCGGACGGCAGAAGGCGAAGAACGAAGCCGCTTGCGAGCGGCGCAGTGCAGCGAAGAGCTCTCCGAATTCGCCGCTAGCTCCACGGTCCTTCTCAGCTGCGAGTAGCAGCGCTCGCAGTACACAGAGCTTCGCAAGGCCCGAAGACCCGGAGGGAAGTATCGCACACGAAAATGTGCCAGGACAGAGACGTGTTCTACGTTGTCCCTTCTCGTCATGCAGTTTGTGCCTCTGCTGCTTCTGCTGTTAGGAATCGCTCCTTGAAAGACGAGCGAGAGCGTCCTTCCGGGTGCATTGCACTGAGTCGAGTGCTCGCTCGGGACTTTGCACTCGGGGCCAAGGCAAGAGGGCGTGCTTGCCCGCAGAACTGAGAACACGCTGTTGGGCAGAGCTGCAACTGACCGCTGGAGTTCAGCTCTCGCCGGACGGCAGAAGGCGAAGAACGAAGCCGCTTGCGAGCGGCGCAGTGCAGCGAAGAGCTCTCCGAATTCGCCGCTAGCTCCACGGTCCTTCTCAGCTGCGAGTAGCAGCGCTCGCAGTACACAGAGCTTCGCAAGGCCCGAAGACCCGGAGGGAAGTATCGCACACGAAAATGTGCCAGGACAGAGACGTGTTCTACGTTGTCCCTTCTCGTCATGCAGTTTGTGCCTCTGCTGCTTTTGCTGTAGGTAATCGCTCCTTGAAAGACGAGCGAGAGCGTCCTTCCGGGTGCATTGCACTGAGTCGAGTGCTCGCTCGGGACTTTGCTCTCGGGGCCAAGGCAAGAGGGCGTGCTTGCCCGCAGAACTGAGAACACGCTGTTGGGCAGAGCTGCAACTGACCGCTGGAGTTCAGCTCTCGCCGGACGGCAGAAGGCGAAGAACGAAGCCGCTTGCGAGCGGCGCAGTGCAGCGAAGAGCTCTCCGAATTCGCCGATAGCTCCACGGTCCTTCTCAGCTGCGAGTAGCAGCGCTCGCAGTACACAGGGCTTCGCAAGGCCCGAAGACCCGGAGGGAAGTATCGCACACGAAAATGTGCCAGGACAGAGACGTGTTCTACGTTGTCCCTTCTCGTCATGCAGTTTGTGCCTCTGCTGCTTCTGCTGTTAGGAATCGCTCCTTGAAAGACGAGCGAGAGCGTCCTTCCGGGTGCATTGCACTGAGTCGAGTGCTCGCTCGGGACTTTGCTCTCGGGGCCAAGGCAAGAGGGCGTGCTTGCCCGCAGAACTGAGAACACGCTGTTGGGCAGAGCTGCAACTGACCGCTGGAGTTCAGCTCTCGCCGGACGGCAGAAGGCGAAGAACGAAGCCGCTTGCGAGCGGCGCAGTGCAGCGAAGAGCTCTCCGAATTCGCCGCTAGCTCCACGGTCCTTCTCAGCTGCGAGTAGCAGCGCTCGCAGTACACAGGGCTTCGCAAGGCCCGAAGACCCGGAGGGAAGTATCGCACACGAAAATGTGCCAGGACAGAGACGTGTTCTACGTTGTCCCTTCTCGTCATGCAGTTTGTGCCTCTGCTGCTTCTGCTGTAGGTAATCGCTCCTTGAAAGACGAGCGAGAGCGTCCTTCCGGGTGCATTGCACTGAGTCGAGTGCTCGCTCGGGTCTTTGCACTCGGGGCCAAGGCAAGAGGGCGTGCTTGCCCGCAGAACTGAGAACACGCTGTTGGGCAGAGCTGCAACTGACCGCTGGAGTTCAGCTCTCGCCGGACGGCAGAAGGCGAAGAACGAAGCCGCTTGCGAGCGGCGCAGTGCAGCGAAGAGCTCTCCGAATTCGCCGCTAGCTCCACGGTCCTTCTCAGCTGCGAGTAGCAGCGCTCGCAGTACACAGAGCTTCGCAAGGCCCGAAGACCCGGAGGGAAGTATCGCACACGAAAATGTGCCAGGACAGAGACGTGTTCTACGTTGTCCCTTCTCGTCATGCAGTTTGTGCCTCTGCTGCTTCTGCTGTTAGGAATCGCTCCTTGAAAGACGAGCGAGAGCGTCCTTCCGGGTGCATTGCACTGAGTCGAGTGCTCGCTCGGGACTTTGCACTCGGGGCCAAGGCAAGAGGGCGTGCTTGCCCGCAGAACTGAGAACACGCTGTTGGGCAGAGCTGCAACTGACCGCTGGAGTTCAGCTCTCGCCGGACGGCAGAAGGCGAAGAACGAAGCCGCTTGCGAGCGGCGCAGTGCAGCGAAGAGCTCTCCGAATTCGCCGCTAGCTCCACGGTCCTTCTCAGCTGCGAGTAGCAGCGCTCGCAGTACACAGAGCTTCGCAAGGCCCGAAGACCCGGAGGGAAGTATCGCACACGAAAATGTGCCAGGACAGAGACGTGTTCTACGTTGTCCCTTCTCGTCATGCAGTTTGTGCCTCTGCTGCTTTTGCTGTAGGTAATCGCTCCTTGAAAGACGAGCGAGAGCGTCCTTCCGGGTGCATTGCACTGAGTCGAGTGCTCGCTCGGGACTTTGCTCTCGGGGCCAAGGCAAGAGGGCGTGCTTGCCCGCAGAACTGAGAACACGCTGTTGGGCAGAGCTGCAACTGACCGCTGGAGTTCAGCTCTCGCCGGACGGCAGAAGGCGAAGAACGAAGCCGCTTGCGAGCGGCGCAGTGCAGCGAAGAGCTCTCCGAATTCGCCGATAGCTCCACGGTCCTTCTCAGCTGCGAGTAGCAGCGCTCGCAGTACACAGGGCTTCGCAAGGCCCGAAGACCCGGAGGGAAGTATCGCACACGAAAATGTGCCAGGACAGAGACGTGTTCTACGTTGTCCCTTCTCGTCATGCAGTTTGTGCCTCTGCTGCTTCTGCTGTTAGGAATCGCTCCTTGAAAGACGAGCGAGAGCGTCCTTCCGGGTGCATTGCACTGAGTCGAGTGCTCGCTCGGGACTTTGCTCTCGGGGCCAAGGCAAGAGGGCGTGCTTGCCCGCAGAACTGAGAACACGCTGTTGGGCAGAGCTGCAACTGACCGCTGGAGTTCAGCTCTCGCCGGACGGCAGAAGGCGAAGAACGAAGCCGCTTGCGAGCGGCGCAGTGCAGCGAAGAGCTCTCCGAATTCGCCGCTAGCTCCACGGTCCTTCTCAGCTGCGAGTAGCAGCGCTCGCAGTACACAGGGCTTCGCAAGGCCCGAAGACCCGGAGGGAAGTATCGCACACGAAAATGTGCCAGGACAGAGACGTGTTCTACGTTGTCCCTTCTCGTCATGCAGTTTGTGCCTCTGCTGCTTCTGCTGTTAGGAATCGCTCCTTGAAAGACGAGCGAGAGCGTCCTTCCGGGTGCATTGCACTGAGTCGAGTGCTCGCTCGGGACTTTGCACTCGGGGCCAAGGCAAGAGGGCGTGCTTGCCCGCAGAACTGAGAACACGCTGTTGGGCAGAGCTGCAACTGACCGCTGGAGTTCAGCTCTCGCCGGACGGCAAAAGGCGAAGAACGAAGCCGCTTGCGAGCGGCGCAGTGCAGCGAAGAGCTCTCCGAATTCGCCGCTAGCTCCACGGTCCTTCTCAGCTGCGAGTAGCAGCGCTCGCAGTACACAGGGCTTCGCAAGGCCCGAAGACCCGGAGGGAAGTATGGCACACGAAAATGTGCCAGGACAGAGACGTGTTCTACGTTGTCCCTTCTCGTCATGCAGTTTGTGCCTCTGCTGCTTCTGCTGTTAGGAATCGCTCCTTGAAAGGCGAGCGAGAGCGTCCTTCCGGGTGCATTGCACTGAGTCGAGTGCTCGCTCGGGACTTTGCTCTCGGGGCCAAGGCAAGAGGGCGTGCTTGCCCGCAGAACTGAGAACACGCTGTTGGGCAGAGCTGCAACTGACCGCTGGAGTTCAGCTCTCGCCGGACGGCAGAAGGCGAAGAACGAAGCCGCTTGCGAGCGGCGCAGTGCAGCGAAGAGCTCTCCGAATTCGCCGCTAGCTCCACGGTCCTTCTCAGCTGCGAGTAGCAGCGCTCGCAGTACACAGGGCTTCGCAAGGCCCGAAGACCCGGAGGGAAGTATCGCACACGAAAATGTGCCAGGACAGAGACGTGTTCTACGTTGTCCCTTCTCGTCATGCAGTTTGTGCCTCTGCTGCTTCTGCTGTTAGGAATCGCTCCTTGAAAGACGAGCGAGAGCGTCCTTCCGGGTGCATTGCACTGAGTCGAGTGCTCGCTCGGGACTTTGCTCTCGGGGCCAAGGCAAGAGGGCGTGCTTGCCCGCAGAACTGAGAACACGCTGTTGGGCAGAGCTGCAACTGACCGCTGGAGTTCAGCTCTCGCCGGACGGCAGAAGGCGAAGAACGAAGCCGCTTGCGAGCGGCGCAGTGCAGCGAAGAGCTCTCCGAATTCGCCGCTAGCTCCACGGTCCTTCTCAGCTGCGAGTAGCAGCGCTCGCAGTACACAGAGCTTCGCAAGGCCCGAAGACCCGGAGGGAAGTATCGCACACGAAAATGTGCCAGGACAGAGACGTGTTCTACGTTGTCCCTTCTCGTCATGCAGTTTGTGCCTCTGCTGCTTCTGCTGTTAGGAATCGCTCCTTGAAAGACGAGCGAGAGCGTCCTTCCGGGTGCATTGCACTGAGTCGAGTGCTCGCTTGGGGCTTTGCTCTCGGGGCCAAGGCAAGAGGGCGTGCTTGCCCGCAGAACTGAGAATACGCTGTTGGGCAGAGCTGCAACTGACCGCTGGAGTTCAGCTCTCGCCGGACGGCAGAAGGCGAAGAACGAAGCCGCTTGCGAGCGGCGCAGTGCAGCGAAGAGCTCTCCGAATTCGCCGATAGCTCCACGGTCCTTCTCAGCTGCGAGTAGCAGCGCTCGCAGTACACAGAGCTTCGCAAGGCCCGAAGACCCGGAGGGAAGTATGGCACACGGAAATGTGCCAGGACAGAGACGTGTTCTACGTTGTCCCTTCTCGTCATGCAGTTTGTGCCTCTGCTGCTTCTGCTGTTAGGAATCGCTCCTTGAAAGACGAGCGAGAGCGTCCTTCCGGGTGCATTGCACTGAGTCGAGTGCTCGCTCGGGACTTTGCTCTCGGGGCCAAGGCAAGAGGGCGTGCTTGCCCGCAGAACTGAGAACACGCTGTTGGGCAGAGCTGCAACTGACCGCTGGAGTTCAGCTCTCGCCGGACGGCAGAAGGCGAAGAACGAAGCCGCTTGCGAGCGGCGCAGTGCAGCGAAGAGCTCTCCGAATTCGCCGCTAGCTCCACGGTCCTTCTCAGCTGCGAGTAGCAGCGCTCGCAGTACACAGAGCTTCGCAAGGCCCGAAGACCCGGAGGGAAGTATCGCACACGAAAATGTGCCAGGACAGAGACGTGTTCTACGTTGTCCCTTCTCGTCATGCAGTTTGTGCCTCTGCTGCTTCTGCTGTTAGGAATCGCTCCTTGAAAGACGAGCGAGAGCGTCCTTCCGGGTGCATTGCACTGAGTCGAGTGCTCGCTCGGGACTTTGCACTCGGGGCCAAGGCAAGAGGGCGTGCTTGCCCGCAGAACTGAGAACACGCTGTTGGGCAGAGCTGCAACTGACCGCTGGAGTTCAGCTCTCGCAGGACGGCAGAAGGCGAAGAACGAAGCCGCTTGCGAGCGGCGCAGTGCAGCGAAGAGCTCTCCGAATTCGCCGCTAGCTCCACGGTCCTTCTCAGCTGCGAGTAGCAGCGCTCGCAGTACACAGGGCTTCGCAAGGCCCGAAGACCCGGAGGGAAGTATCGCACACGGAAATGTGCCAGGACAGAGACGTGTTCTACGTTGTCCCTTCTCGTCATGCAGTTTGTGCCTCTGCTGCTTCTGCTGTTAGGAATCGCTCCTTGAAAGACGAGCGAGAGCGTCCTTCCGGGTGCATTGCACTGAGTCGAGTGCTCGCTCGGGACTTTGCTCTCGGGGCCAAGGCAAGAGGGCGTGCTTGCCCGCAGAACTGAGAACACGCTGTTGGGCAGAGCTGCAACTGACCGCTGGAGTTCAGCTCTCGCCGGACGGCAGAAGGCGAAGAACGAAGCCGCTTGCGAGCGGCGCAGTGCAGCGAAGAGCTCTCCGAATTCGCCGCTAGCTCCACGGTCCTTCTCAGCTGCGAGTAGCAGCGCTCGCAGTACACAGGGCTTCGCAAGGCCCGAAGACCCGGAGGGAAGTATGGCACACGAAAATGTGCCAGGACAGAGACGTGTTCTACGTTGTCCCTTCTCGTCATGCAGTTTGTGCCTCTGCTGCTTCTGCTGTTAGGAATCGCTCCTTGAAAGACGAGCGAGAGCGTCCTTCCGGGTGCATTGCACTGAGTCGAGTGCTCGCTCGGGGCTTTGCACTCGGGGCCAAGGCAAGAGGGCGTGCTTGCCCGCAGAACTGAGAACACGCTGTTGGGCAGAGCTGAAACTTACCGCTGGAGTTCAGCTCTCGCCGGACGGCAGAAGGCGAAGAACGAAGCCGCTTGCGAGCGGCGCAGTGCAGCGAAGAGCTCTCCGAATTCGCCGCTAGCTCCACGGTCCTTCTCAGCTGCGAGTAGCAGCGCTCGCAGTACACAGAGCTTCGCAAGGCCCGAAGACCCGGAGGGAAGTATGGCACACGGAAATGTGCCAGGACAGAGACGTGTTCTACGTTGTCCCTTCTCGTCATGCAGTTTGTGCCTCTGCTGCTTCTGCTGTTAGGAATCGCTCCTTGAAAGACGAGCGAGAGCGTCCTTCCGGGTGCATTGCACTGAGTCGAGTGCTCGCTCGGGACTTTGCTCTCGGGGCCAAGGCAAGAGGGCGTGCTTGCCCGCAGAACTGAGAACACGCTGTTGGGCAGAGCTGCAACTGACCGCTGGAGTTCAGCTCTCGCCGGACGGCAGAAGGCGAAGAACGAAGCCGCTTGCGAGCGGCGCAGTGCAGCGAAGAGCTCTCCGAATTCGCCGCTAGCTCCACGGTCCTTCTCAGCTGCGAGTAGCAGCGCTCGCAGTACACAGAGCTTCGCAAGGCCCGAAGACCCGGAGGGAAGTATCGCACACGGAAATGTGCCAGGACAGAGACGTGTTCTACGTTGTCCCTTCTCGTCATGCAGTTTGTGCCTCTGCTGCTTCTGCTGTTAGGAATCGCTCCTTGAAAGACGAGCGAGAGCGTCCTTCCGGGTGCATTGCACTGAGTCGAGTGCTCGCTCGGGACTTTGCTCTCGGGGCCAAGGCAAGAGGGCGTGCTTGCCCGCAGAACTGAGAACACGCTGTTGGGCAGAGCTGCAACTGACCGCTGGAGTTCAGCTCTCGCCGGACGGCAGAAGGCGAAGAACGAAGCCGCTTGCGAGCGGCGCAGTGCAGCGAAGAGCTCTCCGAATTCGCCGCTAGCTCCACGGTCCTTCTCAGCTGCGAGTAGCAGCGCTCGCAGTACACAGGGCTTCGCAAGGCCCGAAGACCCGGAGGGAAGTATCGCACACGAAAATGTGCCAGGACAGAGACGTGTTCTACGTTGTCCCTTCTCGTCATGCAGTTTGTGCCTCTGCTGCTTCTGCTGTTAGGAATCGCTCCTTGAAAGGCGAGCGAGAGCGTCCTTCCGGGTGCATTGCACTGAGTCGAGTGCTCGCTCGGGACTTTGCACTCGGGGCCAAGGCAAGAGGGCGTGCTTGCCCGCAGAACTGAGAACACGCTGTTGGGCAGAGCTGAAACTTACCGCTGGAGTTCAGCTCTCGCCGGACGGCAGAAGGCGAAGAACGAAGCCGCTTGCGAGCGGCGCAGTGCAGCGAAGAGCTCTCCGAATTCGCCGCAAGCTCCACGGTCCTTCTCAGCTGCGAGTAGCAGCGCTCGCAGTACACAGAGCTTCGCAAGGCCCGAAGACCCGGAGGGAAGTATGGCACACGGAAATGTGCCAGGACAGAGACGTGTTCTACGTTGTCCCTTCTCGTCATGCAGTTTGTGCCTCTGCTGCTTCTGCTGTTAGGAATCGCTCCTTGAAAGGCGAGCGAGAGCGTCCTTCCGGGTGCATTGCACTGAGTCGAGTGCTCGCTCGGGGCTTTGCTCTCGGGGCCAAGGCAAGAGGGCGTGCTTGCCCGCAGAACTGAGAACACGCTGTTGGGCAGAGCTGCAACTGACCGCTGGAGTTCAGCTCTCGCCGGACGGCAGAAGGCGAAGAACGAAGCCGCTTGCGAGCGGCGCAGTGCAGCGAAGAGCTCTCCGAATTCGCCGCTAGCTCCACGGTCCTTCTCAGCTGCAAGTAGCAGCGCTCGCAGTACACAGAGCTTCGCAAGGCCCGAAGACCCGGAGGGAAGTATCGCACACGAAAATGCGCCAGGACAGAGACGTGTTCTACGTTGTCCCTTCTCGTCATGCAGTTTGTGCCTCTGCTGCTTCTGCTGTAGGTAATCGCTCCTTGAAAGACGAGCGAGAGCGTCCTTCCGGGTGCATTGCACTGAGTCGAGTGCTCGCTCGGGGCTTTGCACTCGGGGCCAAGGCAAGAGGGCGTGCTTGCCCGCAGAACTGAGAACACGCTGTTGGGCAGAGCTGCAACTGACCGCTGGAGTTCAGCTCTCGCCGGACGGCAGAAGGCGAAGAACGAAGCCGCTTGCGAGCGGCGCAGTGCAGCGAAGAGCTCTCCGAATTCGCCGCTAGCTCCACGGTCCTTCTCAGCTGCGAGTAGCAGCGCTCGCAGTACACAGAGCTTCGCAAGGCCCGAAGACCCGGAGGGAAGTATCGCACACGAAAATGCGCCAGGACAGAGACGTGTTCTACGTTGTCCCTTCTCGTCATGCAGTTTGTGCCTCTGCTGCTTCTGCTGTTAGGAATCGCTCCTTGAAAGGCGAGCGAGAGCGTCCTTCTGGGTGCATTGCACTGAGTCGAGTGCTCGCTCGGGGCTTTGCTCTCGGGGCCAAGGCAAGAGGGCGTGCTTGCCCGCAGAACTGAGAACACGCTGTTGGGCAGAGCTGCAACTGACCGCTGGAGTTCAGCTCTCGCCGGACGGCAGAAGGCGAAGAACGAAGCCGCTTGCGAGCGGCGCAGTGCAGCGAAGAGCTCTCCGAATTCGCCGCTAGCTCCACGGTCCTTCTCAGCTGCGTGTAGCAGCGCTCGCAGTACACAGAGCTTCGCAAGGCCCGAAGACCCGGAGGGAAGTATCGCACACGAAAATGCGCCAGGACAGAGACGTGTTCTACGTTGTCCCTTCTCGTCATGCAGTTTGTGCCTCTGCTGCTTCTGCTGTAGGTAATCGCTCCTTGAAAGACGAGCGAGAGCGTCCTTCCGGGTGCATTGCACTGAGTCGAGTGCTCGCTCGGGACTTTGCACTCGGGGCCAAGGCAAGAGGGCGTGCTTGCCCGCAGAACTGAGAACACGCTGTTGGGCAGAGCTGCAACTGACCGCTGGAGTTCAGCTCTCGCCGGACGGCAGAAGGCGAAGAACGAAGCCGCTTGCGAGCGGCGCAGTGCAGCGAAGAGCTCTCCGAATTCGCCGCTAGCTCCACGGTCCTTCTCAGCTGCGAGTAGCAGCGCTCGCAGTACACAGAGCTTCGCAAGGCCCGAAGACCCGGAGGGAAGTATGGCACACGGAAATGCGCCAGGACAGAGACGTGTTCTACGTTGTCCCTTCTCGTCATGCAGTTTGTGCCTCTGCTGCTTCTGCTGTTAGGAATCGCTCCTTGAAAGACGAGCGAGAGCGTCCTTCCGGGTGCATTGCACTGAGTCGAGTGCTCGCTCGGGACTTTGCACTCGGGGCCAAGGCAAGAGGGCGTGCTTGCCCGCAGAACTGAGAACACGCTGTTGGGCAGAGCTGCAACTGACCGCTGGAGTTCAGCTCTCGCCGGACGGCAGAAGGCGAAGAACGAAGCCGCTTGCGAGCGGCGCAGTGCAGCGAAGAGCTCTCCGAATTCGCCGCTAGCTCCACGGTCCTTCTCAGCTGCGAGTAGCAGCGCTCGCAGTACACAGAGCTTCGCAAGGCCCGAAGACCCGGAGGGAAGTATCGCACACGAAAATGCGCCAGGACAGAGACGTGTTCTACGTTGTCCCTTCTCGTCATGCAGTTTGTGCCTCTGCTGCTTCTGCTGTTAGGAATCGCTCCTTGAAAGACGAGCGAGAGCGTCCTTCCGGGTGCATTGCACTGAGTCGAGTGCTCGCTCGGGACTTTGCACTCGGGGCCAAGGCAAGAGGGCGTGCTTGCCCGCAGAACTGAGAACACGCTGTTGGGCAGAGCTGCAACTGACCGCTGGAGTTCAGCTCTCGCCGGACGGCAGAAGGCGAAGAACGAAGCCGCTTGCGAGCGGCGCAGTGCAGCGAAGAGCTCTCCGAATTCGCCGCTAGCTCCACGGTCCTTCTCAGCTGCGAGTAGCAGCGCTCGCAGTACACAGAGCTTCGCAAGGCCCGAAGACCCGGAGGGAAGTATCGCACACGAAAATGCGCCAGGACAGAGACGTGTTCTACGTTGTCCCTTCTCGTCATGCAGTTTGTGCCTCTGCTGCTTCTGCTGTTAGGAATCGCTCCTTGAAAGGCGAGCGAGAGCGTCCTTCTGGGTGCATTGCACTGAGTCGAGTGCTCGCTCGGGGCTTTGCTCTCGGGGCCAAGGCAAGAGGGCGTGCTTGCCCGCAGAACTGAGAACACGCTGTTGGTCAGAGCTGCAACTGACCGCTGGAGTTCAGCTCTCGCCGGACGGCAGAAGGCGAAGAACGAAGCCGCTTGCGAGCGGCGCAGTGCAGCGAAGAGCTCTCCGAATTCGCCGCTAGCTCCACGGTCCTTCTCAGCTGCGTGTAGCAGCGCTCGCAGTACACAGAGCTTCGCAAGGCCCGAAGACCCGGAGGGAAGTATCGCACACGAAAATGCGCCAGGACAGAGACGTGTTCTACGTTGTCCCTTCTCGTCATGCAGTTTGTGCCTCTGCTGCTTCTGCTGTAGGTAATCGCTCCTTGAAAGACGAGCGAGAGCGTCCTTCCGGGTGCATTGCACTGAGTCGAGTGCTCGCTCGGGACTTTGCACTCGGGGCCAAGGCAAGAGGGCGTGCTTGCCCGCAGAACTGAGAACACGCTGTTGGGCAGAGCTGCAACTGACCGCTGGAGTTCAGCTCTCGCCGGACGGCAGAAGGCGAAGAACGAAGCCGCTTGCGAGCGGCGCAGTGCAGCGAAGAGCTCTCCGAATTCGCCGCTAGCTCCACGGTCCTTCTCAGCTGCGTGTAGCAGCGCTCGCAGTACACAGAGCTTCGCAAGGCCCGAAGACCCGGAGGGAAGTATGGCACACGGAAATGTGCCAGGACAGAGACGTGTTCTACGTTGTCCCTTCTCGTCATGCAGTTTGTGCCTCTGCTGCTTCTGCTGTTAGGAATCGCTCCTTGAAAGACGAGCGAGAGCGTCCTTCCGGGTGCATTGCACTGAGTCGAGTGCTCGCTCGGGACTTTGCACTCGGGGCCAAGGCAAGAGGGCGTGCTTGCCCGCAGAACTGAGAACACGCTGTTGGGCAGAGCTGCAACTGACCGCTGGAGTTCAGCTCTCGCCGGACGGCAGAAGGCGAAGAACGAAGCCGCTTGCGAGCGGCGCAGTGCAGCGAAGAGCTCTCCGAATTCGCCGCTAGCTCCACGGTCCTTCTCAGCTGCGAGTAGCAGCGCTCGCAGTACACAGAGCTTCGCAAGGCCCGAAGACCCGGAGGGAAGTATCGCACACGAAAATGTGCCAGGACAGAGACGTGTTCTACGTTGTCCCTTCTCGTCATGCAGTTTGTGCCTCTGCTGCTTCTGCTGTTAGGAATCGCTCCTTGAAAGACGAGCGAGAGCGTCCTTCCGGGTGCATTGCACTGAGTCGAGTGCTCGCTCGGGACTTTGCACTCGGGGCCAAGGCAAGAGGGCGTGCTTGCCCGCAGAACTGAGAACACGCTGTTGGGCAGAGCTGCAACTGACCGCTGGAGTTCAGCTCTCGCCGGACGGCAGAAGGCGAAGAACGAAGCCGCTTGCGAGCGGCGCAGTGCAGCGAAGAGCTCTCCGAATTCGCCGCTAGCTCCACGGTCCTTCTCAGCTGCGAGTAGCAGCGCTCGCAGTACACAGGGCTTCGCAAGGCCCGAAGACCCGGAGGGAAGTATCGCACACGGAAATGTGCCAGGACAGAGACGTGTTCTACGTTGTCCCTTCTCGTCATGCAGTTTGTGCCTCTGCTGCTTCTGCTGTTAGGAATCGCTCCTTGAAAGACGAGCGAGAGCGTCCTTCCGGGTGCATTGCACTGAGTCGAGTGCTCGCTCGGGACTTTGCTCTCGGGGCCAAGGCAAGAGGGCGTGCTTGCCCGCAGAACTGAGAACACGCTGTTGGGCAGAGCTGCAACTGACCGCTGGAGTTCAGCTCTCGCCGGACGGCAGAAGGCGAAGAACGAAGCCGCTTGCGAGCGGCGCAGTGCAGCGAAGAGCTCTCCGAATTCGCCGCTAGCTCCACGGTCCTTCTCAGCTGCGAGTAGCAGCGCTCGCAGTACACAGGGCTTCGCAAGGCCCGAAGACCCGGAGGGAAGTATGGCACACGAAAATGTGCCAGGACAGAGACGTGTTCTACGTTGTCCCTTCTCGTCATGCAGTTTGTGCCTCTGCTGCTTCTGCTGTTAGGAATCGCTCCTTGAAAGACGAGCGAGAGCGTCCTTCCGGGTGCATTGCACTGAGTCGAGTGCTCGCTCGGGACTTTGCTCTCGGGGCCAAGGCAAGAGGGCGTGCTTGCCCGCAGAACTGAGAACACGCTGTTGGGCAGAGCTGCAACTGACCGCTGGAGTTCAGCTCTCGCCGGACGGCAGAAGGCGAAGAACGAAGCCGCTTGCGAGCGGCGCAGTGCAGCGAAGAGCTCTCCGAATTCGCCGCTAGCTCCACGGTCCTTCTCAGCTGCGAGTAGCAGCGCTCGCAGTACACAGAGCTTCGCAAGGCCCGAAGACCCGGAGGGAAGTATGGCACACGGAAATGTGCCAGGACAGAGACGTGTTCTACGTTGTCCCTTCTCGTCATGCAGTTTGTGCCTCTGCTGCTTCTGCTGTTAGGAATCGCTCCTTGAAAGGCGAGCGACAGCGTCCTTCCGGGTGCATTGCACTGAGTCGAGTGCTCGCTCGGGGCTTTGCTCTCGGGGCCAAGGCAAGAGGGCGTGCTTGCCCGCAGAACTGAGAACACGCTGTTGGGCAGAGCTGCAACTGACCGCTGGAGTTCAGCTCTCGCCGGACGGCAGAAGGCGAAGAACGAAGCCGCTTGCGAGCGGCGCAGTGCAGCGAAGAGCTCTCCGAATTCGCCGCTAGCTCCACGGTCCTTCTCAGCTGCGAGTAGCAGCGCTCGCAGTACACAGAGCTTCGCAAGGCCCGAAGACCCGGAGGGAAGTATGGCACACGGAAATGCGCCAGGACAGAGACGTGTTCTACGTTGTCCCTTCTCGTCATGCAGTTTGTGCCTCTGCTGCTTCTGCTGTTAGGAATCGCTCCTTGAAAGACGAGCGAGAGCGTCCTTCCGGGTGCATTGCACTGAGTCGAGTGCTCGCTCGGGACTTTGCTCTCGGGGCCAAGGCAAGAGGGCGTGCTTGCCCGCAGAACTGAGAACACGCTGTTGGGCAGAGCTGCAACTGACCGCTGGAGTTCAGCTCTCGCCGGACGGCAGAAGGCGAAGAACGAAGCCGCTTGCGAGCGGCGCAGTGCAGCGAAGAGCTCTCCGAATTCGCCGCTAGCTCCACGGTCTTTCTCAGCTGCGAGTAGCAGCGCTCGCAGTACACAGGGCTTCGCAAGGCCCGAAGACCCGGAGGGAAGTATCGCACACGAAAATGTGCCAGGACAGAGACGTGTTCTACGTTGTCCCTTCTCGTCATGCAGTTTGTGCCTCTGCTGCTTCTGCTGTTAGGAATCGCTCCTTGAAAGGCGAGCGAGAGCGTCCTTCCGGGTGCATTGCACTGAGTCGAGTGCTCGCTCGGGACTTTGCTCTCGGGGCCAAGGCAAGAGGGCGTGCTTGCCCGCAGAACTGAGAACACGCTGTTGGGCAGAGCTGCAACTGACCGCTGGAGTTCAGCTCTCGCCGGACGGCAGAAGGCGAAGAACGAAGCCGCTTGCGAGCGGCGCAGTGCAGCGAAGAGCTCTCCGAATTCGCCGCTAGCTCCACGGTCCTTCTCAGCTGCGAGTAGCAGCGCTCGCAGTACACAGGGCTTCGCAAGGCCCGAAGACCCGGAGGGAAGTATCGCACACGAAAATGTGCCAGGACAGAGACGTGTTCTACGTTGTCCCTTCTCGTCATGCAGTTTGTGCCTCTGCTGCTTCTGCTGTTAGGAATCGCTCCTTGAAAGACGAGCGAGAGCGTCCTTCCGGGTGCATTGCACTGAGTCGAGTGCTCGCTCGGGGCTTTGCTCTCGGGGCCAAGGCAAGAGGGCGTGCTTGCCCGCAGAACTGAGAACACGCTGTTGGGCAGAGCTGCAACTGACCGCTGGAGTTCAGCTCTCGCCGGACGGCAGAAGGCGAAGAACGAAGCCGCTTGCGAGCGGCGCAGTGCAGCGAAGAGCTCTCCGAATTCGCCGCTAGCTCCACGGTCCTTCTCAGCTGCGAGTAGCAGCGCTCGCAGTACACAGAGCTTCACAAGGCCCGAAGACCCGGAGGGAAGTATCGCACACGAAAATGTGCCAGGACAGAGACGTGTTCTACGTTGTCCCTTCTCGTCATGCAGTTTGTGCCTCTGCTGCTTTTGCTGTAGGTAATCGCTCCTTGAAAGACGAGCGAGAGCGTCCTTCCGGGTGCATTGCACTGAGTCGAGTGCTCGCTCGGGACTTTGCTCTCGGGGCCAAGGCAAGAGGGCGTGCTTGCCCGCAGAACTGAGAACACGCTGTTGGGCAGAGCTGCAACTGACCGCTGGAGTTCAGCTCTCGCCGGACGGCAGAAGGCGAAGAACGAAGCCGCTTGCGAGCGGCGCAGTGCAGTGAAGAGCTCTCCGAATTCGCCGCTAGCTCCACGGTCCTTCTCAGCTGCGAGTAGCAGCGCTCGCAGTACACAGGGCTTCGCACCTCTAAATGTTTTACTACTGTGTTATGATTCTGTCTTCAGTTAATAGAACCCGATATACAACAAAGAGATGGGAGCACATGGAGATGCATTGGAGAGCCTACGGTGGAGGTAACACATTCATTTTTTACTCAAACAAATCCAAATTAGAAATGTTGAAAATTACCTGGGGCCATTTCAACAGCCAGCAAACTGACTAACACAACCAATCTTTGGCTTCTATTCAATCCTTTGCTTGTTTTACCTGGACCTTGAAGATCTGTCTGCAGCCTTCCTCTCTGCAAATATATCACACTCGTCCTATTGAGAACCCATGGCTCATCACAGCTGCTTCGCCACGCCTGCTTCCAGAAGAACTGGCAACTACAAGCTGGGAGCCAAGAGATACAACACTTCACTTGGAAAAGGGCCTTCCATGAATCCTAGAATCCCAGAATGGTTTGGACTGGAAGCGACCTTAGAGACAAATTATCTTCTTCCCACATCCTGACACGGGCAGGGACACTTTTCCACTAGTCCAGGTTGCTCCATGTCCGCTCCAGCCTGGCCCTGGACGCTTCCTGCCATGGGGCTCCTACACAGCCTCTTTGAACAACATGTGCCTCAGCACCCACCCAAGGAAGAATTCCTTTCCAATATCCCATCTATCCCAGCCCTCTGGCAGTTTGAAGCTATTCCCCCTTGTCCTGCGAGTCCAGACCCTTTTCCAAAGTCCCTCCCCAGCTATCTTGGAGCCCCAGCAGGCACTGCAAAGGGCTCGAAGATCTCCCTGGAGCCTTCTGTTCTCCAGATTGGACACCCTCAGCTCTCCCAGACTGTCCTAGAGCAAAGAAGCTCCACCTTTCAAAGCACCTTAGACGCCTCCTACCGGCCAAACTCGATGGCAACGCTGGCCTTCCGGGCCCTACGGATATCGCTTCCGGTGTCGTTCGGGGTCACTCCCGGCTCTCTTCCCGCCCCCCATGGGGCCCTCAGGCGATGCCGCTCCTACGCCACTTCTGCCGCTGTCAGACCAACGGGGGGGCCGGGGGCCAGCCCAGACTCATCCACAATCCACACTGTCCTCGGCGGCTGCTGCGGGCTCACGGCGGCCCACACACCCGGAAGCAGAGCTCCGAACACAGAGGATCATAGCCCCACATTTGTGTTCGTCTCTGCACAAGGCAGGCCAGTCTTGCCATGCCCGGACTTTTCAGTTCAGCACGAGAATGAGAATACACCTGCGCCATGGGGGAGGAAACCTCTAAAGACTCCCTCATACGTGGTCGCTCAACTTAATGCCTAGGCACTTGCCATTCCTAAGGCTACACTAAAGCCTTTTTTACCTTGCGGGTAAGAAATGCCGTTGTTCTCGTGTGCAGCTAAAGGCGCAGCACAGGCAGGCCGGGACAAAAGCTGGGGCAGAGCCCTTCCTCACTCCTTCGCTGTGCTGTACTCCATGCAGCTAGAGCGAAGCGAGAAGGACGCGAGGAAGAAAAAGGCGTTCTTAAAGTAGCACCCTGGCAGCAGCCCTGAAAAGGCGCATAACACACGGCATCTCGCTGCCCTCCGTTCTACATACTCGCGGCTCCCTCTGCCGACTTGCAAAAGTTGCTACCAGAGCAGAGGCGGCCAGATTGAAGAGGCAGTGCCTAGGTTCACCTTCTCCTTACTGCACGTAAGCCACGTCCAGCTCCTCGCTGCACTCTGGATTTCCCTTCTCCGAGGCACTTACCGTGGTGCTGTGTGCAACTCGGCGCCTAGAAGTGACCGCCAATGCTTTCACAGCGGGCTGCAAGGGAACCAAGGAGCAGCACAAGCAGCAGTGCTTCAGCTTGCTCCTTCCGACTGCTAAGGGCACTTGGGAAGGCAAGCGAGAGTCAACCACCTTCCTCTCCTAGTAACGTGGTGCACACAAGCACGGGACTAGTGCCGCTTCGTTCACCGCCCTCGCCCAAGCGTGGAGCCGCTTTCACTTGCCGGCGGCCAGAAGCCGCTGCAAGGGCGCCACACAACCACAAGTGCGCCGGCAGCCAAGAGCTAGAGAACGCTGCTTCTGCCCAAGCCCGCCTAGGGCGTGCACCTTTGTTCTCAGAGCTCCGTGCAACAGTCTGCCTCTCTCGCAGTTCGAATGGAAAACGAAAGCTTTTCGCCTACGCCCGTCACAGAGATCCGTTGCCAGGACGAGAATGCCTTGTGGCCGGAGCTCGCCCCCGCCGCGAGGAAGCTGCTATTAGCACCGCGTTGCAGGGCCACGTCTCGCTTCTTGACTACGTGCTCAGCGCTCTCCGAATTCGCCGCTAGCTCCACGGTCTTTCTCAGCTGCAAGTAGCAGCGCTCACAGTACATAGAGCTTCGCAAGGACCGAAGACCCGGAGGGAAGTATCGCACTCGAAAATGTGCCAGGATAGAGACGTTCTACACTGAGTAGAGACACAGACAGACAGAGAGTTCTACACTGCCCCTTCTCGTCGGCCATCTTGTGCTCTGCTGCCTCTGCTGTGACGAATGAAAGGCGAGCGACAGCGGCTCTCCAGGCACTGAAGAGAGTTCCCTAGGGACTTTTCGATGTAAAACTTTTTCCACCTCCAAAAATACATGGGTAAGTCCTAAAAGTTTTGGTTTTCTTAAGAATAGTTTCGCCCAAGTTTTGCTGTTCTAAACAACCATGGTTTCAGTCTTCACTTAACTGCTTGTTTCTGTCTTTTTGGCTAGTGGCAATCTAATTCTAAGGTAAATAGATGTGTTGGAAATCCATAAATTACATCTCAAGTTAGGTGGGAAAATTGGCTCGGAAGAAAATGGAATTGAGAATTTGGAAAGAATCCAGAGTGAGCTGATGTCACAATCCGAGATTCCCTTGAGTTCCAAATCCTTTCATTTGTGTTTTTGTGGGCTTTTTGAAGGCGGTGTACAGTTGAAGCCATGATTTAGCTGCGGTGAGACCTGCTCTGCTGTAAAAGCATTATTTTCTCAGTGAGCATGGACAACAGTTAGAGTGTCGTCTTTTAAGATTCCCTGCACTCCACTTATGGTGGCAAAAGCAGTGCCTTGACTGTAATCATAAAAGTGATTACAGCTTCATTGCTTTGACATCATGTAGGATGCTTCCTCCATCTGCTGTGGTCAGCATTAAGTAACAGATTTCTCAGTTTCTAGGAAGAGTCTAGCAAACAATCACCTTGCTCCTTCTCTTGCATTTATTCATCACTGCTATGCTGCTATACAGACAGGTAGTCTGTTTATGATTCAACAATTCAATGGGACATCAAGTAAATAACAAAGCAAAACTAACTACCGAAAGCACTATAAGGGCCAGAGATTAGCTTGGATCAAAACAGGTATTCTCCTAGCATTGTTTACAAACGAGTCAGCATGTGAAACAGAAGGCACAATGTAGTTTGTGCCTTGTTTTGGGCATGCCCGGAAGAAGGAAATTCTGATTTCACATACGGGAAAAGAAATGTTGACATTTGAATGAGATTGTTCATACTCCAGTAAAGGTTGCTTTGAAAGGTTGTGGAAGTCCTGTTAGGAAACATGGCTTTACAAGTCCTTTCCACCAGGAGACAACAGCTGCAGAACATCTGGGTGTGCCAGTGTTGAGAGCACCAGCAAAGATCAAAGTGGAGAAGTTGGTGAACAATGGCAGTGGCCTGGCGGAGGGCAAGTGGGGTGCTGGCTGTGGGACCAGGGGAGTCCTGACTGATTTAGGAGGCGTGTGATGGTCTGTGCCAGCAAGCGGAGTAGTGCTGTGGCCTTGGCACACTGCTAATACTGGAATTCAGTGGGGTCACTGGGCAGGCTGAGTGTGTGAGCTGCTGGAGGGACCCAGGTTGCCCACATGTAAACATCCAGTCTCACTCTTGCCAGCCACAGAAAGGAGCAGGATGTGGCTGCTGGCGATGCCTGTCACGTATATGTAGTGTATATGTGTGCTATCCCAGCCTGCTGGGAACACTTCTTCTTTGGGACTGCTTGGGCTGAGGGAGAGAAAGCAGTGGTAGTTTCTGAGGTTTCGAGTTTGCTCGAGTTTCTCAGGCTGTTTCTGGAGCCACCCCGAGTTCTCTTCCTTGAAGCATTTCAAGTCCTGCTAATTTTCAAAATTCAAACAGACACAGCCCTAAGCTAGTTGATCTGACTTCAGAGCTATTCTTACGCTGAGCTGTTGGATGATCTGATCTCCTGAGATGTCTTCCATCTCAGTTTATGACCTGGTTCTTGTGAAAAGTAGGATCTTTTAGCCTGGAGAAGAGAGGTTTCTGGAGAGACAGTATTGTGGCCTTTGAATATGTAAAGAGGGTATAAGACAAATGGAGAAAGACTTTTTAGGAAAGTTTGCAGAGACAGGATAAGGGGCCATGCTTTCAAACTGAGACTAGGTTTAGATTGGCTAAAAGGAAAAACTTTTCTACAATGAAGCTGGTGAGACACTCAAACGGGTGTTCCAGAGAAGTTGTGGATGCCCCATCATTGAGAGTGCTCCTTATCAGTTTGGCTAGTCTTGAGCAATTTGATCTACTGTAAGATCTACCTGGCAAGGAAGTTGGACTACATGATCTTTAATCACAGACTGTTGTATGATTCCGTGGAAGACAGAATGCAATAAAGTTCATATTTCAGATTTTGGCGCAGACATATTTATTTTTTCTCACTTTATGCATCATTGCAATGACAACTTGTTAGCTTCTGAAATGATTAGCTGAGATTGATTTCCTTCCTTAGTTTCATTTTCTCTGTTATTCCTTCACTCTTGGACTTTTTTTTTCACTAGATTCCCTCTTTCAGTAAACTGCCCTTAAGTATCACTTTGCTCCCCACCTGGCTTTTTTTTTTTTTTTCAATGACACCTTTTCACTGGTTCGTTTTGGGCCTTTGCTGCTTGAAGTCCAGCAGCCTCCTTGTCTGAGCATTACGGAGCTTTCTTTACAGCTTCATCACTATGCAAAAAGCCATAAATTACTGTGTTCCATCTCACATACCATCAAGTATCACACTAATATTCCCTCTGCTGAATAGCTGGTTGGTTTACATAGACCAGCCAAATACCAGGAAATCCAGATGGCAGCAAGAATCTTGTAGACTACTCCCGCTGTTCATTTAAATTCTGGAGAAGTCACGTGAGGTATCACATTCTCTTGAAAGAAGTGTCTATCATCTCGGACATTCTAGAATGGGCTATTAATATTGTCATGAGTTTCTGGCTAGACTTTTTAGTATGCAAATTCAAATTCAAATGATCTGAAATGATAGAACTTCAAGAAATTTTTTTTCCCAGAATCGAAGTATGATGGAGTTCCATAGGGAGAATCTTAATCTTAGTTATTCTATTCCATCTCACATCATGGCTGGGGGCAGGGAGAAGGGAGTATCTTTGGGGGACAATGGGTTCCGGTGTAGTCAGTAAGCTGGGCAGAGGAGCCATCAGGTATTTTCTGTTGTTGGGCGGGGGGGGGGGGGATTCGTGTGAACTCTTCCTTTCTTGTACCCTGCCACTAGTATTGTTGCTAAAATTGTTTGTTTTCTCATCCAAGTGACAAAATCAGCACACTTAATGAGGGATGAAGAGGGAGCAGCGACCTCAGAACAGGAGGAAGAAGAAGCAGAGCCTGCTGTCCTCCAGAAGAAAAAAACACTACCAGCCAACTTTGCATCATCTGTGAACTTCCTGGGCGTGTACTCTATCCCCTTGTCCAGAACACTGAGCAAGATATTAAACAGGACTGGGCCCAAGACCGAGCCTTGGGGACCAGCTGGATGAACTCTATTTCCCACCACTCTGTGGGCCTGGCCATCACCCAGTTTGTCACCCAGCAAACAGCCCACCCATGCAAACCATAAGCAGACAGTTTCTTCAGGAGAATGATGTGAGACTCATTGCAAAAAGGATCAGGGAGATGCCTAGGAAGAGTCTCAGGTGAATCCAGGAGACTATAGTGGAGGAAGGACGCGAGGAAGAAGAAGGCGTTCTTAAAGTGGCACCCTGGCAGCAGCCCTGAAAGGGCGCATAACACACGGCGTCTCGCTGCCCTCCGTTCTACATACTCGCAGCTCCCTCTGCCGACTTGCAAAAGTTGCTACCAGAGCAGAGGCGGCCAGATTGAAGAGGCAGTGCCTAGGTTCACCTTCTCCTTACTGCACGTAAGCCACGTCCAGCTCCTCGCTGCACTCTGGATTTCCCTTCTCCGCGGCACTTACAGTGGTGCTGTGTGCAACTCGGCGCCTAGAAGCGACCGCCAATGCTTTCACAGCGGGCTGCAAGGGAACCAAGGAGCAGCACAAGCAGCAGTGCTTCAGCTTGCTCCTTCCGACTGCTAAGGGCACTTGGGAAGGCAAGCGAGAGTCAACCACCTTCCTCTCCTAGTAGCCTGTAACGTGGTGCACACAAGCACGGGACTAGTGCCGCTTCGTTCACCGCCCTCGCCCAAGCGTGGAGCCGCTTTCACTTGCCGGCGGCCAGAAGCCACTGCAAGGGCGCCACACAACCACAAGTGCGCCGGCAGCCAAGAGCTAGAGAACGCTGCTTCTGCCCAAGCCCGCCTAGGGCGTGCACCTTTGTTCTCGGAGCTCCGTGCAACAGTCTGCCTCTCTCGCAGTTCGAATGGAAAACGAAAGCTTTTCGCCTACGCCCTTCACAGAGATCCGTTGCCAGGACGAGAATGTCTTGTGGCCGGAGCTCGCCCCGGCCGCGAGGAAGCTGCTATTAGCACCGCGTTGCAGGGCCACGTCTCGCTTCTTGACTACGTGCTCAGCGCTCTCCGAATTCGCCGCTAGCTCCACGGTCTTTCTCAGCTGCAAGTAGCAGCGCTCGCAGTACATAGAGCTTCGCAAGGACCGAAGACCCGGAGGGAAGTTTCGCACAGGAAAATGTACCAGGACAGAGACGTGTTCTACGTTGTCCCTTCTCGTCATGCAGTTTGTGCCTCTGCTGCTTCTGCTGTAGGTAATCGCTCCTTGAAAGACGAGCGAGAGCGTCCTTCCGGGTGCATTGCACTGAGTCGAGTGCTCGCTCGGGACTTTGCACTCGGGGCCAAGGCAAGAGGGCGTGCTTGCCCGCAGAACTGAGAACACGCTGTTGGGCAGAGCTGCAACTGACCGCTGGAGTTCAGCTCTCGCCGGACGGCAGAAGGCGAAGAACGAAGCCGCTTGCGAGCGGCGCAGTGCAGCGAAGAGCTCTCCGAATTCGCCGCTAGCTCCACGGTCCTTCTCAGCTGCGAGTAGCAGCGCTCGCAGTACACAGAGCTTCGCAAGGCCCGAAGACCCGGAGGGAAGTATCGCACACGAAAATGTGCCAGGACAGAGACGTGTTCTACGTTGTCCCTTCTCGTCATGCAGTTTGTGCCTCTGCTGCTTTTGCTGTAGGTAATCGCTCCTTGAAAGACGAGCGAGAGCGTCCTTCCGGGTGCATTGCACTGAGTCGAGTGCTCGCTCGGGACTTTGCTCTCGGGGCCAAGGCAAGAGGGCGTGCTTGCCCGCAGAACTGAGAACACGCTGTTGGGCAGAGCTGCAACTGACCGCTGGAGTTCAGCTCTCGCCGGACGGCAGAAGGCGAAGAACGAAGCCGCTTGCGAGCGGCGCAGTGCAGCGAAGAGCTCTCCGAATTCGCCGATAGCTCCACGGTCCTTCTCAGCTGCGAGTAGCAGCGCTCGCAGTACACAGGGCTTCGCAAGGCCCGAAGACCCGGAGGGAAGTATCGCACACGAAAATGTGCCAGGACAGAGACGTGTTCTACGTTGTCCCTTCTCGTCATGCAGTTTGTGCCTCTGCTGCTTCTGCTGTTAGGAATCGCTCCTTGAAAGACGAGCGAGAGCGTCCTTCCGGGTGCATTGCACTGAGTCGAGTGCTCGCTCGGGACTTTGCTCTCGGGGCCAAGGCAAGAGGGCGTGCTTGCCCGCAGAACTGAGAACACGCTGTTGGGCAGAGCTGCAACTGACCGCTGGAGTTCAGCTCTCGCCGGACGGCAGAAGGCGAAGAACGAAGCCGCTTGCGAGCGGCGCAGTGCAGCGAAGAGCTCTCCGAATTCGCCGCTAGCTCCACGGTCCTTCTCAGCTGCGAGTAGCAGCGCTCGCAGTACACAGGGCTTCGCAAGGCCCGAAGACCCGGAGGGAAGTATCGCACACGAAAATGTGCCAGGACAGAGACGTGTTCTACGTTGTCCCTTCTCGTCATGCAGTTTGTGCCTCTGCTGCTTCTGCTGTTAGGAATCGCTCCTTGAAAGACGAGCGAGAGCGTCCTTCCGGGTGCATTGCACTGAGTCGAGTGCTCGCTCGGGACTTTGCACTCGGGGCCAAGGCAAGAGGGCGTGCTTGCCCGCAGAACTGAGAACACGCTGTTGGGCAGAGCTGCAACTGACCGCTGGAGTTCAGCTCTCGCCGGACGGCAAAAGGCGAAGAACGAAGCCGCTTGCGAGCGGCGCAGTGCAGCGAAGAGCTCTCCGAATTCGCCGCTAGCTCCACGGTCCTTCTCAGCTGCGAGTAGCAGCGCTCGCAGTACACAGGGCTTCGCAAGGCCCGAAGACCCGGAGGGAAGTATGGCACACGAAAATGTGCCAGGACAGAGACGTGTTCTACGTTGTCCCTTCTCGTCATGCAGTTTGTGCCTCTGCTGCTTCTGCTGTTAGGAATCGCTCCTTGAAAGGCGAGCGAGAGCGTCCTTCCGGGTGCATTGCACTGAGTCGAGTGCTCGCTCGGGACTTTGCTCTCGGGGCCAAGGCAAGAGGGCGTGCTTGCCCGCAGAACTGAGAACACGCTGTTGGGCAGAGCTGCAACTGACCGCTGGAGTTCAGCTCTCGCCGGACGGCAGAAGGCGAAGAACGAAGCCGCTTGCGAGCGGCGCAGTGCAGCGAAGAGCTCTCCGAATTCGCCGCTAGCTCCACGGTCCTTCTCAGCTGCGAGTAGCAGCGCTCGCAGTACACAGGGCTTCGCAAGGCCCGAAGACCCGGAGGGAAGTATCGCACACGAAAATGTGCCAGGACAGAGACGTGTTCTACGTTGTCCCTTCTCGTCATGCAGTTTGTGCCTCTGCTGCTTCTGCTGTTAGGAATCGCTCCTTGAAAGACGAGCGAGAGCGTCCTTCCGGGTGCATTGCACTGAGTCGAGTGCTCGCTCGGGACTTTGCTCTCGGGGCCAAGGCAAGAGGGCGTGCTTGCCCGCAGAACTGAGAACACGCTGTTGGGCAGAGCTGCAACTGACCGCTGGAGTTCAGCTCTCGCCGGACGGCAGAAGGCGAAGAACGAAGCCGCTTGCGAGCGGCGCAGTGCAGCGAAGAGCTCTCCGAATTCGCCGCTAGCTCCACGGTCCTTCTCAGCTGCGAGTAGCAGCGCTCGCAGTACACAGAGCTTCGCAAGGCCCGAAGACCCGGAGGGAAGTATGGCACACGGAAATGTGCCAGGACAGAGACGTGTTCTACGTTGTCCCTTCTCGTCATGCAGTTTGTGCCTCTGCTGCTTCTGCTGTTAGGAATCGCTCCTTGAAAGACGAGCGAGAGCGTCCTTCCGGGTGCATTGCACTGAGTCGAGTGCTCGCTCGGGACTTTGCTCTCGGGGCCAAGGCAAGAGGGCGTGCTTGCCCGCAGAACTGAGAACACGCTGTTGGGCAGAGCTGCAACTGACCGCTGGAGTTCAGCTCTCGCCGGACGGCAGAAGGCGAAGAACGAAGCCGCTTGCGAGCGGCGCAGTGCAGCGAAGAGCTCTCCGAATTCGCCGCTAGCTCCACGGTCCTTCTCAGCTGCGAGTAGCAGCGCTCGCAGTACACAGAGCTTCGCAAGGCCCGAAGACCCGGAGGGAAGTATCGCACACGAAAATGTGCCAGGACAGAGACGTGTTCTACGTTGTCCCTTCTCGTCATGCAGTTTGTGCCTCTGCTGCTTCTGCTGTTAGGAATCGCTCCTTGAAAGACGAGCGAGAGCGTCCTTCCGGGTGCATTGCACTGAGTCGAGTGCTCGCTCGGGACTTTGCACTCGGGGCCAAGGCAAGAGGGCGTGCTTGCCCGCAGAACTGAGAACACGCTGTTGGGCAGAGCTGCAACTGACCGCTGGAGTTCAGCTCTCGCAGGACGGCAGAAGGCGAAGAACGAAGCCGCTTGCGAGCGGCGCAGTGCAGCGAAGAGCTCTCCGAATTCGCCGCTAGCTCCACGGTCCTTCTCAGCTGCGAGTAGCAGCGCTCGCAGTACACAGGGCTTCGCAAGGCCCGAAGACCCGGAGGGAAGTATCGCACACGGAAATGTGCCAGGACAGAGACGTGTTCTACGTTGTCCCTTCTCGTCATGCAGTTTGTGCCTCTGCTGCTTCTGCTGTTAGGAATCGCTCCTTGAAAGACGAGCGAGAGCGTCCTTCCGGGTGCATTGCACTGAGTCGAGTGCTCGCTCGGGACTTTGCTCTCGGGGCCAAGGCAAGAGGGCGTGCTTGCCCGCAGAACTGAGAACACGCTGTTGGGCAGAGCTGCAACTGACCGCTGGAGTTCAGCTCTCGCCGGACGGCAGAAGGCGAAGAACGAAGCCGCTTGCGAGCGGCGCAGTGCAGCGAAGAGCTCTCCGAATTCGCCGCTAGCTCCACGGTCCTTCTCAGCTGCGAGTAGCAGCGCTCGCAGTACACAGGGCTTCGCAAGGCCCGAAGACCCGGAGGGAAGTATGGCACACGAAAATGTGCCAGGACAGAGACGTGTTCTACGTTGTCCCTTCTCGTCATGCAGTTTGTGCCTCTGCTGCTTCTGCTGTTAGGAATCGCTCCTTGAAAGACGAGCGAGAGCGTCCTTCCGGGTGCATTGCACTGAGTCGAGTGCTCGCTCGGGGCTTTGCACTCGGGGCCAAGGCAAGAGGGCGTGCTTGCCCGCAGAACTGAGAACACGCTGTTGGGCAGAGCTGAAACTTACCGCTGGAGTTCAGCTCTCGCCGGACGGCAGAAGGCGAAGAACGAAGCCGCTTGCGAGCGGCGCAGTGCAGCGAAGAGCTCTCCGAATTCGCCGCTAGCTCCACGGTCCTTCTCAGCTGCGAGTAGCAGCGCTCGCAGTACACAGAGCTTCGCAAGGCCCGAAGACCCGGAGGGAAGTATGGCACACGGAAATGCGCCAGGACAGAGACGTGTTCTACGTTGTCCCTTCTCGTCATGCAGTTTGTGCCTCTGCTGCTTCTGCTGTTAGGAATCGCTCCTTGAAAGACGAGCGAGAGCGTCCTTCCGGGTGCATTGCACTGAGTCGAGTGCTCGCTCGGGACTTTGCTCTCGGGGCCAAGGCAAGAGGGCGTGCTTGCCCGCAGAACTGAGAACACGCTGTTGGGCAGAGCTGCAACTGACCGCTGGAGTTCAGCTCTCGCCGGACGGCAGAAGGCGAAGAACGAAGCCGCTTGCGAGCGGCGCAGTGCAGCGAAGAGCTCTCCGAATTCGCCGCTAGCTCCACGGTCCTTCTCAGCTGCGAGTAGCAGCGCTCGCAGTACACAGAGCTTCGCAAGGCCCGAAGACCCGGAGGGAAGTATCGCACACGGAAATGCGCCAGGACAGAGACGTGTTCTACGTTGTCCCTTCTCGTCATGCAGTTTGTGCCTCTGCTGCTTCTGCTGTTAGGAATCGCTCCTTGAAAGACGAGCGAGAGCGTCCTTCCGGGTGCATTGCACTGAGTCGAGTGCTCGCTCGGGACTTTGCTCTCGGGGCCAAGGCAAGAGGGCGTGCTTGCCCGCAGAACTGAGAACACGCTGTTGGGCAGAGCTGCAACTGACCGCTGGAGTTCAGCTCTCGCCGGACGGCAGAAGGCGAAGAACGAAGCCGCTTGCGAGCGGCGCAGTGCAGCGAAGAGCTCTCCGAATTCGCCGCTAGCTCCACGGTCCTTCTCAGCTGCGAGTAGCAGCGCTCGCAGTACACAGGGCTTCGCAAGGCCCGAAGACCCGGAGGGAAGTATCGCACACGAAAATGTGCCAGGACAGAGACGTGTTCTACGTTGTCCCTTCTCGTCATGCAGTTTGTGCCTCTGCTGCTTCTGCTGTTAGGAATCGCTCCTTGAAAGGCGAGCGAGAGCGTCCTTCCGGGTGCATTGCACTGAGTCGAGTGCTCGCTCGGGACTTTGCACTCGGGGCCAAGGCAAGAGGGCGTGCTTGCCCGCAGAACTGAGAACACGCTGTTGGGCAGAGCTGAAACTTACCGCTGGAGTTCAGCTCTCGCCGGACGGCAGAAGGCGAAGAACGAAGCCGCTTGCGAGCGGCGCAGTGCAGCGAAGAGCTCTCCGAATTCGCCGCAAGCTCCACGGTCCTTCTCAGCTGCGAGTAGCAGCGCTCGCAGTACACAGAGCTTCGCAAGGCCCGAAGACCCGGAGGGAAGTATGGCACACGGAAATGTGCCAGGACAGAGACGTGTTCTACGTTGTCCCTTCTCGTCATGCAGTTTGTGCCTCTGCTGCTTCTGCTGTTAGGAATCGCTCCTTGAAAGGCGAGCGAGAGCGTCCTTCCGGGTGCATTGCACTGAGTCGAGTGCTCGCTCGGGGCTTTGCTCTCGGGGCCAAGGCAAGAGGGCGTGCTTGCCCGCAGAACTGAGAACACGCTGTTGGGCAGAGCTGCAACTGACCGCTGGAGTTCAGCTCTCGCCGGACGGCAGAAGGCGAAGAACGAAGCCGCTTGCGAGCGGCGCAGTGCAGCGAAGAGCTCTCCGAATTCGCCGCTAGCTCCACGGTCCTTCTCAGCTGCGAGTAGCAGCGCTCGCAGTACACAGAGCTTCGCAAGGCCCGAAGACCCGGAGGGAAGTATGGCACACGGAAATGCGCCAGGACAGAGACGTGTTCTACGTTGTCCCTTCTCGTCATGCAGTTTGTGCCTCTGCTGCTTCTGCTGTTAGGAATCGCTCCTTGAAAGACGAGCGAGAGCGTCCTTCCGGGTGCATTGCACTGAGTCGAGTGCTCGCTCGGGACTTTGCTCTCGGGGCCAAGGCAAGAGGGCGTGCTTGCCCGCAGAACTGAGAACACGCTGTTGGGCAGAGCTGCAACTGACCGCTGGAGTTCAGCTCTCGCCGGACGGCAGAAGGCGAAGAACGAAGCCGCTTGCGAGCGGCGCAGTGCAGCGAAGAGCTCTCCGAATTCGCCGCTAGCTCCACGGTCTTTCTCAGCTGCGAGTAGCAGCGCTCGCAGTACACAGGGCTTCGCAAGGCCCGAAGACCCGGAGGGAAGTATCGCACACGAAAATGTGCCAGGACAGAGACGTGTTCTACGTTGTCCCTTCTCGTCATGCAGTTTGTGCCTCTGCTGCTTCTGCTGTTAGGAATCGCTCCTTGAAAGGCGAGCGAGAGCGTCCTTCCGGGTGCATTGCACTGAGTCGAGTGCTCGCTCGGGACTTTGCTCTCGGGGCCAAGGCAAGAGGGCGTGCTTGCCCGCAGAACTGAGAACACGCTGTTGGGCAGAGCTGCAACTGACCGCTGGAGTTCAGCTCTCGCCGGACGGCAGAAGGCGAAGAACGAAGCCGCTTGCGAGCGGCGCAGTGCAGCGAAGAGCTCTCCGAATTCGCCGCTAGCTCCACGGTCCTTCTCAGCTGCGAGTAGCAGCGCTCGCAGTACACAGGGCTTCGCAAGGCCCGAAGACCCGGAGGGAAGTATCGCACACGAAAATGTGCCAGGACAGAGACGTGTTCTACGTTGTCCCTTCTCGTCATGCAGTTTGTGCCTCTGCTGCTTCTGCTGTTAGGAATCGCTCCTTGAAAGGCGAGCGAGAGCGTCCTTCCGGGTGCATTGCACTGAGTCGAGTGCTCGCTCGGGTCTTTGCACTCGGGGCCAAGGCAAGAGGGCGTGCTTGCCCGCAGAACTGAGAACACGCTGTTGGGCAGAGCTGCAACTGACCGCTGGAGTTCAGCTCTCGCCGGACGGCAAAAGGCGAAGAACGAAGCCGCTTGCGTGCGGCGCAGTGCAGCGAAGAGCTCTCCGAATTCGCCGCTAGCTCCACGGTCCTTCTCAGCTGCGAGTAGCAGCGCTCGCAGTACACAGAGCTTCGCAAGGCCCGAAGACCCGGAGGGAAGTATCGCACACGAAAATGTGCCAGGACAGAGACGTGTTCTACGTTGTCCCTTCTCGTCATGCAGTTTGTGCCTCTGCTGCTTCTGCTGTTAGGAATCGCTCCTTGAAAGGCGAGCGAGAGCGTCCTTCCGGGTGCATTGCACTGAGTCGAGTGCTCGCTCGGGACTTTGCTCTCGGGGCCAAGGCAAGAGGGCGTGCTTGCCCGCAGAACTGAGAACACGCTGTTGGGCAGAGCTGCAACTGACCGCTGGAGTTCAGCTCTCGCCGGACGGCAGAAGGCGAAGAACGAAGCCGCTTGCGAGCGGCGCAGTGCAGCGAAGAGCTCTCCGAATTCGCCGCTAGCTCCACGGTCCTTCTCAGCTGCGAGTAGCAGCGCTCGCAGTACACAGAGCTTCGCAAGGCCCGAAGACCCGGAGGGAAGTATGGCACACGGAAATGTGCCAGGACAGAGACGTGTTCTACGTTGTCCCTTCTCGTCATGCAGTTTGTGCCTCTGCTGCTTCTGCTGTTAGGAATCGCTCCTTGAAAGGCGAGCGAGAGCGTCCTTCCGGGTGCATTGCACTGAGTCGAGTGCTCGCTCGGGACTTTGCTCTCGGGGCCAAGGCAAGAGGGCGTGCTTGCCCGCAGAACTGAGAACACGCTGTTGGGCAGAGCTGCAACTGACCGCTGGAGTTCAGCTCTCGCCGGACGGCAGAAGGCGAAGAACGAAGCCGCTTGCGAGCGGCGCAGTGCAGCGAAGAGCTCTCCGAATTCGCCGCTAGCTCCACGGTCCTTCTCAGCTGCGAGTAGCAGCGCTCGCAGTACACAGGGCTTCGCAAGGCCCGAAGACCCGGAGGGAAGTATCGCACACGAAAATGTGCCAGGACAGAGACGTGTTCTACGTTGTCCCTTCTCGTCATGCAGTTTGTGCCTCTGCTGCTTCTGCTGTAGGTAATCGCTCCTTGAAAGGCGAGCGAGAGCGTCCTTCCGGGTGCATTGCACTGAGTCGAGTGCTCGCACGGGTCTTTGCACTCGGGGCCAAGGCAAGAGGGCGTGCTTGCCCGCAGAACTGAGAACACGCTGTTGGGCAGAGCTGCAACTGACCGCTGGAGTTCAGCTCTCGCCGGACGGCAAAAGGCGAAGAACGAAGCCGCTTGCGTGCGGCGCAGTGCAGCGAAGAGCTCTCCGAATTCGCCGCTAGCTCCACGGTCCTTCTCAGCTGCGAGTAGCAGCGCTCGCAGTACACAGAGCTTCGCAAGGCCCGAAGACCCGGAGGGAAGTATCGCACACGAAAATGTGCCAGGACAGAGACGTGTTCTACGTTGTCCCTTCTCGTCATGCAGTTTGTGCCTCTGCTGCTTCTGCTGTTAGGAATCGCTCCTTGAAAGGCGAGCGAGAGCGTCCTTCCGGGTGCATTGCACTGAGTCGAGTGCTCGCTCGGGGCTTTGCTCTCGGGGCCAAGGCAAGAGGGCGTGCTTGCCCGCAGAACTGAGAACACGCTGTTGGGCAGAGCTGCAACTGACCGCTGGAGTTCAGCTCTCGCCGGACGGCAGAAGGCGAAGAACGAAGCCGCTTGCGAGCGGCGCAGTGCAGCGAAGAGCTCTCCGAATTCGCCGCTAGCTCCACGGTCCTTCTCAGCTGCGAGTAGCAGCGCTCGCAGTACACAGAGCTTCGCAAGGCCCGAAGACCCGGAGGGAAGTATCGCACAGGAAAATGCGCCAGGACAGAGACGTGTTCTACGTTGTCCCTTCTCGTCATGCAGTTTGTGCCTCTGCTGCTTCTGCTGTAGGTAATCGCTCCTTGAAAGACGAGCGAGAGCGTCCTTCCGGGTGCATTGCACTGGGTCGAGTGCTCGCTCGGGGCTTTGCACTCGGGGCCAAGGCAAGAGGGCGTGCTTGCCCGCAGAACTGAGAACACGCTGTTGGGCAGAGCTGCAACTGACCGCTGGAGTTCAGCTCTCGCCGGACGGCAGAAGGCGAAGAACGAAGCCGCTTGCGAGCGGCGCAGTGCAGCGAAGAGCTCTCCGAATTCGCCGCTAGCTCCACGGTCCTTCCCAGCTGCGAGTAGCAGCGCTCGCAGTACACAGAGCTTCGCAAGGCCCGAAGACCCGGAGGGAAGTATCGCACACGAAAATGCGCCAGGACAGAGACGTGTTCTACGTTGTCCCTTCTCGTCATGCAGTTTGTGCCTCTGCTGCTTCTGCTGTTAGGAATCGCTCCTTGAAAGACGAGCGAGAGCGTCCTTCCGGGTGCATTGCACTGAGTCGAGTGCTCGCTCGGGGCTTTGCACTCGGGGCCAAGGCAAGAGGGCGTGCTTGCCCGCAGAACTGAGAACACGCTGTTGGGCAGAGCTGCAACTGACCGCTGGAGTTCAGCTCTCGCCGGACGGCAGAAGGCGAAGAACGAAGCCGCTTGCGAGCGGCGCAGTGCAGCGAAGAGCTCTCCGAATTCGCCGCTAGCTCCACGGTCCTTCTCAGCTGCGAGTAGCAGCGCTCGCAGTACACAGAGCTTCGCAAGGCCCGAAGACCCGGAGGGAAGTATCGCACACGAAAATGCGCCAGGACAGAGACGTGTTCTACGTTGTCCCTTCTCGTCATGCAGTTTGTGCCTCTGCTGCTTCTGCTGTTAGGAATCGCTCCTTGAAAGACGAGCGAGAGCGTCCTTCCGGGTGCATTGCACTGAGTCGAGCGCTCGCTCGGGAATTTGCACTCGGGGCCAAGGCAAGAGGGCGTGCTTGCCCGCAGAACTGAGAACACGCTGTTGGGCAGAGCTGCAACTGACCGCTGGAGTTCAGCTCTCGCCGGACGGCAGAAGGCGAAGAACGAAGCCGCTTGCGAGCGGCGCAGTGCAGCGAAGAGCTCTCCGAATTCGCCGCTAGCTCCACGGTCCTTCTCAGCTGCGAGTAGCAGCGCTCGCAGTACACAGAGCTTCGCAAGGCCCGAAGACCCGGAGGGAAGTATCGCACACGAAAATGCGCCAGGACAGAGACGTGTTCTACGTTGTCCCTTCTCGTCATGCAGTTTGTGCCTCTGCTGCTTCTGCTGTAGGTAATCGCTCCTTGAAAGACGAGCGAGAGCGTCCTTCCGGGTGCATTGCACTGAGTCGAGTGCTCGCTCGGGACTTTGCACTCGGGGCCAAGGCAAGAGGGCGTGCTTGCCCGCAGAACTGAGAACACGCTGTTGGGCAGAGCTGCAACTGACCGCTGGAGTTCAGCTCTCGCCGGACGGCAGAAGGCGAAGAACGAAGCCGCTTGCGAGCGGCGCAGTGCAGCGAAGAGCTCTCCGAATTCGCCGCTAGCTCCACGGTCCTTCTCAGCTGCGAGTAGCAGCGCTCGCAGTACACAGGGCTTCGCAAGGCCCGAAGACCCGGAGGGAAGTATCGCACACGAAAATGTGCCAGGACAGAGACGTGTTCTACGTTGTCCCTTCTCGTCATGCAGTTTGTGCCTCTGCTGCTTCTGCTGTTAGGAATCGCTCCTTGAAAGGCGAGCGAGAGCGTCCTTCCGGGTGCATTGCACTGAGTCGAGTGCTCGCTCGGGGCTTTGCTCTCGGGGCCAAGGCAAGAGGGCGTGCTTGCCCGCAGAACTGAGAACACGCTGTTGGGCAGAGCTGCAACTGACCGCTGGAGTTCAGCTCTCGCCGGACGGCAGAAGGCGAAGAACGAAGCCGCTTGCGAGCGGCGCAGTGCAGCGAAGAGCTCTCCGAATTCGCCGCTAGCTCCACGGTCCTTCTCAGCTGCGAGTAGCAGCGCTCGCAGTACACAGAGCTTCGCAAGGCCCGAAGACCCGGAGGGAAGTATGGCACACGGAAATGCGCCAGGACAGAGACGTGTTCTACGTTGTCCCTTCTCGTCATGCAGTTTGTGCCTCTGCTGCTTCTGCTGTTAGGAATCGCTCCTTGAAAGGCGAGCGAGAGCGTCCTTCCGGGTGCATTGCACTGAGTCGAGTGCTCGCTCGAGACTTTGCTCTCGGGGCCAAGGCAAGAGGGCGTGCTTGCCCGCAGAACTGAGAACACGCTGTTGGGCAGAGCTGCAACTGACCGCTGGAGTTCAGCTCTCGCCGGACGGCAGAAGGCGAAGAACGAAGCCGCTTGCGAGCGGCGCAGTGCAGCGAAGAGCTCTCCGAATTCGCCGCTAGCTCCACGGTCCTTCTCAGCTGCGAGTAGCAGCGCTCGCAGTACACAGGGCTTCGCAAGGCCCGAAGACCCGGAGGGAAGTATCGCACACGAAAATGTGCCAGGACAGAGACGTGTTCTACGTTGTCCCTTCTCGTCATGCAGTTTGTGCCTCTGCTGCTTCTGCTGTAGGTAATCGCTCCTTGAAAGGCGAGCGAGAGCGTCCTTCCGGGTGCATTGCACTGAGTCGAGTGCTCGCTCGGGGCTTTGCACTCGGGGCCAAGGCAAGAGGGCGTGCTTGCCCGCAGAACTGAGAACACGCTGTTGGGCAGAGCTGCAACTGACCGCTGGAGTTCAGCTCTCGCCGGACGGCAAAAGGCGAAGAACGAAGCCGCTTGCGTGCGGCGCAGTGCAGCGAAGAGCTCTCCGAATTCGCCGCTAGCTCCACGGTCCTTCTCAGCTGCGAGTAACAGCGCTCGCAGTACACAGAGCTTCGCAAGGCCCGAAGACCCGGAGGGAAGTATGGCACACGAAAATGTGCCAGGACAGAGACGTGTTCTACGTTGTCCCTTCTCGTCATGCAGTTTGTGCCTCTGCTGCTTCTGCTGTTAGGAATCGCTCCTTGAAAGGCGAGCGAGAGCGTCCTTCCGGGTGCATTGCACTGAGTCGAGTGCTCGCTCGGGGCTTTGCTCTCGGGGCCAAGGCAAGAGGGCGTGCTTGCCCGCAGAACTGAGAACACGCTGTTGGGCAGAGCTGCAACTGACCGCTGGAGTTCAGCTCTCGCCGGACGGCAGAAGGCGAAGAACGAAGCCGCTTGCGAGCGGCGCAGTGCAGCGAAGAGCTCTCCGAATTCGCCGCTAGCTCCACGGTCCTTCTCAGCTGCGAGTAGCAGCGCTCGCAGTACACAGAGCTTCGCAAGGCCCGAAGACCCGGAGGGAAGTATGGCACACGGAAATGCGCCAGGACAGAGACGTGTTCTACGTTGTCCCTTCTCGTCATGCAGTTTGTGCCTCTGCTGCTTCTGCTGTTAGGAATCGCTCCTTGAAAGACGAGCGAGAGCGTCCTTCCGGGTGCATTGCACTGAGTCGAGTGCTCGCTCGGGACTTTGCACTCGGGGCCAAGGCAAGAGGGCGTGCTTGCCCGCAGAACTGAGAACACGCTGTTGGGCAGAGCTGCAACTGACCGCTGGAGTTCAGCTCTCGCCGGACGGCAGAAGGCGAAGAACGAAGCCGCTTGCGAGCGGCGCAGTGCAGCGAAGAGCTCTCCGAATTCGCCGCTAGCTCCACGGTCCTTCTCAGCTGCGAGTAGCAGCGCTCGCAGTACACAGAGCTTCGCAAGGCCCGAAGACCCGGAGGGAAGTATCGCACACGAAAATGCGCCAGGACAGAGACGTGTTCTACGTTGTCCCTTCTCGTCATGCAGTTTGTGCCTCTGCTGCTTCTGCTGTTAGGAATCGCTCCTTGAAAGACGAGCGAGAGCGTCCTTCCGGGTGCATTGCACTGAGTCGAGTGCTCGCTCGGGACTTTGCACTCGGGGCCAAGGCAAGAGGGCGTGCTTGCCCGCAGAACTGAGAACACGCTGTTGGGCAGAGCTGCAACTGACCGCTGGAGTTCAGCTCTCGCCGGACGGCAGAAGGCGAAGAACGAAGCCGCTTGCGAGCGGCGCAGTGCAGCGAAGAGCTCTCCGAATTCGCCGCTAGCTCCACGGTCCTTCCCAGCTGCGAGTAGCAGCGCTCGCAGTACACAGAGCTTCGCAAGGCCCGAAGACCCGGAGGGAAGTATCGCACACGAAAATGCGCCAGGACAGAGACGTGTTCTACGTTGTCCCTTCTCGTCATGCAGTTTGTGCCTCTGCTGCTTCTGCTGTTAGGAATCGCTCCTTGAAAGACGAGCGAGAGCGTCCTTCCGGGTGCATTGCACTGAGTCGAGTGCTCGCTCGGGGCTTTGCACTCGGGGCCAAGGCAAGAGGGCGTGCTTGCCCGCAGAACTGAGAACACGCTGTTGGGCAGAGCTGCAACTGACCGCTGGAGTTCAGCTCTCGCCGGACGGCAGAAGGCGAAGAACGAAGCCGCTTGCGAGCGGCGCAGTGCAGCGAAGAGCTCTCCGAATTCGCCGCTAGCTCCACGGTCCTTCTCAGCTGCGAGTAGCAGCGCTCGCAGTACACAGAGCTTCGCAAGGCCCGAAGACCCGGAGGGAAGTATCGCACACGAAAATGCGCCAGGACAGAGACGTGTTCTACGTTGTCCCTTCTCGTCATGCAGTTTGTGCCTCTGCTGCTTCTGCTGTTAGGAATCGCTCCTTGAAAGGCGAGCGAGAGCGTCCTTCTGGGTGCATTGCACTGAGTCGAGTGCTCGCTCGGGGCTTTGCTCTCGGGGCCAAGGCAAGAGGGCGTGCTTGCCCGCAGAACTGAGAACACGCTGTTGGGCAGAGCTGCAACTGACCGCTGGAGTTCAGCTCTCGCCGGACGGCAGAAGGCGAAGAACGAAGCCGCTTGCGAGCGGCGCAGTGCAGCGAAGAGCTCTCCGAATTCGCCGCTAGCTCCACGGTCCTTCTCAGCTGCGTGTAGCAGCGCTCGCAGTACACAGAGCTTCGCAAGGCCCGAAGACCCGGAGGGAAGTATCGCACACGAAAATGCGCCAGGACAGAGACGTGTTCTACGTTGTCCCTTCTCGTCATGCAGTTTGTGCCTCTGCTGCTTCTGCTGTAGGTAATCGCTCCTTGAAAGACGAGCGAGAGCGTCCTTCCGGGTGCATTGCACTGAGTCGAGTGCTCGCTCGGGACTTTGCACTCGGGGCCAAGGCAAGAGGGCGTGCTTGCCCGCAGAACTGAGAACACGCTGTTGGGCAGAGCTGCAACTGACCGCTGGAGTTCAGCTCTCGCCGGACGGCAGAAGGCGAAGAACGAAGCCGCTTGCGAGCGGCGCAGTGCAGCGAAGAGCTCTCCGAATTCGCCGCTAGCTCCACGGTCCTTCTCAGCTGCGTGTAGCAGCGCTCGCAGTACACAGAGCTTCGCAAGGCCCGAAGACCCGGAGGGAAGTATCGCACACGAAAATGTGCCAGGACAGAGACGTGTTCTACGTTGTCCCTTCTCGTCATGCAGTTTGTGCCTCTGCTGCTTCTGCTGTTAGGAATCGCTCCTTGAAAGACGAGCGAGAGCGTCCTTCCGGGTGCATTGCACTGAGTCGAGTGCTCGCTCGGGGCTTTGCTCTCGGGGCCAAGGCAAGAGGGCGTGCTTGCCCGCAGAACTGAGAACACGCTGTTGGGCAGAGCTGCAACTGACCGCTGGAGTTCAGCTCTCGCCGGACGGCAGAAGGCGAAGAACGAAGCCGCTTGCGAGCGGCGCAGTGCAGCGAAGAGCTCTCCGAATTCGCCGCTAGCTCCACGGTCCTTCTCAGCTGCGAGTAGCAGCGCTCGCAGTACACAGAGCTTCGCAAGGCCCGAAGACCCGGAGGGAAGTATGGCACACGGAAATGCGCCAGGACAGAGACGTGTTCTACGTTGTCCCTTCTCGTCATGCAGTTTGTGCCTCTGCTGCTTGTGCCGTTAGGAATCGCTCCTTGAAAGACGAGCGAGAGCGTCCTTCCGGGTGCATTGCACTGAGTCGAGTGCTCGCTCGGGACTTTGCACTCGGGGCCAAGGCAAGAGGGCGTGCTTGCCCGCAGAACTGAGAACACGCTGTTGGGCAGAGCTGCAACTGACCGCTGGAGTTCAGCTCTCGCCGGACGGCAGAAGGCGAAGAACGAAGCCGCTTGCGAGCGGCGCAGTGCAGCGAAGAGCTCTCCGAATTCGCCGCTAGCTCCACGGTCCTTCTCAGCTGCGAGTAGCAGCGCTCGCAGTACACAGAGCTTCGCAAGGCCCGAAGACCCGGAGGGAAGTATCGCACACGAAAATGCGCCAGGACAGAGACGTGTTCTACGTTGTCCCTTCTCGTCATGCAGTTTGTGCCTCTGCTGCTTCTGCTGTTAGGAATCGCTCCTTGAAAGACGAGCGAGAGCGTCCTTCCGGGTGCATTGCACTGAGTCGAGTGCTCGCTCGGGACTTTGCACTCGGGGCCAAGGCAAGAGGGCGTGCTTGCCCGCAGAACTGAGAACACGCTGTTGGGCAGAGCTGCAACTGACCGCTGGAGTTCAGCTCTCGCCGGACGGCAGAAGGCGAAGAACGAAGCCGCTTGCGAGCGGCGCAGTGCAGCGAAGAGCTCTCCGAATTCGCCGCTAGCTCCACGGTCCTTCCCAGCTGCGAGTAGCAGCGCTCGCAGTACACAGAGCTTCGCAAGGCCCGAAGACCCGGAGGGAAGTATCGCACACGAAAATGCGCCAGGACAGAGACGTGTTCTACGTTGTCCCTTCTCGTCATGCAGTTTGTGCCTCTGCTGCTTCTGCTGTTAGGAATCGCTCCTTGAAAGACGAGCGAGAGCGTCCTTCCGGGTGCATTGCACTGAGTCGAGTGCTCGCTCGGGGCTTTGCACTCGGGGCCAAGGCAAGAGGGCGTGCTTGCCCGCAGAACTGAGAACACGCTGTTGGGCAGAGCTGCAACTGACCGCTGGAGTTCAGCTCTCGCCGGACGGCAGAAGGCGAAGAACGAAGCCGCTTGCGAGCGGCGCAGTGCAGCGAAGAGCTCTCCGAATTCGCCGCTAGCTCCACGGTCCTTCTCAGCTGCGAGTAGCAGCGCTCGCAGTACACAGAGCTTCGCAAGGCCCGAAGACCCGGAGGGAAGTATCGCACACGAAAATGCGCCAGGACAGAGACGTGTTCTACGTTGTCCCTTCTCGTCATGCAGTTTGTGCCTCTGCTGCTTCTGCTGTTAGGAATCGCTCCTTGAAAGGCGAGCGAGAGCGTCCTTCTGGGTGCATTGCACTGAGTCGAGTGCTCGCTCGGGGCTTTGCTCTCGGGGCCAAGGCAAGAGGGCGTGCTTGCCCGCAGAACTGAGAACACGCTGTTGGTCAGAGCTGCAACTGACCGCTGGAGTTCAGCTCTCGCCGGACGGCAGAAGGCGAAGAACGAAGCCGCTTGCGAGCGGCGCAGTGCAGCGAAGAGCTCTCCGAATTCGCCGCTAGCTCCACGGTCCTTCTCAGCTGCGTGTAGCAGCGCTCGCAGTACACAGAGCTTCGCAAGGCCCGAAGACCCGGAGGGAAGTATCGCACACGAAAATGCGCCAGGACAGAGACGTGTTCTACGTTGTCCCTTCTCGTCATGCAGTTTGTGCCTCTGCTGCTTCTGCTGTAGGTAATCGCTCCTTGAAAGACGAGCGAGAGCGTCCTTCCGGGTGCATTGCACTGAGTCGAGTGCTCGCTCGGGGCTTTGCACTCGGGGCCAAGGCAAGAGGGCGTGCTTGCCCGCAGAACTGAGAACACGCTGTTGGGCAGAGCTGCAACTGACCGCTGGAGTTCAGCTCTCGCCGGACGGCAGAAGGCGAAGAACGAAGCCGCTTGCGAGCGGCGCAGTGCAGCGAAGAGCTCTCCGAATTCGCCGCTAGCTCCACGGTCCTTCTCAGCTGCGTGTAGCAGCGCTCGCAGTACACAGAGCTTCGCAAGGCCCGAAGACCCGGAGGGAAGTATCGCACACGAAAATGCGCCAGGACAGAGACGTGTTCTACGTTGTCCCTTCTCGTCATGCAGTTTGTGCCTCTGCTGCTTCTGCTGTAGGTAATCGCTCCTTGAAAGACGAGCGAGAGCGTCCTTCCGGGTGCATTGCACTGAGTCGAGTGCTCGCTCGGGACTTTGCACTCGGGGCCAAGGCAAGAGGGCGTGCTTGCCCGCAGAACTGAGAACACGCTGTTGGGCAGAGCTGCAACTGACCGCTGGAGTTCAGCTCTCGCCGGACGGCAGAAGGCGAAGAACGAAGCCGCTTGCGAGCGGCGCAGTGCAGCGAAGAGCTCTCCGAATTCGCCGCTAGCTCCACGGTCCTTCTCAGCTGCGTGTAGCAGCGCTCGCAGTACACAGAGCTTCGCAAGGCCCGAAGACCCGGAGGGAAGTATCGCACACGAAAATGCGCCAGGACAGAGACGTGTTCTACGTTGTCCCTTCTCGTCATGCAGTTTGTGCCTCTGCTGCTTCTGCTGTAGGTAATCGCTCCTTGAAAGACGAGCGAGAGCGTCCTTCCGGGTGCATTGCACTGAGTCGAGTGCTCGCTCGGGACTTTGCACTCGGGGCCAAGGCAAGAGGGCGTGCTTGCCCGCAGAACTGAGAACACGCTGTTGGGCAGAGCTGCAACTGACCGCTGGAGTTCAGCTCTCGCCGGACGGCAGAAGGCGAAGAACGAAGCCGCTTGCGAGCGGCGCAGTGCAGCGAAGAGCTCTCCGAATTCGCCGCTAGCTCCACGGTCCTTCTCAGCTGCGTGTAGCAGCGCTCGCAGTACACAGAGCTTCGCAAGGCCCGAAGACCCGGAGGGAAGTATCGCACACGAAAATGCGCCAGGACAGAGACGTGTTCTACGTTGTCCCTTCTCGTCATGCAGTTTGTGCCTCTGCTGCTTCTGCTGTAGGTAATCGCTCCTTGAAAGACGAGCGAGAGCGTCCTTCCGGGTGCATTGCACTGAGTCGAGTGCTCGCTCGGGACTTTGCACTCGGGGCCAAGGCAAGAGGGCGTGCTTGCCCGCAGAACTGAGAACACGCTGTTGGGCAGAGCTGCAACTGACCGCTGGAGTTCAGCTCTCGCCGGACGGCAGAAGGCGAAGAACGAAGCCGCTTGCGAGCGGCGCAGTGCAGCGAAGAGCTCTCCGAATTCGCCGCTAGCTCCACGGTCCTTCTCAGCTGCGAGTAGCAGCGCTCGCAGTACACAGGGCTTCGCAAGGCCCGAAGACCCGGAGGGAAGTATCGCACACGAAAATGTGCCAGGACAGAGACGTGTTCTACGTTGTCCCTTCTCGTCATGCAGTTTGTGCCTCTGCTGCTTCTGCTGTAGGTAATCGCTCCTTGAAAGGCGAGCGAGAGCGTCCTTCCGGGTGCATTGCACTGAGTCGAGTGCTCGCTCGGGTCTTTGCACTCGGGGCCAAGGCAAGAGGGCGTGCTTGCCCGCAGAACTGAGAACACGCTGTTGGGCAGAGCTGCAACTGACCGCTGGAGTTCAGCTCTCGCCGGACGGCAGAAGGCGAAGAACGAAGCCGCTTGCGAGCGGCGCAGTGCAGCGAAGAGCTCTCCGAATTCGCCGCTAGCTCCACGGTCCTTCTCAGCTGCGAGTAGCAGCGCTCGCAGTACACAGAGCTTCGCAAGGCCCGAAGACCCGGAGGGAAGTATCGCACACGAAAATGTGCCAGGACAGAGACGTGTTCTACGTTGTCCCTTCTCGTCATGCAGTTTGTGCCTCTGCTGCTTCTGCTGTTAGGAATCGCTCCTTGAAAGGCGAGCGAGAGCGTCCTTCCGGGTGCATTGCACTGAGTCGAGTGCTCGCTCGGGGCTTTGCTCTCGGGGCCAAGGCAAGAGGGCGTGCTTGCCCGCAGAACTGAGAACACGCTGTTGGGCAGAGCTGCAACTGACCGCTGGAGTTCAGCTCTCGCCGGACGGCAGAAGGCGAAGAACGAAGCCGCTTGCGAGCGGCGCAGTGCAGCGAAGAGCTCTCCGAATTCGCCGCTAGCTCCACGGTCCTTCTCAGCTGCGAGTAGCAGCGCTCGCAGTACACAGAGCTTCGCAAGGCCCGAAGACCCGGAGGGAAGTATGGCACACGGAAATGCGCCAGGACAGAGACGTGTTCTACGTTGTCCCTTCTCGTCATGCAGTTTGTGCCTCTGCTGCTTCTGCTGTTAGGAATCGCTCCTTGAAAGGCGAGCGAGAGCGTCCTTCCGGGTGCATTGCACTGAGTCGAGTGCTCGCTCGGGACTTTGCTCTCGGGGCCAAGGCAAGAGGGCGTGCTTGCCCGCAGAACTGAGAACACGCTGTTGGGCAGAGCTGCAACTGACCGCTGGAGTTCAGCTCTCGCCGGACGGCAGAAGGCGAAGAACGAAGCCGCTTGCGAGCGGCGCAGTGCAGCGAAGAGCTCTCCGAATTCGCCGCTAGCTCCACGGTCCTTCTCAGCTGCGAGTAGCAGCGCTCGCAGTACACAGGGCTTCGCAAGGCCCGAAGACCCGGAGGGAAGTATCGCACACGAAAATGTGCCAGGACAGAGACGTGTTCTACGTTGTCCCTTCTCGTCATGCAGTTTGTGCCTCTGCTGCTTCTGCTGTTAGGAATCGCTCCTTGAAAGACGAGCGAGAGCGTCCTTCCGGGTGCATTGCACTGAGTCGAGTGCTCGCTCGGGACTTTGCTCTCGGGGCCAAGGCAAGAGGGCGTGCTTGCCCGCAGAACTGAGAACACGCTGTTGGGCAGAGCTGCAACTGACCGCTGGAGTTCAGCTCTCGCCGGACGGCAGAAGGCGAAGAACGAAGCCGCTTGCGAGCGGCGCAGTGCAGCGAAGAGCTCTCCGAATTCGCCGCTAGCTCCACGGTCCTTCTCAGCTGCGAGTAGCAGCGCTCGCAGTACACAGGGCTTCGCAAGGCCCGAAGACCCGGAGGGAAGTATCGCACACGAAAATGTGCCAGGACAGAGACGTGTTCTACGTTGTCCCTTCTCGTCATGCAGTTTGTGCCTCTGCTGCTTCTGCTGTTAGGAATCGCTCCTTGAAAGACGAGCGAGAGCGTCCTTCCGGGTGCATTGCACTGAGTCGAGTGCTCGCTCGGGGCTTTGCTCTCGGGGCCAAGGCAAGAGGGCGTGCTTGCCCGCAGAACTGAGAACACGCTGTTGGGCAGAGCTGAAACTTACCGCTGGAGTTCAGCTCTCGCCGGACGGCAGAAGGCGAAGAACGAAGCCGCTTGCGAGCGGCGCAGTGCAGCGAAGAGCTCTCCGAATTCGCCGCTAGCTCCACGGTCCTTCTCAGCTGCGAGTAGCAGCGCTCGCAGTACACAGAGCTTCGCAAGGCCCGAAGACCCGGAGGGAAGTATGGCACACGGAAATGTGCCAGGACAGAGACGTGTTCTACGTTGTCCCTTCTCGTCATGCAGTTTGTGCCTCTGCTGCTTCTGCTGTTAGGAATCGCTCCTTGAAAGACGAGCGAGAGCGTCCTTCCGGGTGCATTGCACTGAGTCGAGTGCTCGCTCGGGACTTTGCTCTCGGGGCCAAGGCAAGAGGGCGTGCTTGCCCGCAGAACTGAGAACACGCTGTTGGGCAGAGCTGCAACTGACCGCTGGAGTTCAGCTCTCGCCGGACGGCAGAAGGCGAAGAACGAAGCCGCTTGCGAGCGGCGCAGTGCAGCGAAGAGCTCTCCGAATTCGCCGCTAGCTCCACGGTCCTTCTCAGCTGCGAGTAGCAGCGCTCGCAGTACACAGAGCTTCGCAAGGCCCGAAGACCCGGAGGGAAGTATGGCACACGAAAATGTGCCAGGACAGAGACGTGTTCTACGTTGTCCCTTCTCGTCATGCAGTTTGTGCCTCTGCTGCTTCTGCTGTTAGGAATCGCTCCTTGAAAGACGAGCGAGAGCGTCCTTCCGGGTGCATTGCACTGAGTCGAGTGCTCGCTCGGGACTTTGCACTCGGGGCCAAGGCAAGAGGGCGTGCTTGCCCGCAGAACTGAGAACACGCTGTTGGGCAGAGCTGCAACTGACCGCTGGAGTTCAGCTCTCGCCGGACGGCAGAAGGCGAAGAACGAAGCCGCTTGCGAGCGGCGCAGTGCAGCGAAGAGCTCTCCGAATTCGCCGCTAGCTCCACGGTCCTTCTCAGCTGCGAGTAGCAGCGCTCGCAGTACACAGGGCTTCGCAAGGCCCGAAGACCCGGAGGGAAGTATCGCACACGGAAATGTGCCAGGACAGAGACGTGTTCTACGTTGTCCCTTCTCGTCATGCAGTTTGTGCCTCTGCTGCTTCTGCTGTTAGGAATCGCTCCTTGAAAGACGAGCGAGAGCGTCCTTCCGGGTGCATTGCACTGAGTCGAGTGCTCGCTCGGGACTTTGCTCTCGGGGCCAAGGCAAGAGGGCGTGCTTGCCCGCAGAACTGAGAACACGCTGTTGGGCAGAGCTGCAACTGACCGCTGGAGTTCAGCTCTCGCCGGACGGCAGAAGGCGAAGAACGAAGCCGCTTGCGAGCGGCGCAGTGCAGCGAAGAGCTCTCCGAATTCGCCGCTAGCTCCACGGTCCTTCTCAGCTGCGAGTAGCAGCGCTCGCAGTACACAGGGCTTCGCAAGGCCCGAAGACCCGGAGGGAAGTATCGCACACGAAAATGTGCCAGGACAGAGACGTGTTCTACGTTGTCCCTTCTCGTCATGCAGTTTGTGCCTCTGCTGCTTCTGCTGTTAGGAATCGCTCCTTGAAAGGCGAGCGAGAGCGTCCTTCCGGGTGCATTGCACTGAGTCGAGTGCTCGCTCGGGACTTTGCACTCGGGGCCAAGGCAAGAGGGCGTGCTTGCCCGCAGAACTGAGAACACGCTGTTGGGCAGAGCTGAAACTTACCGCTGGAGTTCAGCTCTCGCCGGACGGCAGAAGGCGAAGAACGAAGCCGCTTGCGAGCGGCGCAGTGCAGCGAAGAGCTCTCCGAATTCGCCGCTAGCTCCACGGTCCTTCTCAGCTGCGAGTAGCAGCGCTCGCAGTACACAGAGCTTCGCAAGGCCCGAAGACCCGGAGGGAAGTATGGCACACGGAAATGTGCCAGGACAGAGACGTGTTCTACGTTGTCCCTTCTCGTCATGCAGTTTGTGCCTCTGCTGCTTCTGCTGTTAGGAATCGCTCCTTGAAAGGCGAGCGAGAGCGTCCTTCCGGGTGCATTGCACTGAGTCGAGTGCTCGCTCGGGTCTTTGCACTCGGGGCCAAGGCAAGAGGGCGTGCTTCCCCGCAGAACTGAGAACACGCTGTTGGGCAGAGCTGCAACTGACCGCTGGAGTTCAGCTCTCGCCGGACGGCAGAAGGCGAAGAACGAAGCCGCTTGCGAGCGGCGCAGTGCAGCGAAGAGCTCTCCGAATTCGCCGCTAGCTCCACGGTCCTTCTCAGCTGCGAGTAGCAGCGCTCGCAGTACACAGAGCTTCGCAAGGCCCGAAGACCCGGAGGGAAGTATGGCACACGGAAATGCGCCAGGACAGAGACGTGTTCTACGTTGTCCCTTCTCGTCATGCAGTTTGTGCCTCTGCTGCTTCTGCTGTTAGGAATCGCTCCTTGAAAGACGAGCGAGAGCGTCCTTCCGGGTGCATTGCACTGAGTCGAGTGCTCGCTCGGGACTTTGCTCTCGGGGCCAAGGCAAGAGGGCGTGCTTGCCCGCAGAACTGAGAACACGCTGTTGGGCAGAGCTGCAACTGACCGCTGGAGTTCAGCTCTCGCCGGACGGCAGAAGGCGAAGAACGAAGCCGCTTGCGAGCGGCGCAGTGCAGCGAAGAGCTCTCCGAATTCGCCGCTAGCTCCACGGTCCTTCTCAGCTGCGAGTAGCAGCGCTCGCAGTACACAGGGCTTCGCAAGGCCCGAAGACCCGGAGGGAAGTATCGCACACGAAAATGTGCCAGGACAGAGACGTGTTCTACGTTGTCCCTTCTCGTCATGCAGTTTGTGCCTCTGCTGCTTCTGCTGTTAGGAATCGCTCCTTGAAAGGCGAGCGAGAGCGTCCTTCCGGGTGCATTGCACTGAGTCGAGTGCTCGCTCGGGACTTTGCACTCGGGGCCAAGGCAAGAGGGCGTGCTTGCCCGCAGAACTGAGAACACGCTGTTGGGCAGAGCTGAAACTTACCGCTGGAGTTCAGCTCTCGCCGGACGGCAGAAGGCGAAGAACGAAGCCGCTTGCGAGCGGCGCAGTGCAGCGAAGAGCTCTCCGAATTCGCCGCAAGCTCCACGGTCCTTCTCAGCTGCGAGTAGCAGCGCTCGCAGTACACAGAGCTTCGCAAGGCCCGAAGACCCGGAGGGAAGTATGGCACACGGAAATGCGCCAGGACAGAGACGTGTTCTACGTTGTCCCTTCTCGTCATGCAGTTTGTGCCTCTGCTGCTTCTGCTGTTAGGAATCGCTCCTTGAAAGACGAGCGAGAGCGTCCTTCCGGGTGCATTGCACTGAGTCGAGTGCTCGCTCGGGGCTTTGCTCTCGGGGCCAAGGCAAGAGGGCGTGCTTGCCCGCAGAACTGAGAACACGCTGTTGGGCAGAGCTGCAACTGACCGCTGGAGTTCAGCTCTCGCCGGACGGCAGAAGGCGAAGAACGAAGCCGCTTGCGAGCGGCGCAGTGCAGCGAAGAGCTCTCCGAATTCGCCGCTAGCTCCACGGTCTTTCTCAGCTGCGAGTAGCAGCGCTCGCAGTACACAGGGCTTCTCAAGGCCCGAAGACCCGGAGGGAAGTATCGCACACGAAAATGCGCCAGGACAGAGACGTGTTCTACGTTGTCCCTTCTCGTCATGCAGTTTGTGCCTCTGCTGCTTCTGCTGTTAGGAATCGCTCCTTGAAAGGCGAGCGAGAGCGTCCTTCCGGGTGCATTGCACTGAGTCGAGTGCTCGCTCGGGACTTTGCTCTCGGGGCCAAGGCAAGAGGGCGTGCTTGCCCGCAGAACTGAGAACACGCTGTTGGGCAGAGCTGCAACTGACCGCTGGAGTTCAGCTCTCGCCGGACGGCAGAAGGCGAAGAACGAAGCCGCTTGCGAGCGGCGCAGTGCAGCGAAGAGCTCTCCGAATTCGCCGCTAGCTCCACGGTCCTTCTCAGCTGCGAGTAGCAGCGCTCGCAGTACACAGGGCTTCGCAAGGCCCGAAGACCCGGAGGGAAGTATCGCACACGAAAATGTGCCAGGACAGAGACGTGTTCTACGTTGTCCCTTCTCGTCATGCAGTTTGTGCCTCTGCTGCTTCTGCTGTTAGGAATCGCTCCTTGAAAGGCGAGCGAGAGCGTCCTTCCGGGTGCATTGCACTGAGTCGAGTGCTCGCTCGGGTCTTTGCACTCGGGGCCAAGGCAAGAGGGCGTGCTTGCCCGCAGAACTGAGAACACGCTGTTGGGCAGAGCTGCAACTGACCGCTGGAGTTCAGCTCTCGCCGGACGGCAAAAGGCGAAGAACGAAGCCGCTTGCGTGCGGCGCAGTGCAGCGAAGAGCTCTCCGAATTCGCCGCTAGCTCCACGGTCCTTCTCAGCTGCGAGTAGCAGCGCTCGCAGTACACAGAGCTTCGCAAGGCCCGAAGACCCGGAGGGAAGTATCGCACACGAAAATGTGCCAGGACAGAGACGTGTTCTACGTTGTCCCTTCTCGTCATGCAGTTTGTGCCTCTGCTGCTTCTGCTGTTAGGAATCGCTCCTTGAAAGGCGAGCGAGAGCGTCCTTCCGGGTGCATTGCACTGAGTCGAGTGCTCGCTCGGGACTTTGCTCTCGGGGCCAAGGCAAGAGGGCGTGCTTGCCCGCAGAACTGAGAACACGCTGTTGGGCAGAGCTGCAACTGACCGCTGGAGTTCAGCTCTCGCCGGACGGCAGAAGGCGAAGAACGAAGCCGCTTGCGAGCGGCGCAGTGCAGCGAAGAGCTCTCCGAATTCGCCGCTAGCTCCACGGTCCTTCTCAGCTGCGAGTAGCAGCGCTCGCAGTACACAGAGCTTCGCAAGGCCCGAAGACCCGGAGGGAAGTATGGCACACGGAAATGTGCCAGGACAGAGACGTGTTCTACGTTGTCCCTTCTCGTCATGCAGTTTGTGCCTCTGCTGCTTCTGCTGTTAGGAATCGCTCCTTGAAAGGCGAGCGAGAGCGTCCTTCCGGGTGCATTGCACTGAGTCGAGTGCTCGCTCGGGACTTTGCTCTCGGGGCCAAGGCAAGAGGGCGTGCTTGCCCGCAGAACTGAGAACACGCTGTTGGGCAGAGCTGCAACTGACCGCTGGAGTTCAGCTCTCGCCGGACGGCAGAAGGCGAAGAACGAAGCCGCTTGCGAGCGGCGCAGTGCAGCGAAGAGCTCTCCGAATTCGCCGCTAGCTCCACGGTCCTTCTCAGCTGCGAGTAGCAGCGCTCGCAGTACACAGGGCTTCGCAAGGCCCGAAGACCCGGAGGGAAGTATCGCACACGAAAATGCGCCAGGACAGAGACGTGTTCTACGTTGTCCCTTCTCGTCATGCAGTTTGTGCCTCTGCTGCTTCTGCTGTAGGTAATCGCTCCTTGAAAGGCGAGCGAGAGCGTCCTTCCGGGTGCATTGCACTGAGTCGAGTGCTCGCACGGGTCTTTGCACTCGGGGCCAAGGCAAGAGGGCGTGCTTGCCCGCAGAACTGAGAACACGCTGTTGGGCAGAGCTGCAACTGACCGCTGGAGTTCAGCTCTCGCCGGACGGCAAAAGGCGAAGAACGAAGCCGCTTGCGTGCGGCGCAGTGCAGCGAAGAGCTCTCCGAATTCGCCGCTAGCTCCACGGTCCTTCTCAGCTGCGAGTAGCAGCGCTCGCAGTACACAGAGCTTCGCAAGGCCCGAAGACCCGGAGGGAAGTATCGCACACGAAAATGCGCCAGGACAGAGACGTGTTCTACGTTGTCCCTTCTCGTCATGCAGTTTGTGCCTCTGCTGCTTCTGCTGTAGGTAATCGCTCCTTGAAAGGCGAGCGAGAGCGTCCTTCCGGGTGCATTGCACTGAGTCGAGTGCTCGCTCGGGACTTTGCACTCGGGGCCAAGGCAAGAGGGCGTGCTTGCCCGCAGAACTGAGAACACGCTGTTGGGCAGAGCTGCAACTGACCGCTGGAGTTCAGCTCTCGCCGGACGGCAGAAGGCGAAGAACGAAGCCGCTTGCGAGCGGCGCAGTGCAGCGAAGAGCTCTCCGAATTCGCCGCTAGCTCCACGGTCCTTCCCAGCTGCGAGTAGCAGCGCTCGCAGTACACAGAGCTTCGCAAGGCCCGAAGACCCGGAGGGAAGTATCGCACACGAAAATGCGCCAGGACAGAGACGTGTTCTACGTTGTCCCTTCTCGTCATGCAGTTTGTGCCTCTGCTGCTTCTGCTGTTAGGAATCGCTCCTTGAAAGACGAGCGAGAGCGTCCTTCCGGGTGCATTGCACTGAGTCGAGTGCTCGCTCGGGGCTTTGCACTCGGGGCCAAGGCAAGAGGGCGTGCTTGCCCGCAGAACTGAGAACACGCTGTTGGGCAGAGCTGCAACTGACCGCTGGAGTTCAGCTCTCGCCGGACGGCAGAAGGCGAAGAACGAAGCCGCTTGCGAGCGGCGCAGTGCAGCGAAGAGCTCTCCGAATTCGCCGCTAGCTCCACGGTCCTTCTCAGCTGCGAGTAGCAGCGCTCGCAGTACACAGAGCTTCGCAAGGCCCGAAGACCCGGAGGGAAGTATCGCACACGAAAATGCGCCAGGACAGAGACGTGTTCTACGTTGTCCCTTCTCGTCATGCAGTTTGTGCCTCTGCTGCTTCTGCTGTTAGGAATCGCTCCTTGAAAGACGAGCGAGAGCGTCCTTCCGGGTGCATTGCACTGAGTCGAGCGCTCGCTCGGGACTTTGCACTCGGGGCCAAGGCAAGAGGGCGTGCTTGCCCGCAGAACTGAGAACACGCTGTTGGGCAGAGCTGCAACTGACCGCTGGAGTTCAGCTCTCGCCGGACGGCAGAAGGCGAAGAACGAAGCCGCTTGCGAGCGGCGCAGTGCAGCGAAGAGCTCTCCGAATTCGCCGCTAGCTCCACGGTCCTTCTCAGCTGCGAGTAGCAGCGCTCGCAGTACACAGAGCTTCGCAAGGCCCGAAGACCCGGAGGGAAGTATCGCACACGAAAATGCGCCAGGACAGAGACGTGTTCTACGTTGTCCCTTCTCGTCATGCAGTTTGTGCCTCTGCTGCTTCTGCTGTAGGTAATCGCTCCTTGAAAGACGAGCGAGAGCGTCCTTCCGGGTGCATTGCACTGAGTCGAGTGCTCGCTCGGGACTTTGCACTCGGGGCCAAGGCAAGAGGGCGTGCTTGCCCGCAGAACTGAGAACACGCTGTTGGGCAGAGCTGCAACTGACCGCTGGAGTTCAGCTCTCGCCGGACGGCAGAAGGCGAAGAACGAAGCCGCTTGCGAGCGGCGCAGTGCAGCGAAGAGCTCTCCGAATTCGCCGCTAGCTCCACGGTCCTTCTCAGCTGCGAGTAGCAGCGCTCGCAGTACACAGGGCTTCGCAAGGCCCGAAGACCCGGAGGGAAGTATCGCACACGAAAATGTGCCAGGACAGAGACGTGTTCTACGTTGTCCCTTCTCGTCATGCAGTTTGTGCCTCTGCTGCTTCTGCTGTAGGTAATCGCTCCTTGAAAGGCGAGCGAGAGCGTCCTTCCGGGTGCATTGCACTGAGTCGAGTGCTCGCTCGGGTCTTTGCACTCGGGGCCAAGGCAAGAGGGCGTGCTTGCCCGCAGAACTGAGAACACGCTGTTGGGCAGAGCTGCAACTGACCGCTGGAGTTCAGCTCTCGCCGGACGGCAGAAGGCGAAGAACGAAGCCGCTTGCGTGCGGCGCAGTGCAGCGAAGAGCTCTCCGAATTCGCCGCTAGCTCCACGGTCCTTCTCAGCTGCGAGTAGCAGCGCTCGCAGTACACAGAGCTTCGCAAGGCCCGAAGACCCGGAGGGAAGTATCGCACACGAAAATGCGCCAGGACAGAGACGTGTTCTACGTTGTCCCTTCTCGTCATGCAGTTTGTGCCTCTGCTGCTTCTGCTGTAGGTAATCGCTCCTTGAAGGCGAGCGAGAGCGTCCTTCCGGGTGCATTGCACTGAGTCGAGTGCTCGCTCGGGGCTTTGCTCTCGGGGCCAAGGCAAGAGGGCGTGCTTGCCCGCAGAACTGAGAACACGCTGTTGGGCAGAGCTGCAACTGACCGCTGGAGTTCAGCTCTCGCCGGACGGCAGAAGGCGAAGAACGAAGCCGCTTGCGAGCGGCGCAGTGCAGCGAAGAGCTCTCCGAATTCGCCGCTAGCTCCACGGTCCTTCTCAGCTGCGAGTAGCAGCGCTCGCAGTACACAGAGCTTCGCAAGGCCCGAAGACCCGGAGGGAAGTATGGCACACGGAAATGCGCCAGGACAGAGACGTGTTCTACGTTGTCCCTTCTCGTCATGCAGTTTGTGCCTCTGCTGCTTCTGCTGTTAGGAATCGCTCCTTGAAAGGCGAGCGAGAGCGTCCTTCCGGGTGCATTGCACTGAGTCGAGTGCTCGCTCGGGACTTTGCTCTCGGGGCCAAGGCAAGAGGGCGTGCTTGCCCGCAGAACTGAGAACACGCTGTTGGGCAGAGCTGCAACTGACCGCTGGAGTTCAGCTCTCGCCGGACGGCAGAAGGCGAAGAACGAAGCCGCTTGCGAGCGGCGCAGTGCAGCGAAGAGCTCTCCGAATTCGCCGCTAGCTCCACGGTCCTTCTCAGCTGCGAGTAGCAGCGCTCGCAGTACACAGGGCTTCGCAAGGCCCGAAGACCCGGAGGGAAGTATCGCACACGAAAATGTGCCAGGACAGAGACGTGTTCTACGTTGTCCCTTCTCGTCATGCAGGTTTGTGCCTCTGCTGCTTCTGCTGTAGGTAATCGCTCCTTGAAAGGCGAGCGAGAGCGTCCTTCCGGGTGCATTGCACTGAGTCGAGTGCTCGCTCGGGGCTTTGCACTCGGGGCCAAGGCAAGAGGGCGTGCTTGCCCGCAGAACTGAGAACACGCTGTTGGGCAGAGCTGCAACTGACCGCTGGAGTTCAGCTCTCGCCGGACGGCAAAAGGCGAAGAACGAAGCCGCTTGCGTGCGGCGCAGTGCAGCGAAGAGCTCTCCGAATTCGCCGCTAGCTCCACGGTCCTTCTCAGCTGCGAGTAGCAGCGCTCGCAGTACACAGAGCTTCGCAAGGCCCGAAGACCCGGAGGGAAGTATCGCACACGAAAATGCGCCAGGACAGAGACGTGTTCTACGTTGTCCCTTCTCGTCATGCAGTTTGTGCCTCTGCTGCTTCTGCTGTTAGGAATCGCTCCTTGAAAGGCGAGCGAGAGCGTCCTTCCGGGTGCATTGCACTGAGTCGAGTGCTCGCTCGGGGCTTTGCTCTCGGGGCCAAGGCAAGAGGGCGTGCTTGCCCGCAGAACTGAGAACACGCTGTTGGGCAGAGCTGCAACTGACCGCTGGAGTTCAGCTCTCGCCGGACGGCAGAAGGCGAAGAACGAAGCCGCTTGCGAGCGGCGCAGTGCAGCGAAGAGCTCTCCGAATTCGCCGCTAGCTCCACGGTCCTTCTCAGCTGCGAGTAGCAGCGCTCGCAGTACACAGAGCTTCGCAAGGCCCGAAGACCCGGAGGGAAGTATGGCACACGGAAATGCGCCAGGACAGAGACGTGTTCTACGTTGTCCCTTCTCGTCATGCAGTTTGTGCCTCTGCTGCTTCTGCTGTTAGGAATCGCTCCTTGAAAGACGAGCGAGAGCGTCCTTCCGGGTGCATTGCACTGAGTCGAGTGCTCGCTCGGGACTTTGCACTCGGGGCCAAGGCAAGAGGGCGTGCTTGCCCGCAGAACTGAGAACACGCTGTTGGGCAGAGCTGCAACTGACCGCTGGAGTTCAGCTCTCGCCGGACGGCAGAAGGCGAAGAACGAAGCCGCTTGCGAGCGGCGCAGTGCAGCGAAGAGCTCTCCGAATTCGCCGCTAGCTCCACGGTCCTTCTCAGCTGCGAGTAGCAGCGCTCGCAGTACACAGAGCTTCGCAAGGCCCGAAGACCCGGAGGGAAGTATGGCACACGGAAATGCGCCAGGACAGAGACGTGTTCTACGTTGTCCCTTCTCGTCATGCAGTTTGTGCCTCTGCTGCTTGTGCCGTTAGGAATCGCTCCTTGAAAGACGAGCGAGAGCGTCCTTCCGGGTGCATTGCACTGAGTCGAGTGCTCGCTCGGGACTTTGCACTCGGGGCCAAGGCAAGAGGGCGTGCTTGCCCGCAGAACTGAGAACACGCTGTTGGGCAGAGCTGCAACTGACCGCTGGAGTTCAGCTCTCGCCGGACGGCAGAAGGCGAAGAACGAAGCCGCTTGCGAGCGGCGCAGTGCAGCGAAGAGCTCTCCGAATTCGCCGCTAGCTCCACGGTCCTTCTCAGCTGCGAGTAGCAGCGCTCGCAGTACACAGAGCTTCGCAAGGCCCGAAGACCCGGAGGGAAGTATCGCACACGAAAATGCGCCAGGACAGAGACGTGTTCTACGTTGTCCCTTCTCGTCATGCAGTTTGTGCCTCTGCTGCTTCTGCTGTTAGGAATCGCTCCTTGAAAGACGAGCGAGAGCGTCCTTCCGGGTGCATTGCACTGAGTCGAGTGCTCGCTCGGGACTTTGCACTCGGGGCCAAGGCAAGAGGGCGTGCTTGCCCGCAGAACTGAGAACACGCTGTTGGGCAGAGCTGCAACTGACCGCTGGAGTTCAGCTCTCGCCGGACGGCAGAAGGCGAAGAACGAAGCCGCTTGCGAGCGGCGCAGTGCAGCGAAGAGCTCTCCGAATTCGCCGCTAGCTCCACGGTCCTTCCCAGCTGCGAGTAGCAGCGCTCGCAGTACACAGAGCTTCGCAAGGCCCGAAGACCCGGAGGGAAGTATCGCACACGAAAATGCGCCAGGACAGAGACGTGTTCTACGTTGTCCCTTCTCGTCATGCAGTTTGTGCCTCTGCTGCTTCTGCTGTTAGGAATCGCTCCTTGAAAGACGAGCGAGAGCGTCCTTCCGGGTGCATTGCACTGAGTCGAGTGCTCGCTCGGGGCTTTGCACTCGGGGCCAAGGCAAGAGGGCGTGCTTGCCCGCAGAACTGAGAACACGCTGTTGGGCAGAGCTGCAACTGACCGCTGGAGTTCAGCTCTCGCCGGACGGCAGAAGGCGAAGAACGAAGCCGCTTGCGAGCGGCGCAGTGCAGCGAAGAGCTCTCCGAATTCGCCGCTAGCTCCACGGTCCTTCTCAGCTGCGAGTAGCAGCGCTCGCAGTACACAGAGCTTCGCAAGGCCCGAAGACCCGGAGGGAAGTATCGCACACGAAAATGCGCCAGGACAGAGACGTGTTCTACGTTGTCCCTTCTCGTCATGCAGTTTGTGCCTCTGCTGCTTCTGCTGTTAGGAATCGCTCCTTGAAAGGCGAGCGAGAGCGTCCTTCTGGGTGCATTGCACTGAGTCGAGTGCTCGCTCGGGGCTTTGCACTCGGGGCCAAGGCAAGAGGGCGTGCTTGCCCGCAGAACTGAGAACACGCTGTTGGTCAGAGCTGCAACTGACCGCTGGAGTTCAGCTCTCGCCGGACGGCAGAAGGCGAAGAACGAAGCCGCTTGCGAGCGGCGCAGTGCAGCGAAGAGCTCTCCGAATTCGCCGCTAGCTCCACGGTCCTTCTCAGCTGCGTGTAGCAGCGCTCGCAGTACACAGAGCTTCGCAAGGCCCGAAGACCCGGAGGGAAGTATCGCACACGAAAATGCGCCAGGACAGAGACGTGTTCTACGTTGTCCCTTCTCGTCATGCAGTTTGTGCCTCTGCTGCTTCTGCTGTAGGTAATCGCTCCTTGAAAGACGAGCGAGAGCGTCCTTCCGGGTGCATTGCACTGAGTCGAGTGCTCGCTCGGGACTTTGCACTCGGGGCCAAGGCAAGAGGGCGTGCTTGCCCGCAGAACTGAGAACACGCTGTTGGGCAGAGCTGCAACTGACCGCTGGAGTTCAGCTCTCGCCGGACGGCAGAAGGCGAAGAACGAAGCCGCTTGCGAGCGGCGCAGTGCAGCGAAGAGCTCTCCGAATTCGCCGCTAGCTCCACGGTCCTTCTCAGCTGCGTGTAGCAGCGCTCGCAGTACACAGAGCTTCGCAAGGCCCGAAGACCCGGAGGGAAGTATCGCACACGAAAATGCGCCAGGACAGAGACGTGTTCTACGTTGTCCCTTCTCGTCATGCAGTTTGTGCCTCTGCTGCTTCTGCTGTAGGTAATCGCTCCTTGAAAGACGAGCGAGAGCGTCCTTCCGGGTGCATTGCACTGAGTCGAGTGCTCGCTCGGGACTTTGCACTCGGGGCCAAGGCAAGAGGGCGTGCTTGCCCGCAGAACTGAGAACACGCTGTTGGGCAGAGCTGCAACTGACCGCTGGAGTTCAGCTCTCGCCGGACGGCAGAAGGCGAAGAACGAAGCCGCTTGCGAGCGGCGCAGTGCAGCGAAGAGCTCTCCGAATTCGCCGCTAGCTCCACGGTCCTTCTCAGCTGCGTGTAGCAGCGCTCGCAGTACACAGAGCTTCGCAAGGCCCGAAGACCCGGAGGGAAGTATCGCACACGAAAATGCGCCAGGACAGAGACGTGTTCTACGTTGTCCCTTCTCGTCATGCAGTTTGTGCCTCTGCTGCTTCTGCTGTAGGTAATCGCTCCTTGAAAGACGAGCGAGAGCGTCCTTCCGGGTGCATTGCACTGAGTCGAGTGCTCGCTCGGGACTTTGCACTCGGGGCCAAGGCAAGAGGGCGTGCTTGCCCGCAGAACTGAGAACACGCTGTTGGGCAGAGCTGCAACTGACCGCTGGAGTTCAGCTCTCGCCGGACGGCAGAAGGCGAAGAACGAAGCCGCTTGCGAGCGGCGCAGTGCAGCGAAGAGCTCTCCGAATTCGCCGCTAGCTCCACGGTCCTTCTCAGCTGCGTGTAGCAGCGCTCGCAGTACACAGAGCTTCGCAAGGCCCGAAGACCCGGAGGGAAGTATCGCACACGAAAATGCGCCAGGACAGAGACGTGTTCTACGTTGTCCCTTCTCGTCATGCAGTTTGTGCCTCTGCTGCTTCTGCTGTAGGTAATCGCTCCTTGAAAGACGAGCGAGAGCGTCCTTCCGGGTGCATTGCACTGAGTCGAGTGCTCGCTCGGGACTTTGCACTCGGGGCCAAGGCAAGAGGGCGTGCTTGCCCGCAGAACTGAGAACACGCTGTTGGGCAGAGCTGCAACTGACCGCTGGAGTTCAGCTCTCGCCGGACGGCAGAAGGCGAAGAACGAAGCCGCTTGCGAGCGGCGCAGTGCAGCGAAGAGCTCTCCGAATTCGCCGCTAGCTCCACGGTCCTTCTCAGCTGCGAGTAGCAGCGCTCGCAGTACACAGGGCTTCGCAAGGCCCGAAGACCCGGAGGGAAGTATCGCACACGAAAATGTGCCAGGACAGAGACGTGTTCTACGTTGTCCCTTCTCGTCATGCAGTTTGTGCCTCTGCTGCTTCTGCTGTAGGTAATCGCTCCTTGAAAGGCGAGCGAGAGCGTCCTTCCGGGTGCATTGCACTGAGTCGAGTGCTCGCTCGGGTCTTTGCACTCGGGGCCAAGGCAAGAGGGCGTGCTTGCCCGCAGAACTGAGAACACGCTGTTGGGCAGAGCTGCAACTGACCGCTGGAGTTCAGCTCTCGCCGGACGGCAGAAGGCGAAGAACGAAGCCGCTTGCGAGCGGCGCAGTGCAGCGAAGAGCTCTCCGAATTCGCCGCTAGCTCCACGGTCCTTCTCAGCTGCGAGTAGCAGCGCTCGCAGTACACAGAGCTTCGCAAGGCCCGAAGACCCGGAGGGAAGTATCGCACACGAAAATGTGCCAGGACAGAGACGTGTTCTACGTTGTCCCTTCTCGTCATGCAGTTTGTGCCTCTGCTGCTTCTGCTGTTAGGAATCGCTCCTTGAAAGGCGAGCGAGAGCGTCCTTCCGGGTGCATTGCACTGAGTCGAGTGCTCGCTCGGGGCTTTGCTCTCGGGGCCAAGGCAAGAGGGCGTGCTTGCCCGCAGAACTGAGAACACGCTGTTGGGCAGAGCTGCAACTGACCGCTGGAGTTCAGCTCTCGCCGGACGGCAGAAGGCGAAGAACGAAGCCGCTTGCGAGCGGCGCAGTGCAGCGAAGAGCTCTCCGAATTCGCCGCTAGCTCCACGGTCCTTCTCAGCTGCGAGTAGCAGCGCTCGCAGTACACAGAGCTTCGCAAGGCCCGAAGACCCGGAGGGAAGTATGGCACACGGAAATGCGCCAGGACAGAGACGTGTTCTACGTTGTCCCTTCTCGTCATGCAGTTTGTGCCTCTGCTGCTTCTGCTGTTAGGAATCGCTCCTTGAAAGGCGAGCGAGAGCGTCCTTCCGGGTGCATTGCACTGAGTCGAGTGCTCGCTCGGGACTTTGCTCTCGGGGCCAAGGCAAGAGGGCGTGCTTGCCCGCAGAACTGAGAACACGCTGTTGGGCAGAGCTGCAACTGACCGCTGGAGTTCAGCTCTCGCCGGACGGCAGAAGGCGAAGAACGAAGCCGCTTGCGAGCGGCGCAGTGCAGCGAAGAGCTCTCCGAATTCGCCGCTAGCTCCACGGTCCTTCTCAGCTGCGAGTAGCAGCGCTCGCAGTACACAGGGCTTCGCAAGGCCCGAAGACCCGGAGGGAAGTATCGCACACGAAAATGTGCCAGGACAGAGACGTGTTCTACGTTGTCCCTTCTCGTCATGCAGTTTGTGCCTCTGCTGCTTCTGCTGTTAGGAATCGCTCCTTGAAAGACGAGCGAGAGCGTCCTTCCGGGTGCATTGCACTGAGTCGAGTGCTCGCTCGGGACTTTGCTCTCGGGGCCAAGGCAAGAGGGCGTGCTTGCCCGCAGAACTGAGAACACGCTGTTGGGCAGAGCTGCAACTGACCGCTGGAGTTCAGCTCTCGCCGGACGGCAGAAGGCGAAGAACGAAGCCGCTTGCGAGCGGCGCAGTGCAGCGAAGAGCTCTCCGAATTCGCCGCTAGCTCCACGGTCCTTCTCAGCTGCGAGTAGCAGCGCTCGCAGTACACAGGGCTTCGCAAGGCCCGAAGACCCGGAGGGAAGTATCGCACACGAAAATGTGCCAGGACAGAGACGTGTTCTACGTTGTCCCTTCTCGTCATGCAGTTTGTGCCTCTGCTGCTTCTGCTGTTAGGAATCGCTCCTTGAAAGACGAGCGAGAGCGTCCTTCCGGGTGCATTGCACTGAGTCGAGTGCTCGCTCGGGGCTTTGCTCTCGGGGCCAAGGCAAGAGGGCGTGCTTGCCCGCAGAACTGAGAACACGCTGTTGGGCAGAGCTGAAACTTACCGCTGGAGTTCAGCTCTCGCCGGACGGCAGAAGGCGAAGAACGAAGCCGCTTGCGAGCGGCGCAGTGCAGCGAAGAGCTCTCCGAATTCGCCGCTAGCTCCACGGTCCTTCTCAGCTGCGAGTAGCAGCGCTCGCAGTACACAGAGCTTCGCAAGGCCCGAAGACCCGGAGGGAAGTATGGCACACGGAAATGTGCCAGGACAGAGACGTGTTCTACGTTGTCCCTTCTCGTCATGCAGTTTGTGCCTCTGCTGCTTCTGCTGTTAGGAATCGCTCCTTGAAAGACGAGCGAGAGCGTCCTTCCGGGTGCATTGCACTGAGTCGAGTGCTCGCTCGGGACTTTGCTCTCGGGGCCAAGGCAAGAGGGCGTGCTTGCCCGCAGAACTGAGAACACGCTGTTGGGCAGAGCTGCAACTGACCGCTGGAGTTCAGCTCTCGCCGGACGGCAGAAGGCGAAGAACGAAGCCGCTTGCGAGCGGCGCAGTGCAGCGAAGAGCTCTCCGAATTCGCCGCTAGCTCCACGGTCCTTCTCAGCTGCGAGTAGCAGCGCTCGCAGTACACAGAGCTTCGCAAGGCCCGAAGACCCGGAGGGAAGTATGGCACACGAAAATGTGCCAGGACAGAGACGTGTTCTACGTTGTCCCTTCTCGTCATGCAGTTTGTGCCTCTGCTGCTTCTGCTGTTAGGAATCGCTCCTTGAAAGACGAGCGAGAGCGTCCTTCCGGGTGCATTGCACTGAGTCGAGTGCTCGCTCGGGACTTTGCACTCGGGGCCAAGGCAAGAGGGCGTGCTTGCCCGCAGAACTGAGAACACGCTGTTGGGCAGAGCTGCAACTGACCGCTGGAGTTCAGCTCTCGCCGGACGGCAGAAGGCGAAGAACGAAGCCGCTTGCGAGCGGCGCAGTGCAGCGAAGAGCTCTCCGAATTCGCCGCTAGCTCCACGGTCCTTCTCAGCTGCGAGTAGCAGCGCTCGCAGTACACAGGGCTTCGCAAGGCCCGAAGACCCGGAGGGAAGTATCGCACACGGAAATGTGCCAGGACAGAGACGTGTTCTACGTTGTCCCTTCTCGTCATGCAGTTTGTGCCTCTGCTGCTTCTGCTGTTAGGAATCGCTCCTTGAAAGACGAGCGAGAGCGTCCTTCCGGGTGCATTGCACTGAGTCGAGTGCTCGCTCGGGACTTTGCTCTCGGGGCCAAGGCAAGAGGGCGTGCTTGCCCGCAGAACTGAGAACACGCTGTTGGGCAGAGCTGCAACTGACCGCTGGAGTTCAGCTCTCGCCGGACGGCAGAAGGCGAAGAACGAAGCCGCTTGCGAGCGGCGCAGTGCAGCGAAGAGCTCTCCGAATTCGCCGCTAGCTCCACGGTCCTTCTCAGCTGCGAGTAGCAGCGCTCGCAGTACACAGGGCTTCGCAAGGCCCGAAGACCCGGAGGGAAGTATCGCACACGAAAATGTGCCAGGACAGAGACGTGTTCTACGTTGTCCCTTCTCGTCATGCAGTTTGTGCCTCTGCTGCTTCTGCTGTTAGGAATCGCTCCTTGAAAGGCGAGCGAGAGCGTCCTTCCGGGTGCATTGCACTGAGTCGAGTGCTCGCTCGGGACTTTGCACTCGGGGCCAAGGCAAGAGGGCGTGCTTGCCCGCAGAACTGAGAACACGCTGTTGGGCAGAGCTGAAACTTACCGCTGGAGTTCAGCTCTCGCCGGACGGCAGAAGGCGAAGAACGAAGCCGCTTGCGAGCGGCGCAGTGCAGCGAAGAGCTCTCCGAATTCGCCGCTAGCTCCACGGTCCTTCTCAGCTGCGAGTAGCAGCGCTCGCAGTACACAGAGCTTCGCAAGGCCCGAAGACCCGGAGGGAAGTATGGCACACGGAAATGTGCCAGGACAGAGACGTGTTCTACGTTGTCCCTTCTCGTCATGCAGTTTGTGCCTCTGCTGCTTCTGCTGTTAGGAATCGCTCCTTGAAAGGCGAGCGAGAGCGTCCTTCCGGGTGCATTGCACTGAGTCGAGTGCTCGCTCGGGTCTTTGCACTCGGGGCCAAGGCAAGAGGGCGTGCTTCCCCGCAGAACTGAGAACACGCTGTTGGGCAGAGCTGCAACTGACCGCTGGAGTTCAGCTCTCGCCGGACGGCAGAAGGCGAAGAACGAAGCCGCTTGCGAGCGGCGCAGTGCAGCGAAGAGCTCTCCGAATTCGCCGCTAGCTCCACGGTCCTTCTCAGCTGCGAGTAGCAGCGCTCGCAGTACACAGAGCTTCGCAAGGCCCGAAGACCCGGAGGGAAGTATGGCACACGGAAATGCGCCAGGACAGAGACGTGTTCTACGTTGTCCCTTCTCGTCATGCAGTTTGTGCCTCTGCTGCTTCTGCTGTTAGGAATCGCTCCTTGAAAGACGAGCGAGAGCGTCCTTCCGGGTGCATTGCACTGAGTCGAGTGCTCGCTCGGGACTTTGCTCTCGGGGCCAAGGCAAGAGGGCGTGCTTGCCCGCAGAACTGAGAACACGCTGTTGGGCAGAGCTGCAACTGACCGCTGGAGTTCAGCTCTCGCCGGACGGCAGAAGGCGAAGAACGAAGCCGCTTGCGAGCGGCGCAGTGCAGCGAAGAGCTCTCCGAATTCGCCGCTAGCTCCACGGTCCTTCTCAGCTGCGAGTAGCAGCGCTCGCAGTACACAGGGCTTCGCAAGGCCCGAAGACCCGGAGGGAAGTATCGCACACGAAAATGTGCCAGGACAGAGACGTGTTCTACGTTGTCCCTTCTCGTCATGCAGTTTGTGCCTCTGCTGCTTCTGCTGTTAGGAATCGCTCCTTGAAAGGCGAGCGAGAGCGTCCTTCCGGGTGCATTGCACTGAGTCGAGTGCTCGCTCGGGACTTTGCACTCGGGGCCAAGGCAAGAGGGCGTGCTTGCCCGCAGAACTGAGAACACGCTGTTGGGCAGAGCTGAAACTTACCGCTGGAGTTCAGCTCTCGCCGGACGGCAGAAGGCGAAGAACGAAGCCGCTTGCGAGCGGCGCAGTGCAGCGAAGAGCTCTCCGAATTCGCCGCAAGCTCCACGGTCCTTCTCAGCTGCGAGTAGCAGCGCTCGCAGTACACAGAGCTTCGCAAGGCCCGAAGACCCGGAGGGAAGTATGGCACACGGAAATGCGCCAGGACAGAGACGTGTTCTACGTTGTCCCTTCTCGTCATGCAGTTTGTGCCTCTGCTGCTTCTGCTGTTAGGAATCGCTCCTTGAAAGACGAGCGAGAGCGTCCTTCCGGGTGCATTGCACTGAGTCGAGTGCTCGCTCGGGGCTTTGCTCTCGGGGCCAAGGCAAGAGGGCGTGCTTGCCCGCAGAACTGAGAACACGCTGTTGGGCAGAGCTGCAACTGACCGCTGGAGTTCAGCTCTCGCCGGACGGCAGAAGGCGAAGAACGAAGCCGCTTGCGAGCGGCGCAGTGCAGCGAAGAGCTCTCCGAATTCGCCGCTAGCTCCACGGTCTTTCTCAGCTGCGAGTAGCAGCGCTCGCAGTACACAGGGCTTCGCAAGGCCCGAAGACCCGGAGGGAAGTATCGCACACGAAAATGCGCCAGGACAGAGACGTGTTCTACGTTGTCCCTTCTCGTCATGCAGTTTGTGCCTCTGCTGCTTCTGCTGTTAGGAATCGCTCCTTGAAAGGCGAGCGAGAGCGTCCTTCCGGGTGCATTGCACTGAGTCGAGTGCTCGCTCGGGACTTTGCTCTCGGGGCCAAGGCAAGAGGGCGTGCTTGCCCGCAGAACTGAGAACACGCTGTTGGGCAGAGCTGCAACTGACCGCTGGAGTTCAGCTCTCGCCGGACGGCAGAAGGCGAAGAACGAAGCCGCTTGCGAGCGGCGCAGTGCAGCGAAGAGCTCTCCGAATTCGCCGCTAGCTCCACGGTCCTTCTCAGCTGCGAGTAGCAGCGCTCGCAGTACACAGGGCTTCGCAAGGCCCGAAGACCCGGAGGGAAGTATCGCACACGAAAATGTGCCAGGACAGAGACGTGTTCTACGTTGTCCCTTCTCGTCATGCAGTTTGTGCCTCTGCTGCTTCTGCTGTTAGGAATCGCTCCTTGAAAGGCGAGCGAGAGCGTCCTTCCGGGTGCATTGCACTGAGTCGAGTGCTCGCTCGGGTCTTTGCACTCGGGGCCAAGGCAAGAGGGCGTGCTTGCCCGCAGAACTGAGAACACGCTGTTGGGCAGAGCTGCAACTGACCGCTGGAGTTCAGCTCTCGCCGGACGGCAAAAGGCGAAGAACGAAGCCGCTTGCGTGCGGCGCAGTGCAGCGAAGAGCTCTCCGAATTCGCCGCTAGCTCCACGGTCCTTCTCAGCTGCGAGTAGCAGCGCTCGCAGTACACAGAGCTTCGCAAGGCCCGAAGACCCGGAGGGAAGTATCGCACACGAAAATGTGCCAGGACAGAGACGTGTTCTACGTTGTCCCTTCTCGTCATGCAGTTTGTGCCTCTGCTGCTTCTGCTGTTAGGAATCGCTCCTTGAAAGGCGAGCGAGAGCGTCCTTCCGGGTGCATTGCACTGAGTCGAGTGCTCGCTCGGGACTTTGCTCTCGGGGCCAAGGCAAGAGGGCGTGCTTGCCCGCAGAACTGAGAACACGCTGTTGGGCAGAGCTGCAACTGACCGCTGGAGTTCAGCTCTCGCCGGACGGCAGAAGGCGAAGAACGAAGCCGCTTGCGAGCGGCGCAGTGCAGCGAAGAGCTCTCCGAATTCGCCGCTAGCTCCACGGTCCTTCTCAGCTGCGAGTAGCAGCGCTCGCAGTACACAGAGCTTCGCAAGGCCCGAAGACCCGGAGGGAAGTATGGCACACGGAAATGTGCCAGGACAGAGACGTGTTCTACGTTGTCCCTTCTCGTCATGCAGTTTGTGCCTCTGCTGCTTCTGCTGTTAGGAATCGCTCCTTGAAAGGCGAGCGAGAGCGTCCTTCCGGGTGCATTGCACTGAGTCGAGTGCTCGCTCGGGACTTTGCTCTCGGGGCCAAGGCAAGAGGGCGTGCTTGCCCGCAGAACTGAGAACACGCTGTTGGGCAGAGCTGCAACTGACCGCTGGAGTTCAGCTCTCGCCGGACGGCAGAAGGCGAAGAACGAAGCCGCTTGCGAGCGGCGCAGTGCAGCGAAGAGCTCTCCGAATTCGCCGCTAGCTCCACGGTCCTTCTCAGCTGCGAGTAGCAGCGCTCGCAGTACACAGGGCTTCGCAAGGCCCGAAGACCCGGAGGGAAGTATCGCACACGAAAATGTGCCAGGACAGAGACGTGTTCTACGTTGTCCCTTCTCGTCATGCAGTTTGTGCCTCTGCTGCTTCTGCTGTAGGTAATCGCTCCTTGAAAGGCGAGCGAGAGCGTCCTTCCGGGTGCATTGCACTGAGTCGAGTGCTCGCACGGGTCTTTGCACTCGGGGCCAAGGCAAGAGGGCGTGCTTGCCCGCAGAACTGAGAACACGCTGTTGGGCAGAGCTGCAACTGACCGCTGGAGTTCAGCTCTCGCCGGACGGCAAAAGGCGAAGAACGAAGCCGCTTGCGTGCGGCGCAGTGCAGCGAAGAGCTCTCCGAATTCGCCGCTAGCTCCACGGTCCTTCTCAGCTGCGAGTAGCAGCGCTCGCAGTACACAGAGCTTCGCAAGGCCCGAAGACCCGGAGGGAAGTATCGCACACGAAAATGCGCCAGGACAGAGACGTGTTCTACGTTGTCCCTTCTCGTCATGCAGTTTGTGCCTCTGCTGCTTCTGCTGTAGGTAATCGCTCCTTGAAAGGCGAGCGAGAGCGTCCTTCCGGGTGCATTGCACTGAGTCGAGTGCTCGCTCGGGACTTTGCACTCGGGGCCAAGGCAAGAGGGCGTGCTTGCCCGCAGAACTGAGAACACGCTGTTGGGCAGAGCTGCAACTGACCGCTGGAGTTCAGCTCTCGCCGGACGGCAGAAGGCGAAGAACGAAGCCGCTTGCGAGCGGCGCAGTGCAGCGAAGAGCTCTCCGAATTCGCCGCTAGCTCCACGGTCCTTCCCAGCTGCGAGTAGCAGCGCTCGCAGTACACAGAGCTTCGCAAGGCCCGAAGACCCGGAGGGAAGTATCGCACACGAAAATGCGCCAGGACAGAGACGTGTTCTACGTTGTCCCTTCTCGTCATGCAGTTTGTGCCTCTGCTGCTTCTGCTGTTAGGAATCGCTCCTTGAAAGACGAGCGAGAGCGTCCTTCCGGGTGCATTGCACTGAGTCGAGTGCTCGCTCGGGGCTTTGCACTCGGGGCCAAGGCAAGAGGGCGTGCTTGCCCGCAGAACTGAGAACACGCTGTTGGGCAGAGCTGCAACTGACCGCTGGAGTTCAGCTCTCGCCGGACGGCAGAAGGCGAAGAACGAAGCCGCTTGCGAGCGGCGCAGTGCAGCGAAGAGCTCTCCGAATTCGCCGCTAGCTCCACGGTCCTTCTCAGCTGCGAGTAGCAGCGCTCGCAGTACACAGAGCTTCGCAAGGCCCGAAGACCCGGAGGGAAGTATCGCACACGAAAATGCGCCAGGACAGAGACGTGTTCTACGTTGTCCCTTCTCGTCATGCAGTTTGTGCCTCTGCTGCTTCTGCTGTTAGGAATCGCTCCTTGAAAGACGAGCGAGAGCGTCCTTCCGGGTGCATTGCACTGAGTCGAGCGCTCGCTCGGGAATTTGCACTCGGGGCCAAGGCAAGAGGGCGTGCTTGCCCGCAGAACTGAGAACACGCTGTTGGGCAGAGCTGCAACTGACCGCTGGAGTTCAGCTCTCGCCGGACGGCAGAAGGCGAAGAACGAAGCCGCTTGCGAGCGGCGCAGTGCAGCGAAGAGCTCTCCGAATTCGCCGCTAGCTCCACGGTCCTTCTCAGCTGCGAGTAGCAGCGCTCGCAGTACACAGAGCTTCGCAAGGCCCGAAGACCCGGAGGGAAGTATCGCACACGAAAATGCGCCAGGACAGAGACGTGTTCTACGTTGTCCCTTCTCGTCATGCAGTTTGTGCCTCTGCTGCTTCTGCTGTAGGTAATCGCTCCTTGAAAGACGAGCGAGAGCGTCCTTCCGGGTGCATTGCACTGAGTCGAGTGCTCGCTCGGGACTTTGCACTCGGGGCCAAGGCAAGAGGGCGTGCTTGCCCGCAGAACTGAGAACACGCTGTTGGGCAGAGCTGCAACTGACCGCTGGAGTTCAGCTCTCGCCGGACGGCAGAAGGCGAAGAACGAAGCCGCTTGCGAGCGGCGCAGTGCAGCGAAGAGCTCTCCGAATTCGCCGCTAGCTCCACGGTCCTTCTCAGCTGCGAGTAGCAGCGCTCGCAGTACACAGGGCTTCGCAAGGCCCGAAGACCCGGAGGGAAGTATCGCACACGAAAATGTGCCAGGACAGAGACGTGTTCTACGTTGTCCCTTCTCGTCATGCAGTTTGTGCCTCTGCTGCTTCTGCTGTAGGTAATCGCTCCTTGAAAGGCGAGCGAGAGCGTCCTTCCGGGTGCATTGCACTGAGTCGAGTGCTCGCTCGGGTCTTTGCACTCGGGGCCAAGGCAAGAGGGCGTGCTTGCCCGCAGAACTGAGAACACGCTGTTGGGCAGAGCTGCAACTGACCGCTGGAGTTCAGCTCTCGCCGGACGGCAGAAGGCGAAGAACGAAGCCGCTTGCGTGCGGCGCAGTGCAGCGAAGAGCTCTCCGAATTCGCCGCTAGCTCCACGGTCCTTCTCAGCTGCGAGTAGCAGCGCTCGCAGTACACAGAGCTTCGCAAGGCCCGAAGACCCGGAGGGAAGTATCGCACACGAAAATGCGCCAGGACAGAGACGTGTTCTACGTTGTCCCTTCTCGTCATGCAGTTTGTGCCTCTGCTGCTTCTGCTGTAGGTAATCGCTCCTTGAAAGGCGAGCGAGAGCGTCCTTCCGGGTGCATTGCACTGAGTCGAGTGCTCGCTCGGGGCTTTGCTCTCGGGGCCAAGGCAAGAGGGCGTGCTTGCCCGCAGAACTGAGAACACGCTGTTGGGCAGAGCTGCAACTGACCGCTGGAGTTCAGCTCTCGCCGGACGGCAGAAGGCGAAGAACGAAGCCGCTTGCGAGCGGCGCAGTGCAGCGAAGAGCTCTCCGAATTCGCCGCTAGCTCCACGGTCCTTCTCAGCTGCGAGTAGCAGCGCTCGCAGTACACAGAGCTTCGCAAGGCCCGAAGACCCGGAGGGAAGTATGGCACACGGAAATGCGCCAGGACAGAGACGTGTTCTACGTTGTCCCTTCTCGTCATGCAGTTTGTGCCTCTGCTGCTTCTGCTGTTAGGAATCGCTCCTTGAAAGGCGAGCGAGAGCGTCCTTCCGGGTGCATTGCACTGAGTCGAGTGCTCGCTCGGGACTTTGCTCTCGGGGCCAAGGCAAGAGGGCGTGCTTGCCCGCAGAACTGAGAACACGCTGTTGGGCAGAGCTGCAACTGACCGCTGGAGTTCAGCTCTCGCCGGACGGCAGAAGGCGAAGAACGAAGCCGCTTGCGAGCGGCGCAGTGCAGCGAAGAGCTCTCCGAATTCGCCGCTAGCTCCACGGTCCTTCTCAGCTGCGAGTAGCAGCGCTCGCAGTACACAGGGCTTCGCAAGGCCCGAAGACCCGGAGGGAAGTATCGCACACGAAAATGTGCCAGGACAGAGACGTGTTCTACGTTGTCCCTTCTCGTCATGCAGTTTGTGCCTCTGCTGCTTCTGCTGTAGGTAATCGCTCCTTGAAAGGCGAGCGAGAGCGTCCTTCCGGGTGCATTGCACTGAGTCGAGTGCTCGCTCGGGGCTTTGCACTCGGGGCCAAGGCAAGAGGGCGTGCTTGCCCGCAGAACTGAGAACACGCTGTTGGGCAGAGCTGCAACTGACCGCTGGAGTTCAGCTCTCGCCGGACGGCAAAAGGCGAAGAACGAAGCCGCTTGCGTGCGGCGCAGTGCAGCGAAGAGCTCTCCGAATTCGCCGCTAGCTCCACGGTCCTTCTCAGCTGCGAGTAGCAGCGCTCGCAGTACACAGAGCTTCGCAAGGCCCGAAGACCCGGAGGGAAGTATCGCACACGAAAATGCGCCAGGACAGAGACGTGTTCTACGTTGTCCCTTCTCGTCATGCAGTTTGTGCCTCTGCTGCTTCTGCTGTTAGGAATCGCTCCTTGAAAGGCGAGCGAGAGCGTCCTTCCGGGTGCATTGCACTGAGTCGAGTGCTCGCTCGGGGCTTTGCTCTCGGGGCCAAGGCAAGAGGGCGTGCTTGCCCGCAGAACTGAGAACACGCTGTTGGGCAGAGCTGCAACTGACCGCTGGAGTTCAGCTCTCGCCGGACGGCAGAAGGCGAAGAACGAAGCCGCTTGCGAGCGGCGCAGTGCAGCGAAGAGCTCTCCGAATTCGCCGCTAGCTCCACGGTCCTTCTCAGCTGCGAGTAGCAGCGCTCGCAGTACACAGAGCTTCGCAAGGCCCGAAGACCCGGAGGGAAGTATGGCACACGGAAATGCGCCAGGACAGAGACGTGTTCTACGTTGTCCCTTCTCGTCATGCAGTTTGTGCCTCTGCTGCTTCTGCTGTTAGGAATCGCTCCTTGAAAGACGAGCGAGAGCGTCCTTCCGGGTGCATTGCACTGAGTCGAGTGCTCGCTCGGGACTTTGCACTCGGGGCCAAGGCAAGAGGGCGTGCTTGCCCGCAGAACTGAGAACACGCTGTTGGGCAGAGCTGCAACTGACCGCTGGAGTTCAGCTCTCGCCGGACGGCAGAAGGCGAAGAACGAAGCCGCTTGCGAGCGGCGCAGTGCAGCGAAGAGCTCTCCGAATTCGCCGCTAGCTCCACGGTCCTTCTCAGCTGCGAGTAGCAGCGCTCGCAGTACACAGAGCTTCGCAAGGCCCGAAGACCCGGAGGGAAGTATCGCACACGAAAATGCGCCAGGACAGAGACGTGTTCTACGTTGTCCCTTCTCGTCATGCAGTTTGTGCCTCTGCTGCTTCTGCTGTTAGGAATCGCTCCTTGAAAGACGAGCGAGAGCGTCCTTCCGGGTGCATTGCACTGAGTCGAGTGCTCGCTCGGGGCTTTGCACTCGGGGCCAAGGCAAGAGGGCGTGCTTGCCCGCAGAACTGAGAACACGCTGTTGGGCAGAGCTGCAACTGACCGCTGGAGTTCAGCTCTCGCCGGACGGCAGAAGGCGAAGAACGAAGCCGCTTGCGAGCGGCGCAGTGCAGCGAAGAGCTCTCCGAATTCGCCGCTAGCTCCACGGTCCTTCCCAGCTGCGAGTAGCAGCGCTCGCAGTACACAGAGCTTCGCAAGGCCCGAAGACCCGGAGGGAAGTATCGCACACGAAAATGCGCCAGGACAGAGACGTGTTCTACGTTGTCCCTTCTCGTCATGCAGTTTGTGCCTCTGCTGCTTCTGCTGTTAGGAATCGCTCCTTGAAAGACGAGCGAGAGCGTCCTTCCGGGTGCATTGCACTGAGTCGAGTGCTCGCTCGGGGCTTTGCACTCGGGGCCAAGGCAAGAGGGCGTGCTTGCCCGCAGAACTGAGAACACGCTGTTGGGCAGAGCTGCAACTGACCGCTGGAGTTCAGCTCTCGCCGGACGGCAGAAGGCGAAGAACGAAGCCGCTTGCGAGCGGCGCAGTGCAGCGAAGAGCTCTCCGAATTCGCCGCTAGCTCCACGGTCCTTCTCAGCTGCGAGTAGCAGCGCTCGCAGTACACAGAGCTTCGCAAGGCCCGAAGACCCGGAGGGAAGTATCGCACACGAAAATGCGCCAGGACAGAGACGTGTTCTACGTTGTCCCTTCTCGTCATGCAGTTTGTGCCTCTGCTGCTTCTGCTGTTAGGAATCGCTCCTTGAAAGGCGAGCGAGAGCGTCCTTCCGGGTGCATTGCACTGAGTCGAGTGCTCGCTCGGGGCTTTGCTCTCGGGGCCAAGGCAAGAGGGCGTGCTTGCCCGCAGAACTGAGAACACGCTGTTGGGCAGAGCTGCAACTGACCGCTGGAGTTCAGCTCTCGCCGGACGGCAGAAGGCGAAGAACGAAGCCGCTTGCGAGCGGCGCAGTGCAGCGAAGAGCTCTCCGAATTCGCCGCTAGCTCCACGGTCCTTCTCAGCTGCGTGTAGCAGCGCTCGCAGTACACAGAGCTTCGCAAGGCCCGAAGACCCGGAGGGAAGTATCGCACACGAAAATGCGCCAGGACAGAGACGTGTTCTACGTTGTCCCTTCTCGTCATGCAGTTTGTGCCTCTGCTGCTTCTGCTGTAGGTAATCGCTCCTTGAAAGACGAGCGAGAGCGTCCTTCCGGGTGCATTGCACTGAGTCGAGTGCTCGCTCGGGACTTTGCACTCGGGGCCAAGGCAAGAGGGCGTGCTTGCCCGCAGAACTGAGAACACGCTGTTGGGCAGAGCTGCAACTGACCGCTGGAGTTCAGCTCTCGCCGGACGGCAGAAGGCGAAGAACGAAGCCGCTTGCGAGCGGCGCAGTGCAGCGAAGAGCTCTCCGAATTCGCCGCTAGCTCCACGGTCCTTCTCAGCTGCGTGTAGCAGCGCTCGCAGTACACAGAGCTTCGCAAGGCCCGAAGACCCGGAGGGAAGTATCGCACACGAAAATGCGCCAGGACAGAGACGTGTTCTACGTTGTCCCTTCTCGTCATGCAGTTTGTGCCTCTGCTGCTTCTGCTGTAGGTAATCGCTCCTTGAAAGACGAGCGAGAGCGTCCTTCCGGGTGCATTGCACTGAGTCGAGTGCTCGCTCGGGTCTTTGCACTCGGGGCCAAGGCAAGAGGGCGTGCTTGCCCGCAGAACTGAGAACACGCTGTTGGGCAGAGCTGCAACTGACCGCTGGAGTTCAGCTCTCGCCGGACGGCAGAAGGCGAAGAACGAAGCCGCTTGCGAGCGGCGCAGTGCAGCGAAGAGCTCTCCGAATTCGCCGCTAGCTCCACGGTCCTTCTCAGCTGCGAGTAGCAGCGCTCGCAGTACACAGAGCTTCGCAAGGCCCGAAGACCCGGAGGGAAGTATCGCACACGAAAATGTGCCAGGACAGAGACGTGTTCTACGTTGTCCCTTCTCGTCATGCAGTTTGTGCCTCTGCTGCTTCTGCTGTTAGGAATCGCTCCTTGAAAGGCGAGCGAGAGCGTCCTTCCGGGTGCATTGCACTGAGTCGAGTGCTCGCTCGGGGCTTTGCTCTCGGGGCCAAGGCAAGAGGGCGTGCTTGCCCGCAGAACTGAGAACACGCTGTTGGGCAGAGCTGCAACTGACCGCTGGAGTTCAGCTCTCGCCGGACGGCAGAAGGCGAAGAACGAAGCCGCTTGCGAGCGGCGCAGTGCAGCGAAGAGCTCTCCGAATTCGCCGCTAGCTCCACGGTCCTTCTCAGCTGCGAGTAGCAGCGCTCGCAGTACACAGGGCTTCGCAAGGCCCGAAGACCCGGAGGGAAGTATCGCACACGAAAATGTGCCAGGACAGAGACGTGTTCTACGTTGTCCCTTCTCGTCATGCAGTTTGTGCCTCTGCTGCTTCTGCTGTTAGGAATCGCTCCTTGAAAGACGAGCGAGAGCGTCCTTCCGGGTGCATTGCACTGAGTCGAGTGCTCGCTCGGGGCTTTGCTCTCGGGGCCAAGGCAAGAGGGCGTGCTTGCCCGCAGAACTGAGAACACGCTGTTGGGCAGAGCTGAAACTTACCGCTGGAGTTCAGCTCTCGCCGGACGGCAGAAGGCGAAGAACGAAGCCGCTTGCGAGCGGCGCAGTGCAGCGAAGAGCTCTCCGAATTCGCCGCTAGCTCCACGGTCCTTCTCAGCTGCGAGTAGCAGCGCTCGCAGTACACAGAGCTTCGCAAGGCCCGAAGACCCGGAGGGAAGTATGGCACACGGAAATGTGCCAGGACAGAGACGTGTTCTACGTTGTCCCTTCTCGTCATGCAGTTTGTGCCTCTGCTGCTTCTGCTGTTAGGAATCGCTCCTTGAAAGACGAGCGAGAGCGTCCTTCCGGGTGCATTGCACTGAGTCGAGTGCTCGCTCGGGACTTTGCTCTCGGGGCCAAGGCAAGAGGGCGTGCTTGCCCGCAGAACTGAGAACACGCTGTTGGGCAGAGCTGCAACTGACCGCTGGAGTTCAGCTCTCGCCGGACGGCAGAAGGCGAAGAACGAAGCCGCTTGCGAGCGGCGCAGTGCAGCGAAGAGCTCTCCGAATTCGCCGCTAGCTCCACGGTCCTTCTCAGCTGCGAGTAGCAGCGCTCGCAGTACACAGAGCTTCGCAAGGCCCGAAGACCCGGAGGGAAGTATGGCACACGAAAATGTGCCAGGACAGAGACGTGTTCTACGTTGTCCCTTCTCGTCATGCAGTTTGTGCCTCTGCTGCTTCTGCTGTTAGGAATCGCTCCTTGAAAGACGAGCGAGAGCGTCCTTCCGGGTGCATTGCACTGAGTCGAGTGCTCGCTCGGGACTTTGCACTCGGGGCCAAGGCAAGAGGGCGTGCTTGCCCGCAGAACTGAGAACACGCTGTTGGGCAGAGCTGCAACTGACCGCTGGAGTTCAGCTCTCGCCGGACGGCAGAAGGCGAAGAACGAAGCCGCTTGCGAGCGGCGCAGTGCAGCGAAGAGCTCTCCGAATTCGCCGCTAGCTCCACGGTCCTTCTCAGCTGCGAGTAGCAGCGCTCGCAGTACACAGGGCTTCGCAAGGCCCGAAGACCCGGAGGGAAGTATCGCACACGGAAATGTGCCAGGACAGAGACGTGTTCTACGTTGTCCCTTCTCGTCATGCAGTTTGTGCCTCTGCTGCTTCTGCTGTTAGGAATCGCTCCTTGAAAGACGAGCGAGAGCGTCCTTCCGGGTGCATTGCACTGAGTCGAGTGCTCGCTCGGGACTTTGCTCTCGGGGCCAAGGCAAGAGGGCGTGCTTGCCCGCAGAACTGAGAACACGCTGTTGGGCAGAGCTGCAACTGACCGCTGGAGTTCAGCTCTCGCCGGACGGCAGAAGGCGAAGAACGAAGCCGCTTGCGAGCGGCGCAGTGCAGCGAAGAGCTCTCCGAATTCGCCGCTAGCTCCACGGTCCTTCTCAGCTGCGAGTAGCAGCGCTCGCAGTACACAGGGCTTCGCAAGGCCCGAAGACCCGGAGGGAAGTATCGCACACGAAAATGTGCCAGGACAGAGACGTGTTCTACGTTGTCCCTTCTCGTCATGCAGTTTGTGCCTCTGCTGCTTCTGCTGTTAGGAATCGCTCCTTGAAAGGCGAGCGAGAGCGTCCTTCCGGGTGCATTGCACTGAGTCGAGTGCTCGCTCGGGACTTTGCACTCGGGGCCAAGGCAAGAGGGCGTGCTTGCCCGCAGAACTGAGAACACGCTGTTGGGCAGAGCTGAAACTTACCGCTGGAGTTCAGCTCTCGCCGGACGGCAGAAGGCGAAGAACGAAGCCGCTTGCGAGCGGCGCAGTGCAGCGAAGAGCTCTCCGAATTCGCCGCTAGCTCCACGGTCCTTCTCAGCTGCGAGTAGCAGCGCTCGCAGTACACAGAGCTTCGCAAGGCCCGAAGACCCGGAGGGAAGTATGGCACACGGAAATGTGCCAGGACAGAGACGTGTTCTACGTTGTCCCTTCTCGTCATGCAGTTTGTGCCTCTGCTGCTTCTGCTGTTAGGAATCGCTCCTTGAAAGGCGAGCGAGAGCGTCCTTCCGGGTGCATTGCACTGAGTCGAGTGCTCGCTCGGGTCTTTGCACTCGGGGCCAAGGCAAGAGGGCGTGCTTGCCCGCAGAACTGAGAACACGCTGTTGGGCAGAGCTGCAACTGACCGCTGGAGTTCAGCTCTCGCCGGACGGCAGAAGGCGAAGAACGAAGCCGCTTGCGAGCGGCGCAGTGCAGCGAAGAGCTCTCCGAATTCGCCGCTAGCTCCACGGTCCTTCTCAGCTGCGAGTAGCAGCGCTCGCAGTACACAGAGCTTCGCAAGGCCCGAAGACCCGGAGGGAAGTATGGCACACGGAAATGCGCCAGGACAGAGACGTGTTCTACGTTGTCCCTTCTCGTCATGCAGTTTGTGCCTCTGCTGCTTCTGCTGTTAGGAATCGCTCCTTGAAAGGCGAGCGAGAGCGTCCTTCCGGGTGCATTGCACTGAGTCGAGTGCTCGCTCGGGACTTTGCTCTCGGGGCCAAGGCAAGAGGGCGTGCTTGCCCGCAGAACTGAGAACACGCTGTTGGGCAGAGCTGCAACTGACCGCTGGAGTTCAGCTCTCGCCGGACGGCAGAAGGCGAAGAACGAAGCCGCTTGCGAGCGGCGCAGTGCAGCGAAGAGCTCTCCGAATTCGCCGCTAGCTCCACGGTCTTTCTCAGCTGCGAGTAGCAGCGCTCGCAGTACACAGGGCTTCGCAAGGCCCGAAGACCCGGAGGGAAGTATCGCACACGAAAATGTGCCAGGACAGAGACGTGTTCTACGTTGTCCCTTCTCGTCATGCAGTTTGTGCCTCTGCTGCTTCTGCTGTTAGGAATCGCTCCTTGAAAGGCGAGCGAGAGCGTCCTTCCGGGTGCATTGCACTGAGTCGAGTGCTCGCTCGGGACTTTGCTCTCGGGGCCAAGGCAAGAGGGCGTGCTTGCCCGCAGAACTGAGAACACGCTGTTGGGCAGAGCTGCAACTGACCGCTGGAGTTCAGCTCTCGCCGGACGGCAGAAGGCGAAGAACGAAGCCGCTTGCGAGCGGCGCAGTGCAGCGAAGAGCTCTCCGAATTCGCCGCTAGCTCCACGGTCCTTCTCAGCTGCGAGTAGCAGCGCTCGCAGTACACAGGGCTTCGCAAGGCCCGAAGACCCGGAGGGAAGTATCGCACACGAAAATGTGCCAGGACAGAGACGTGTTCTACGTTGTCCCTTCTCGTCATGCAGTTTGTGCCTCTGCTGCTTCTGCTGTTAGGAATCGCTCCTTGAAAGGCGAGCGAGAGCGTCCTTCCGGGTGCATTGCACTGAGTCGAGTGCTCGCACGGGTCTTTGCACTCGGGGCCAAGGCAAGAGGGCGTGCTTGCCCGCAGAACTGAGAACACGCTGTTGGGCAGAGCTGCAACTGACCGCTGGAGTTCAGCTCTCGCCGGACGGCAAAAGGCGAAGAACGAAGCCGCTTGCGTGCGGCGCAGTGCAGCGAAGAGCTCTCCGAATTCGCCGCTAGCTCCACGGTCCTTCTCAGCTGCGAGTAGCAGCGCTCGCAGTACACAGGGCTTCGCAAGGCCCGAAGACCCGGAGGGAAGTATCGCACACGAAAATGTGCCAGGACAGAGACGTGTTCTACGTTGTCCCTTCTCGTCATGCAGTTTGTGCCTCTGCTGCTTCTGCTGTTAGGAATCGCTCCTTGAAAGGCGAGCGAGAGCGTCCTTCCGGGTGCATTGCACTGAGTCGAGTGCTCGCTCGGGACTTTGCTCTCGGGGCCAAGGCAAGAGGGCGTGCTTGCCCGCAGAACTGAGAACACGCTGTTGGGCAGAGCTGCAACTGACCGCTGGAGTTCAGCTCTCGCCGGACGGCAGAAGGCGAAGAACGAAGCCGCTTGCGAGCGGCGCAGTGCAGCGAAGAGCTCTCCGAATTCGCCGCTAGCTCCACGGTCCTTCTCAGCTGCGAGTAGCAGCGCTCGCAGTACACAGGGCTTCGCAAGGCCCGAAGACCCGGAGGGAAGTATGGCACACGGAAATGTGCCAGGACAGAGACGTGTTCTACGTTGTCCCTTCTCGTCATGCAGTTTGTGCCTCTGCTGCTTCTGCTGTTAGGAATCGCTCCTTGAAAGGCGAGCGAGAGCGTCCTTCCGGGTGCATTGCACTGAGTCGAGTGCTCGCTCGGGACTTTGCTCTCGGGGCCAAGGCAAGAGGGCGTGCTTGCCCGCAGAACTGAGAACACGCTGTTGGGCAGAGCTGCAACTGACCGCTGGAGTTCAGCTCTCGCCGGACGGCAGAAGGCGAAGAACGAAGCCGCTTGCGAGCGGCGCAGTGCAGCGAAGAGCTCTCCGAATTCGCCGCTAGCTCCACGGTCCTTCTCAGCTGCGAGTAGCAGCGCTCGCAGTACACAGGGCTTCGCAAGGCCCGAAGACCCGGAGGGAAGTATCGCACACGAAAATGTGCCAGGACAGAGACGTGTTCTACGTTGTCCCTTCTCGTCATGCAGTTTGTGCCTCTGCTGCTTCTGCTGTAGGTAATCGCTCCTTGAAAGGCGAGCGAGAGCGTCCTTCCGGGTGCATTGCACTGAGTCGAGTGCTCGCACGGGTCTTTGCACTCGGGGCCAAGGCAAGAGGGCGTGCTTGCCCGCAGAACTGAGAACACGCTGTTGGGCAGAGCTGCAACTGACCGCTGGAGTTCAGCTCTCGCCGGACGGCAAAAGGCGAAGAACGAAGCCGCTTGCGTGCGGCGCAGTGCAGCGAAGAGCTCTCCGAATTCGCCGCTAGCTCCACGGTCCTTCTCAGCTGCGAGTAGCAGCGCTCGCAGTACACAGAGCTTCGCAAGGCCCGAAGACCCGGAGGGAAGTATCGCACACGAAAATGCGCCAGGACAGAGACGTGTTCTACGTTGTCCCTTCTCGTCATGCAGTTTGTGCCTCTGCTGCTTCTGCTGTTAGGAATCGCTCCTTGAAAGACGAGCGAGAGCGTCCTTCCGGGTGCATTGCACTGAGTCGAGTGCTCGCTCGGGACTTTGCACTCGGGGCCAAGGCAAGAGGGCGTGCTTGCCCGCAGAACTGAGAACACGCTGTTGGGCAGAGCTGCAACTGACCGCTGGAGTTCAGCTCTCGCCGGACGGCAGAAGGCGAAGAACGAAGCCGCTTGCGAGCGGCGCAGTGCAGCGAAGAGCTCTCCGAATTCGCCGCTAGCTCCACGGTCCTTCTCAGCTGCGAGTAGCAGCGCTCGCAGTACACAGAGCTTCGCAAGGCCCGAAGACCCGGAGGGAAGTATCGCACACGAAAATGCGCCAGGACAGAGACGTGTTCTACGTTGTCCCTTCTCGTCATGCAGTTTGTGCCTCTGCTGCTTCTGCTGTTAGGAATCGCTCCTTGAAAGACGAGCGAGAGCGTCCTTCCGGGTGCATTGCACTGAGTCGAGTGCTCGCTCGGGGCTTTGCACTCGGGGCCAAGGCAAGAGGGCGTGCTTGCCCGCAGAACTGAGAACACGCTGTTGGGCAGAGCTGCAACTGACCGCTGGAGTTCAGCTCTCGCCGGACGGCAGAAGGCGAAGAACGAAGCCGCTTGCGAGCGGCGCAGTGCAGCGAAGAGCTCTCCGAATTCGCCGCTAGCTCCACGGTCCTTCCCAGCTGCGAGTAGCAGCGCTCGCAGTACACAGAGCTTCGCAAGGCCCGAAGACCCGGAGGGAAGTATCGCACACGAAAATGCGCCAGGACAGAGACGTGTTCTACGTTGTCCCTTCTCGTCATGCAGTTTGTGCCTCTGCTGCTTCTGCTGTTAGGAATCGCTCCTTGAAAGACGAGCGAGAGCGTCCTTCCGGGTGCATTGCACTGAGTCGAGTGCTCGCTCGGGGCTTTGCACTCGGGGCCAAGGCAAGAGGGCGTGCTTGCCCGCAGAACTGAGAACACGCTGTTGGGCAGAGCTGCAACTGACCGCTGGAGTTCAGCTCTCGCCGGACGGCAGAAGGCGAAGAACGAAGCCGCTTGCGAGCGGCGCAGTGCAGCGAAGAGCTCTCCGAATTCGCCGCTAGCTCCACGGTCCTTCTCAGCTGCGAGTAGCAGCGCTCGCAGTACACAGAGCTTCGCAAGGCCCGAAGACCCGGAGGGAAGTATCGCACACGAAAATGCGCCAGGACAGAGACGTGTTCTACGTTGTCCCTTCTCGTCATGCAGTTTGTGCCTCTGCTGCTTCTGCTGTTAGGAATCGCTCCTTGAAAGGCGAGCGAGAGCGTCCTTCCGGGTGCATTGCACTGAGTCGAGTGCTCGCTCGGGGCTTTGCTCTCGGGGCCAAGGCAAGAGGGCGTGCTTGCCCGCAGAACTGAGAACACGCTGTTGGGCAGAGCTGCAACTGACCGCTGGAGTTCAGCTCTCGCCGGACGGCAGAAGGCGAAGAACGAAGCCGCTTGCGAGCGGCGCAGTGCAGCGAAGAGCTCTCCGAATTCGCCGCTAGCTCCACGGTCCTTCTCAGCTGCGTGTAGCAGCGCTCGCAGTACACAGAGCTTCGCAAGGCCCGAAGACCCGGAGGGAAGTATCGCACACGAAAATGCGCCAGGACAGAGACGTGTTCTACGTTGTCCCTTCTCGTCATGCAGTTTGTGCCTCTGCTGCTTCTGCTGTAGGTAATCGCTCCTTGAAAGACGAGCGAGAGCGTCCTTCCGGGTGCATTGCACTGAGTCGAGTGCTCGCTCGGGACTTTGCACTCGGGGCCAAGGCAAGAGGGCGTGCTTGCCCGCAGAACTGAGAACACGCTGTTGGGCAGAGCTGCAACTGACCGCTGGAGTTCAGCTCTCGCCGGACGGCAGAAGGCGAAGAACGAAGCCGCTTGCGAGCGGCGCAGTGCAGCGAAGAGCTCTCCGAATTCGCCGCTAGCTCCACGGTCCTTCTCAGCTGCGTGTAGCAGCGCTCGCAGTACACAGAGCTTCGCAAGGCCCGAAGACCCGGAGGGAAGTATCGCACACGAAAATGCGCCAGGACAGAGACGTGTTCTACGTTGTCCCTTCTCGTCATGCAGTTTGTGCCTCTGCTGCTTCTGCTGTAGGTAATCGCTCCTTGAAAGACGAGCGAGAGCGTCCTTCCGGGTGCATTGCACTGAGTCGAGTGCTCGCTCGGGTCTTTGCACTCGGGGCCAAGGCAAGAGGGCGTGCTTGCCCGCAGAACTGAGAACACGCTGTTGGGCAGAGCTGCAACTGACCGCTGGAGTTCAGCTCTCGCCGGACGGCAGAAGGCGAAGAACGAAGCCGCTTGCGAGCGGCGCAGTGCAGCGAAGAGCTCTCCGAATTCGCCGCTAGCTCCACGGTCCTTCTCAGCTGCGAGTAGCAGCGCTCGCAGTACACAGAGCTTCGCAAGGCCCGAAGACCCGGAGGGAAGTATCGCACACGAAAATGTGCCAGGACAGAGACGTGTTCTACGTTGTCCCTTCTCGTCATGCAGTTTGTGCCTCTGCTGCTTCTGCTGTTAGGAATCGCTCCTTGAAAGGCGAGCGAGAGCGTCCTTCCGGGTGCATTGCACTGAGTCGAGTGCTCGCTCGGGGCTTTGCTCTCGGGGCCAAGGCAAGAGGGCGTGCTTGCCCGCAGAACTGAGAACACGCTGTTGGGCAGAGCTGCAACTGACCGCTGGAGTTCAGCTCTCGCCGGACGGCAGAAGGCGAAGAACGAAGCCGCTTGCGAGCGGCGCAGTGCAGCGAAGAGCTCTCCGAATTCGCCGCTAGCTCCACGGTCCTTCTCAGCTGCGAGTAGCAGCGCTCGCAGTACACAGAGCTTCGCAAGGCCCGAAGACCCGGAGGGAAGTATGGCACACGGAAATGCGCCAGGACAGAGACGTGTTCTACGTTGTCCCTTCTCGTCATGCAGTTTGTGCCTCTGCTGCTTCTGCTGTTAGGAATCGCTCCTTGAAAGGCGAGCGAGAGCGTCCTTCCGGGTGCATTGCACTGAGTCGAGTGCTCGCTCGGGACTTTGCTCTCGGGGCCAAGGCAAGAGGGCGTGCTTGCCCGCAGAACTGAGAACACGCTGTTGGGCAGAGCTGCAACTGACCGCTGGAGTTCAGCTCTCGCCGGACGGCAGAAGGCGAAGAACGAAGCCGCTTGCGAGCGGCGCAGTGCAGCGAAGAGCTCTCCGAATTCGCCGCTAGCTCCACGGTCCTTCTCAGCTGCGAGTAGCAGCGCTCGCAGTACACAGGGCTTCGCAAGGCCCGAAGACCCGGAGGGAAGTATCGCACACGAAAATGTGCCAGGACAGAGACGTGTTCTACGTTGTCCCTTCTCGTCATGCAGTTTGTGCCTCTGCTGCTTCTGCTGTTAGGAATCGCTCCTTGAAAGACGAGCGAGAGCGTCCTTCCGGGTGCATTGCACTGAGTCGAGTGCTCGCTCGGGGCTTTGCTCTCGGGGCCAAGGCAAGAGGGCGTGCTTGCCCGCAGAACTGAGAACACGCTGTTGGGCAGAGCTGAAACTTACCGCTGGAGTTCAGCTCTCGCCGGACGGCAGAAGGCGAAGAACGAAGCCGCTTGCGAGCGGCGCAGTGCAGCGAAGAGCTCTCCGAATTCGCCGCTAGCTCCACGGTCCTTCTCAGCTGCGAGTAGCAGCGCTCGCAGTACACAGAGCTTCGCAAGGCCCGAAGACCCGGAGGGAAGTATGGCACACGGAAATGTGCCAGGACAGAGACGTGTTCTACGTTGTCCCTTCTCGTCATGCAGTTTGTGCCTCTGCTGCTTCTGCTGTTAGGAATCGCTCCTTGAAAGACGAGCGAGAGCGTCCTTCCGGGTGCATTGCACTGAGTCGAGTGCTCGCTCGGGACTTTGCTCTCGGGGCCAAGGCAAGAGGGCGTGCTTGCCCGCAGAACTGAGAACACGCTGTTGGGCAGAGCTGCAACTGACCGCTGGAGTTCAGCTCTCGCCGGACGGCAGAAGGCGAAGAACGAAGCCGCTTGCGAGCGGCGCAGTGCAGCGAAGAGCTCTCCGAATTCGCCGCTAGCTCCACGGTCCTTCTCAGCTGCGAGTAGCAGCGCTCGCAGTACACAGAGCTTCGCAAGGCCCGAAGACCCGGAGGGAAGTATGGCACACGAAAATGTGCCAGGACAGAGACGTGTTCTACGTTGTCCCTTCTCGTCATGCAGTTTGTGCCTCTGCTGCTTCTGCTGTTAGGAATCGCTCCTTGAAAGACGAGCGAGAGCGTCCTTCCGGGTGCATTGCACTGAGTCGAGTGCTCGCTCGGGACTTTGCACTCGGGGCCAAGGCAAGAGGGCGTGCTTGCCCGCAGAACTGAGAACACGCTGTTGGGCAGAGCTGCAACTGACCGCTGGAGTTCAGCTCTCGCCGGACGGCAGAAGGCGAAGAACGAAGCCGCTTGCGAGCGGCGCAGTGCAGCGAAGAGCTCTCCGAATTCGCCGCTAGCTCCACGGTCCTTCTCAGCTGCGAGTAGCAGCGCTCGCAGTACACAGGGCTTCGCAAGGCCCGAAGACCCGGAGGGAAGTATCGCACACGGAAATGTGCCAGGACAGAGACGTGTTCTACGTTGTCCCTTCTCGTCATGCAGTTTGTGCCTCTGCTGCTTCTGCTGTTAGGAATCGCTCCTTGAAAGACGAGCGAGAGCGTCCTTCCGGGTGCATTGCACTGAGTCGAGTGCTCGCTCGGGACTTTGCTCTCGGGGCCAAGGCAAGAGGGCGTGCTTGCCCGCAGAACTGAGAACACGCTGTTGGGCAGAGCTGCAACTGACCGCTGGAGTTCAGCTCTCGCCGGACGGCAGAAGGCGAAGAACGAAGCCGCTTGCGAGCGGCGCAGTGCAGCGAAGAGCTCTCCGAATTCGCCGCTAGCTCCACGGTCCTTCTCAGCTGCGAGTAGCAGCGCTCGCAGTACACAGGGCTTCGCAAGGCCCGAAGACCCGGAGGGAAGTATCGCACACGAAAATGTGCCAGGACAGAGACGTGTTCTACGTTGTCCCTTCTCGTCATGCAGTTTGTGCCTCTGCTGCTTCTGCTGTTAGGAATCGCTCCTTGAAAGGCGAGCGAGAGCGTCCTTCCGGGTGCATTGCACTGAGTCGAGTGCTCGCTCGGGACTTTGCACTCGGGGCCAAGGCAAGAGGGCGTGCTTGCCCGCAGAACTGAGAACACGCTGTTGGGCAGAGCTGAAACTTACCGCTGGAGTTCAGCTCTCGCCGGACGGCAGAAGGCGAAGAACGAAGCCGCTTGCGAGCGGCGCAGTGCAGCGAAGAGCTCTCCGAATTCGCCGCTAGCTCCACGGTCCTTCTCAGCTGCGAGTAGCAGCGCTCGCAGTACACAGAGCTTCGCAAGGCCCGAAGACCCGGAGGGAAGTATGGCACACGGAAATGTGCCAGGACAGAGACGTGTTCTACGTTGTCCCTTCTCGTCATGCAGTTTGTGCCTCTGCTGCTTCTGCTGTTAGGAATCGCTCCTTGAAAGGCGAGCGAGAGCGTCCTTCCGGGTGCATTGCACTGAGTCGAGTGCTCGCTCGGGTCTTTGCACTCGGGGCCAAGGCAAGAGGGCGTGCTTGCCCGCAGAACTGAGAACACGCTGTTGGGCAGAGCTGCAACTGACCGCTGGAGTTCAGCTCTCGCCGGACGGCAGAAGGCGAAGAACGAAGCCGCTTGCGAGCGGCGCAGTGCAGCGAAGAGCTCTCCGAATTCGCCGCTAGCTCCACGGTCCTTCTCAGCTGCGAGTAGCAGCGCTCGCAGTACACAGAGCTTCGCAAGGCCCGAAGACCCGGAGGGAAGTATGGCACACGGAAATGCGCCAGGACAGAGACGTGTTCTACGTTGTCCCTTCTCGTCATGCAGTTTGTGCCTCTGCTGCTTCTGCTGTTAGGAATCGCTCCTTGAAAGACGAGCGAGAGCGTCCTTCCGGGTGCATTGCACTGAGTCGAGTGCTCGCTCGGGACTTTGCTCTCGGGGCCAAGGCAAGAGGGCGTGCTTGCCCGCAGAACTGAGAACACGCTGTTGGGCAGAGCTGCAACTGACCGCTGGAGTTCAGCTCTCGCCGGACGGCAGAAGGCGAAGAACGAAGCCGCTTGCGAGCGGCGCAGTGCAGCGAAGAGCTCTCCGAATTCGCCGCTAGCTCCACGGTCCTTCTCAGCTGCGAGTAGCAGCGCTCGCAGTACACAGGGCTTCGCAAGGCCCGAAGACCCGGAGGGAAGTATCGCACACGAAAATGTGCCAGGACAGAGACGTGTTCTACGTTGTCCCTTCTCGTCATGCAGTTTGTGCCTCTGCTGCTTCTGCTGTTAGGAATCGCTCCTTGAAAGGCGAGCGAGAGCGTCCTTCCGGGTGCATTGCACTGAGTCGAGTGCTCGCTCGGGACTTTGCTCTCGGGGCCAAGGCAAGAGGGCGTGCTTGCCCGCAGAACTGAGAACACGCTGTTGGGCAGAGCTGCAACTGACCGCTGGAGTTCAGCTCTCGCCGGACGGCAGAAGGCGAAGAACGAAGCCGCTTGCGAGCGGCGCAGTGCAGCGAAGAGCTCTCCGAATTCGCCGCTAGCTCCACGGTCTTTCTCAGCTGCGAGTAGCAGCGCTCGCAGTACACAGGGCTTCGCAAGGCCCGAAGACCCGGAGGGAAGTATCGCACACGAAAATGTGCCAGGACAGAGACGTGTTCTACGTTGTCCCTTCTCGTCATGCAGTTTGTGCCTCTGCTGCTTCTGCTGTTAGGAATCGCTCCTTGAAAGGCGAGCGAGAGCGTCCTTCCGGGTGCATTGCACTGAGTCGAGTGCTCGCTCGGGACTTTGCTCTCGGGGCCAAGGCAAGAGGGCGTGCTTGCCCGCAGAACTGAGAACACGCTGTTGGGCAGAGCTGCAACTGACCGCTGGAGTTCAGCTCTCGCCGGACGGCAGAAGGCGAAGAACGAAGCCGCTTGCGAGCGGCGCAGTGCAGCGAAGAGCTCTCCGAATTCGCCGCTAGCTCCACGGTCCTTCTCAGCTGCGAGTAGCAGCGCTCGCAGTACACAGGGCTTCGCAAGGCCCGAAGACCCGGAGGGAAGTATCGCACACGAAAATGTGCCAGGACAGAGACGTGTTCTACGTTGTCCCTTCTCGTCATGCAGTTTGTGCCTCTGCTGCTTCTGCTGTTAGGAATCGCTCCTTGAAAGGCGAGCGAGAGCGTCCTTCCGGGTGCATTGCACTGAGTCGAGTGCTCGCTCGGGTCTTTGCACTCGGGGCCAAGGCAAGAGGGCGTGCTTGCCCGCAGAACTGAGAACACGCTGTTGGGCAGAGCTGCAACTGACCGCTGGAGTTCAGCTCTCGCCGGACGGCAAAAGGCGAAGAACGAAGCCGCTTGCGTGCGGCGCAGTGCAGCGAAGAGCTCTCCGAATTCGCCGCTAGCTCCACGGTCCTTCTCAGCTGCGAGTAGCAGCGCTCGCAGTACACAGGGCTTCGCAAGGCCCGAAGACCCGGAGGGAAGTATCGCACACGAAAATGTGCCAGGACAGAGACGTGTTCTACGTTGTCCCTTCTCGTCATGCAGTTTGTGCCTCTGCTGCTTCTGCTGTTAGGAATCGCTCCTTGAAAGGCGAGCGAGAGCGTCCTTCCGGGTGCATTGCACTGAGTCGAGTGCTCGCTCGGGACTTTGCTCTCGGGGCCAAGGCAAGAGGGCGTGCTTGCCCGCAGAACTGAGAACACGCTGTTGGGCAGAGCTGCAACTGACCGCTGGAGTTCAGCTCTCGCCGGACGGCAGAAGGCGAAGAACGAAGCCGCTTGCGAGCGGCGCAGTGCAGCGAAGAGCTCTCCGAATTCGCCGCTAGCTCCACGGTCCTTCTCAGCTGCGAGTAGCAGCGCTCGCAGTACACAGGGCTTCGCAAGGCCCGAAGACCCGGAGGGAAGTATGGCACACGGAAATGTGCCAGGACAGAGACGTGTTCTACGTTGTCCCTTCTCGTCATGCAGTTTGTGCCTCTGCTGCTTCTGCTGTTAGGAATCGCTCCTTGAAAGGCGAGCGAGAGCGTCCTTCCGGGTGCATTGCACTGAGTCGAGTGCTCGCTCGGGACTTTGCTCTCGGGGCCAAGGCAAGAGGGCGTGCTTGCCCGCAGAACTGAGAACACGCTGTTGGGCAGAGCTGCAACTGACCGCTGGAGTTCAGCTCTCGCCGGACGGCAGAAGGCGAAGAACGAAGCCGCTTGCGAGCGGCGCAGTGCAGCGAAGAGCTCTCCGAATTCGCCGCTAGCTCCACGGTCCTTCTCAGCTGCGAGTAGCAGCGCTCGCAGTACACAGGGCTTCGCAAGGCCCGAAGACCCGGAGGGAAGTATCGCACACGAAAATGCGCCAGGACAGAGACGTGTTCTACGTTGTCCCTTCTCGTCATGCAGTTTGTGCCTCTGCTGCTTCTGCTGTAGGTAATCGCTCCTTGAAAGACGAGCGAGAGCGTCCTTCCGGGTGCATTGCACTGAGTCGAGTGCTCGCTCGGGACTTTGCACTCGGGGCCAAGGCAAGAGGGCGTGCTTGCCCGCAGAACTGAGAACACGCTGTTGGGCAGAGCTGCAACTGACCGCTGGAGTTCAGCTCTCGCCGGACGGCAGAAGGCGAAGAACGAAGCCGCTTGCGAGCGGCGCAGTGCAGCGAAGAGCTCTCCGAATTCGCCGCTAGCTCCACGGTCCTTCCCAGCTGCGAGTAGCAGCGCTCGCAGTACACAGGGCTTCGCAAGGCCCGAAGACCCGGAGGGAAGTATCGCACACGAAAATGCGCCAGGACAGAGACGTGTTCTACGTTGTCCCTTCTCGTCATGCAGTTTGTGCCTCTGCTGCTTCTGCTGTTAGGAATCGCTCCTTGAAAGACGAGCGAGAGCGTCCTTCCGGGTGCATTGCACTGAGTCGAGCGCTCGCTCGGGGCTTTGCACTCGGGGCCAAGGCAAGAGGGCGTGCTTGCCCGCAGAACTGAGAACACGCTGTTGGGCAGAGCTGCAACTGACCGCTGGAGTTCAGCTCTCGCCGGACGGCAGAAGGCGAAGAACGAAGCCGCTTGCGAGCGGCGCAGTGCAGCGAAGAGCTCTCCGAATTCGCCGCTAGCTCCACGGTCCTTCTCAGCTGCGAGTAGCAGCGCTCGCAGTACACAGGGCTTCGCAAGGCCCGAAGACCCGGAGGGAAGTATCGCACACGAAAATGCGCCAGGACAGAGACGTGTTCTACGTTGTCCCTTCTCGTCATGCAGTTTGTGCCTCTGCTGCTTCTGCTGTTAGGAATCGCTCCTTGAAAGACGAGCGAGAGCGTCCTTCCGGGTGCATTGCACTGAGTCGAGCGCTCGCTCGGGAATTTGCACTCGGGGCCAAGGCAAGAGGGCGTGCTTGCCCGCAGAACTGAGAACACGCTGTTGGGCAGAGCTGCAACTGACCGCTGGAGTTCAGCTCTCGCCGGACGGCAGAAGGCGAAGAACGAAGCCGCTTGCGAGCGGCGCAGTGCAGCGAAGAGCTCTCCGAATTCGCCGCTAGCTCCACGGTCCTTCTCAGCTGCGAGTAGCAGCGCTCGCAGTACACAGAGCTTCGCAAGGCCCGAAGACCCGGAGGGAAGTATCGCACACGAAAATGCGCCAGGACAGAGACGTGTTCTACGTTGTCCCTTCTCGTCATGCAGTTTGTGCCTCTGCTGCTTCTGCTGTAGGTAATCGCTCCTTGAAAGACGAGCGAGAGCGTCCTTCCGGGTGCATTGCACTGAGTCGAGTGCTCGCTCGGGGCTTTGCACTCGGGGCCAAGGCAAGAGGGCGTGCTTGCCCGCAGAACTGAGAACACGCTGTTGGGCAGAGCTGCAACTGACCGCTGGAGTTCAGCTCTCGCCGGACGGCAGAAGGCGAAGAACGAAGCCGCTTGCGAGCGGCGCAGTGCAGCGAAGAGCTCTCCGAATTCGCCGCTAGCTCCACGGTCCTTCTCAGCTGCGAGTAGCAGCGCTCGCAGTACACAGGGCTTCGCAAGGCCCGAAGACCCGGAGGGAAGTATCGCACACGAAAATGTGCCAGGACAGAGACGTGTTCTACGTTGTCCCTTCTCGTCATGCAGTTTGTGCCTCTGCTGCTTCTGCTGTAGGTAATCGCTCCTTGAAAGGCGAGCGAGAGCGTCCTTCCGGGTGCATTGCACTGAGTCGAGTGCTCGCTCGGGTCTTTGCACTCGGGGCCAAGGCAAGAGGGCGTGCTTGCCCGCAGAACTGAGAACACGCTGTTGGGCAGAGCTGCAACTGACCGCTGGAGTTCAGCTCTCGCCGGACGGCAGAAGGCGAAGAACGAAGCCGCTTGCGTGCGGCGCAGTGCAGCGAAGAGCTCTCCGAATTCGCCGCTAGCTCCACGGTCCTTCTCAGCTGCGAGTAGCAGCGCTCGCAGTACACAGAGCTTCGCAAGGCCCGAAGACCCGGAGGGAAGTATCGCACACGAAAATGTGCCAGGACAGAGACGTGTTCTACGTTGTCCCTTCTCGTCATGCAGTTTGTGCCTCTGCTGCTTCTGCTGTAGGTAATCGCTCCTTGAAAGGCGAGCGAGAGCGTCCTTCCGGGTGCATTGCACTGAGTCGAGTGCTCGCTCGGGGCTTTGCTCTCGGGGCCAAGGCAAGAGGGCGTGCTTGCCCGCAGAACTGAGAACACGCTGTTGGGCAGAGCTGCAACTGACCGCTGGAGTTCAGCTCTCGCCGGACGGCAGAAGGCGAAGAACGAAGCCGCTTGCGAGCGGCGCAGTGCAGCGAAGAGCTCTCCGAATTCGCCGCTAGCTCCACGGTCCTTCTCAGCTGCGAGTAGCAGCGCTCGCAGTACACAGAGCTTCGCAAGGCCCGAAGACCCGGAGGGAAGTATGGCACACGGAAATGCGCCAGGACAGAGACGTGTTCTACGTTGTCCCTTCTCGTCATGCAGTTTGTGCCTCTGCTGCTTCTGCTGTTAGGAATCGCTCCTTGAAAGGCGAGCGAGAGCGTCCTTCCGGGTGCATTGCACTGAGTCGAGTGCTCGCTCGGGACTTTGCTCTCGGGGCCAAGGCAAGAGGGCGTGCTTGCCCGCAGAACTGAGAACACGCTGTTGGGCAGAGCTGCAACTGACCGCTGGAGTTCAGCTCTCGCCGGACGGCAGAAGGCGAAGAACGAAGCCGCTTGCGAGCGGCGCAGTGCAGCGAAGAGCTCTCCGAATTCGCCGCTAGCTCCACGGTCCTTCTCAGCTGCGAGTAGCAGCGCTCGCAGTACACAGGGCTTCGCAAGGCCCGAAGACCCGGAGGGAAGTATCGCACACGAAAATGTGCCAGGACAGAGACGTGTTCTACGTTGTCCCTTCTCGTCATGCAGTTTGTGCCTCTGCTGCTTCTGCTGTAGGTAATCGCTCCTTGAAAGGCGAGCGAGAGCGTCCTTCCGGGTGCATTGCACTGAGTCGAGTGCTCGCTCGGGGCTTTGCACTCGGGGCCAAGGCAAGAGGGAGTGCTTGCCCGCAGAACTGAGAACACGCTGTTGGGCAGAGCTGCAACTGACCGCTGGAGTTCAGCTCTCGCCGGACGGCAAAAGGCGAAGAACGAAGCCGCTTGCGTGCGGCGCAGTGCAGCGAAGAGCTCTCCGAATTCGCCGCTAGCTCCACGGTCCTTCTCAGCTGCGAGTAGCAGCGCTCGCAGTACACAGAGCTTCGCAAGGCCCGAAGACCCGGAGGGAAGTATCGCACACGAAAATGTGCCAGGACAGAGACGTGTTCTACGTTGTCCCTTCTCGTCATGCAGTTTGTGCCTCTGCTGCTTCTGCTGTTAGGAATCGCTCCTTGAAAGGCGAGCGAGAGCGTCCTTCCGGGTGCATTGCACTGAGTCGAGTGCTGGCTCGGGGCTTTGCTCTCGGGGCCAAGGCAAGAGGGCGTGCTTGCCCGCAGAACTGAGAACACGCTGTTGGGCAGAGCTGCAACTGACCGCTGGAGTTCAGCTCTCGCCGGACGGCAGAAGGCGAAGAACGAAGCCGCTTGCGAGCGGCGCAGTGCAGCGAAGAGCTCTCCGAATTCGCCGCTAGCTCCACGGTCCTTCTCAGCTGCGAGTAGCAGCGCTCGCAGTACACAGAGCTTCGCAAGGCCCGAAGACCCGGAGGGAAGTATGGCACACGGAAATGCGCCAGGACAGAGACGTGTTCTACGTTGTCCCTTCTCGTCATGCAGTTTGTGCCTCTGCTGCTTCTGCTGTTAGGAATCGCTCCTTGAAAGGCGAGCGAGAGCGTCCTTCCGGGTGCATTGCACTGAGTCGAGTGCTCGCTCGGGACTTTGCACTCGGGGCCAAGGCAAGAGGGCGTGCTTGCCCGCAGAACTGAGAACACGCTGTTGGGCAGAGCTGCAACTGACCGCTGGAGTTCAGCTCTCGCCGGACGGCAGAAGGCGAAGAACGAAGCCGCTTGCGAGCGGCGCAGTGCAGCGAAGAGCTCTCCGAATTCGCCGCTAGCTCCACGGTCCTTCTCAGCTGCGAGTAGCAGCGCTCGCAGTACACAGAGCTTCGCAAGGCCCGAAGACCCGGAGGGAAGTATCGCACACGAAAATGCGCCAGGACAGAGACGTGTTCTACGTTGTCCCTTCTCGTCATGCAGTTTGTGCCTCTGCTGCTTCTGCTGTTAGGAATCGCTCCTTGAAAGACGAGCGAGAGCGTCCTTCCGGGTGCATTGCACTGAGTCGAGTGCTCGCTCGGGACTTTGCACTCGGGGCCAAGGCAAGAGGGCGTGCTTGCCCGCAGAACTGAGAACACGCTGTTGGGCAGAGCTGCAACTGACCGCTGGAGTTCAGCTCTCGCCGGACGGCAGAAGGCGAAGAACGAAGCCGCTTGCGAGCGGCGCAGTGCAGCGAAGAGCTCTCCGAATTCGCCGCTAGCTCCACGGTCCTTCTCAGCTGCGAGTAGCAGCGCTCGCAGTACACAGAGCTTCGCAAGGCCCGAAGACCCGGAGGGAAGTATCGCACACGAAAATGCGCCAGGACAGAGACGTGTTCTACGTTGTCCCTTCTCGTCATGCAGTTTGTGCCTCTGCTGCTTCTGCTGTTAGGAATCGCTCCTTGAAAGACGAGCGAGAGCGTCCTTCCGGGTGCATTGCACTGAGTCGAGTGCTCGCTCGGGGCTTTGCACTCGGGGCCAAGGCAAGAGGGCGTGCTTGCCCGCAGAACTGAGAACACGCTGTTGGGCAGAGCTGCAACTGACCGCTGGAGTTCAGCTCTCGCCGGACGGCAGAAGGCGAAGAACGAAGCCGCTTGCGAGCGGCGCAGTGCAGCGAAGAGCTCTCCGAATTCGCCGCTAGCTCCACGGTCCTTCCCAGCTGCGAGTAGCAGCGCTCGCAGTACACAGAGCTTCGCAAGGCCCGAAGACCCGGAGGGAAGTATCGCACACGAAAATGCGCCAGGACAGAGACGTGTTCTACGTTGTCCCTTCTCGTCATGCAGTTTGTGCCTCTGCTGCTTCTGCTGTTAGGAATCGCTCCTTGAAAGACGAGCGAGAGCGTCCTTCCGGGTGCATTGCACTGAGTCGAGTGCTCGCTCGGGGCTTTGCACTCGGGGCCAAGGCAAGAGGGCGTGCTTGCCCGCAGAACTGAGAACACGCTGTTGGGCAGAGCTGCAACTGACCGCTGGAGTTCAGCTCTCGCCGGACGGCAGAAGGCGAAGAACGAAGCCGCTTGCGAGCGGCGCAGTGCAGCGAAGAGCTCTCCGAATTCGCCGCTAGCTCCACGGTCCTTCCCAGCTGCGAGTAGCAGCGCTCGCAGTACACAGAGCTTCGCAAGGCCCGAAGACCCGGAGGGAAGTATCGCACACGAAAATGCGCCAGGACAGAGACGTGTTCTACGTTGTCCCTTCTCGTCATGCAGTTTGTGCCTCTGCTGCTTCTGCTGTTAGGAATCGCTCCTTGAAAGACGAGCGAGAGCGTCCTTCCGGGTGCATTGCACTGAGTCGAGTGCTCGCTCGGGGCTTTGCACTCGGGGCCAAGGCAAGAGGGCGTGCTTGCCCGCAGAACTGAGAACACGCTGTTGGGCAGAGCTGCAACTGACCGCTGGAGTTCAGCTCTCGCCGGACGGCAGAAGGCGAAGAACGAAGCCGCTTGCGAGCGGCGCAGTGCAGCGAAGAGCTCTCCGAATTCGCCGCTAGCTCCACGGTCCTTCTCAGCTGCGAGTAGCAGCGCTCGCAGTACACAGAGCTTCGCAAGGCCCGAAGACCCGGAGGGAAGTATCGCACACGAAAATGCGCCAGGACAGAGACGTGTTCTACGTTGTCCCTTCTCGTCATGCAGTTTGTGCCTCTGCTGCTTCTGCTGTTAGGAATCGCTCCTTGAAAGACGAGCGAGAGCGTCCTTCCGGGTGCATTGCACTGAGTCGAGTGCTCGCTCGGGACTTTGCACTCGGGGCCAAGGCAAGAGGGCGTGCTTGCCCGCAGAACTGAGAACACGCTGTTGGGCAGAGCTGCAACTGACCGCTGGAGTTCAGCTCTCGCCGGACGGCAGAAGGCGAAGAACGAAGCCGCTTGCGAGCGGCGCAGTGCAGCGAAGAGCTCTCCGAATTCGCCGCTAGCTCCACGGTCCTTCCCAGCTGCGAGTAGCAGCGCTCGCAGTACACAGAGCTTCGCAAGGCCCGAAGACCCGGAGGGAAGTATCGCACACGAAAATGCGCCAGGACAGAGACGTGTTCTACGTTGTCCCTTCTCGTCATGCAGTTTGTGCCTCTGCTGCTTCTGCTGTTAGGAATCGCTCCTTGAAAGACGAGCGAGAGCGTCCTTCCGGGTGCATTGCACTGAGTCGAGTGCTCGCTCGGGGCTTTGCACTCGGGGCCAAGGCAAGAGGGCGTGCTTGCCCGCAGAACTGAGAACACGCTGTTGGGCAGAGCTGCAACTGACCGCTGGAGTTCAGCTCTCGCCGGACGGCAGAAGGCGAAGAACGAAGCCGCTTGCGAGCGGCGCAGTGCAGCGAAGAGCTCTCCGAATTCGCCGCTAGCTCCACGGTCCTTCTCAGCTGCGAGTAGCAGCGCTCGCAGTACACAGAGCTTCGCAAGGCCCGAAGACCCGGAGGGAAGTATCGCACACGAAAATGCGCCAGGACAGAGACGTGTTCTACGTTGTCCCTTCTCGTCATGCAGTTTGTGCCTCTGCTGCTTCTGCTGTTAGGAATCGCTCCTTGAAAGGCGAGCGAGAGCGTCCTTCCGGGTGCATTGCACTGAGTCGAGTGCTCGCTCGGGGCTTTGCTCTCGGGGCCAAGGCAAGAGGGCGTGCTTGCCCGCAGAACTGAGAACACGCTGTTGGGCAGAGCTGCAACTGACCGCTGGAGTTCAGCTCTCGCCGGACGGCAGAAGGCGAAGAACGAAGCCGCTTGCGAGCGGCGCAGTGCAGCGAAGAGCTCTCCGAATTCGCCGCTAGCTCCACGGTCCTTCTCAGCTGCGTGTAGCAGCGCTCGCAGTACACAGAGCTTCGCAAGGCCCGAAGACCCGGAGGGAAGTATCGCACACGAAAATGCGCCAGGACAGAGACGTGTTCTACGTTGTCCCTTCTCGTCATGCAGTTTGTGCCTCTGCTGCTTCTGCTGTAGGTAATCGCTCCTTGAAAGACGAGCGAGAGCGTCCTTCCGGGTGCATTGCACTGAGTCGAGTGCTCGCTCGGGACTTTGCACTCGGGGCCAAGGCAAGAGGGCGTGCTTGCCCGCAGAACTGAGAACACGCTGTTGGGCAGAGCTGCAACTGACCGCTGGAGTTCAGCTCTCGCCGGACGGCAGAAGGCGAAGAACGAAGCCGCTTGCGAGCGGCGCAGTGCAGCGAAGAGCTCTCCGAATTCGCCGCTAGCTCCACGGTCCTTCTCAGCTGCGTGTAGCAGCGCTCGCAGTACACAGAGCTTCGCAAGGCCCGAAGACCCGGAGGGAAGTATCGCACACGAAAATGCGCCAGGACAGAGACGTGTTCTACGTTGTCCCTTCTCGTCATGCAGTTTGTGCCTCTGCTGCTTCTGCTGTAGGTAATCGCTCCTTGAAAGACGAGCGAGAGCGTCCTTCCGGGTGCATTGCACTGAGTCGAGTGCTCGCTCGGGACTTTGCTCCCGGGGCCAAGGCAAGAGGGCGTGCTTGCCCGCAGAACTGAGAACACGCTGTTGGTCAGAGCTGCAACTGACCGCTGGAGTTCAGCTCTCGCCGGACGGCAGAAGGCGAAGAACGAAGCCGCTTGCGAGCGGCACAGTGCAGCGAAGAGCTCTCCGAATTCGCCGCTAGCTCCACGGTCCTTCTCAGCTGCGTGTAGCAGCGCTCGCAGTACACAGAGCTTCGCAAGGCCCGAAGACCCGGAGGGAAGTATCGCACACGAAAATGCGCCAGGACAGAGACGTGTTCTACGTTGTCCCTTCTCGTCATGCAGTTTGTGCCTCTGCTGCTTCTGCTGTAGGTAATCGCTCCTTGAAAGACGAGCGAGAGCGTCCTTCCGGGTGCATTGCACTGAGTCGAGTGCTCGCTCGGGACTTTGCACTCGGGGCCAAGGCAAGAGGGCGTGCTTGCCCGCAGAACTGAGAACACGCTGTTGGGCAGAGCTGCAACTGACCGCTGGAGTTCAGCTCTCGCCGGACGGCAGAAGGCGAAGAACGAAGCCGCTTGCGAGCGGCGCAGTGCAGCGAAGAGCTCTCCGAATTCGCCGCTAGCTCCACGGTCCTTCTCAGCTGCGAGTAGCAGCGCTCGCAGTACACAGAGCTTCGCAAGGCCCGAAGACCCGGAGGGAAGTATCGCACACGAAAATGCGCCAGGACAGAGACGTGTTCTACGTTGTCCCTTCTCGTCATGCAGTTTGTGCCTCTGCTGCTTCTGCTGTTAGGAATCGCTCCTTGAAAGGCGAGCGAGAGCGTCCTTCCGGGTGCATTGCACTGAGTCGAGTGCTCGCTCGGGGCTTTGCTCTCGGGGCCAAGGCAAGAGGGCGTGCTTGCCCGCAGAACTGAGAACACGCTGTTGGGCAGAGCTGCAACTGACCGCTGGAGTTCAGCTCTCGCCGGACGGCAGAAGGCGAAGAACGAAGCCGCTTGCGAGCGGCGCAGTGCAGCGAAGAGCTCTCCGAATTCGCCGCTAGCTCCACGGTCCTTCTCAGCTGCGTGTAGCAGCGCTCGCAGTACACAGAGCTTCGCAAGGCCCGAAGACCCGGAGGGAAGTATCGCACACGAAAATGCGCCAGGACAGAGACGTGTTCTACGTTGTCCCTTCTCGTCATGCAGTTTGTGCCTCTGCTGCTTCTGCTGTAGGTAATCGCTCCTTGAAAGACGAGCGAGAGCGTCCTTCCGGGTGCATTGCACTGAGTCGAGTGCTCGCTCGGGACTTTGCTCCCGGGGCCAAGGCAAGAGGGCGTGCTTGCCCGCAGAACTGAGAACACGCTGTTGGGCAGAGCTGCAACTGACCGCTGGAGTTCAGCTCTCGCCGGACGGCAGAAGGCGAAGAACGAAGCCGCTTGCGAGCGGCGCAGTGCAGCGAAGAGCTCTCCGAATTCGCCGCTAGCTCCACGGTCCTTCTCAGCTGCGTGTAGCAGCGCTCGCAGTACACAGAGCTTCGCAAGGCCCGAAGACCCGGAGGGAAGTATCGCACACGAAAATGCGCCAGGACAGAGACGTGTTCTACGTTGTCCCTTCTCGTCATGCAGTTTGTGCCTCTGCTGCTTCTGCTGTAGGTAATCGCTCCTTGAAAGACGAGCGAGAGCGTCCTTCCGGGTGCATTGCACTGAGTCGAGTGCTCGCTCGGGACTTTGCTCCCGGGGCCAAGGCAAGAGGGCGTGCTTGCCCGCAGAACTGAGAACACGCTGTTGGGCAGAGCTGCAACTGACCGCTGGAGTTCAGCTCTCGCCGGACGGCAGAAGGCGAAGAACGAAGCCGCTTGCGAGCGGCGCAGTGCAGCGAAGAGCTCTCCGAATTCGCCGCTAGCTCCACGGTCCTTCTCAGCTGCGTGTAGCAGCGCTCGCAGTACACAGAGCTTCGCAAGGCCCGAAGACCCGGAGGGAAGTATCGCACACGAAAATGCGCCAGGACAGAGACGTGTTCTACGTTGTCCCTTCTCGTCATGCAGTTTGTGCCTCTGCTGCTTCTGCTGTAGGTAATCGCTCCTTGAAAGACGAGCGAGAGCGTCCTTCCGGGTGCATTGCACTGAGTCGAGTGCTCGCTCGGGACTTTGCACTCGGGGCCAAGGCAAGAGGGCGTGCTTGCCCGCAGAACTGAGAACACGCTGTTGGGCAGAGCTGCAACTGACCGCTGGAGTTCAGCTCTCGCCGGACGGCAGAAGGCGAAGAACGAAGCCGCTTGCGAGCGGCGCAGTGCAGCGAAGAGCTCTCCGAATTCGCCGCTAGCTCCACGGTCCTTCTCAGCTGCGAGTAGCAGCGCTCGCAGTACACAGAGCTTCGCAAGGCCCGAAGACCCGGAGGGAAGTATCGCACACGAAAATGCGCCAGGACAGAGACGTGTTCTACGTTGTCCCTTCTCGTCATGCAGTTTGTGCCTCTGCTGCTTCTGCTGTTAGGAATCGCTCCTTGAAAGACGAGCGAGAGCGTCCTTCCGGGTGCATTGCACTGAGTCGAGTGCTCGCTCGGGACTTTGCACTCGGGGCCAAGGCAAGAGGGCGTGCTTGCCCGCAGAACTGAGAACACGCTGTTGGGCAGAGCTGCAACTGACCGCTGGAGTTCAGCTCTCGCCGGACGGCAGAAGGCGAAGAACGAAGCCGCTTGCGAGCGGCGCAGTGCAGCGAAGAGCTCTCCGAATTCGCCGCTAGCTCCACGGTCCTTCCCAGCTGCGAGTAGCAGCGCTCGCAGTACACAGAGCTTCGCAAGGCCCGAAGACCCGGAGGGAAGTATCGCACACGAAAATGCGCCAGGACAGAGACGTGTTCTACGTTGTCCCTTCTCGTCATGCAGTTTGTGCCTCTGCTGCTTCTGCTGTTAGGAATCGCTCCTTGAAAGACGAGCGAGAGCGTCCTTCCGGGTGCATTGCACTGAGTCGAGTGCTCGCTCGGGGCTTTGCACTCGGGGCCAAGGCAAGAGGGCGTGCTTGCCCGCAGAACTGAGAACACGCTGTTGGGCAGAGCTGCAACTGACCGCTGGAGTTCAGCTCTCGCCGGACGGCAGAAGGCGAAGAACGAAGCCGCTTGCGAGCGGCGCAGTGCAGCGAAGAGCTCTCCGAATTCGCCGCTAGCTCCACGGTCCTTCTCAGCTGCGAGTAGCAGCGCTCGCAGTACACAGAGCTTCGCAAGGCCCGAAGACCCGGAGGGAAGTATCGCACACGAAAATGCGCCAGGACAGAGACGTGTTCTACGTTGTCCCTTCTCGTCATGCAGTTTGTGCCTCTGCTGCTTCTGCTGTTAGGAATCGCTCCTTGAAAGGCGAGCGAGAGCGTCCTTCCGGGTGCATTGCACTGAGTCGAGTGCTCGCTCGGGGCTTTGCTCTCGGGGCCAAGGCAAGAGGGCGTGCTTGCCCGCAGAACTGAGAACACGCTGTTGGTCAGAGCTGCAACTGACCGCTGGAGTTCAGCTCTCGCCGGACGGCAGAAGGCGAAGAACGAAGCCGCTTGCGAGCGGCGCAGTGCAGCGAAGAGCTCTCCGAATTCGCCGCTAGCTCCACGGTCCTTCTCAGCTGCGTGTAGCAGCGCTCGCAGTACACAGAGCTTCGCAAGGCCCGAAGACCCGGAGGGAAGTATCGCACACGAAAATGCGCCAGGACAGAGACGTGTTCTACGTTGTCCCTTCTCGTCATGCAGTTTGTGCCTCTGCTGCTTCTGCTGTAGGTAATCGCTCCTTGAAAGACGAGCGAGAGCGTCCTTCCGGGTGCATTGCACTGAGTCGAGTGCTCGCTCGGGACTTTGCACTCGGGGCCAAGGCAAGAGGGCGTGCTTGCCCGCAGAACTGAGAACACGCTGTTGGGCAGAGCTGCAACTGACCGCTGGAGTTCAGCTCTCGCCGGACGGCAGAAGGCGAAGAACGAAGCCGCTTGCGAGCGGCGCAGTGCAGCGAAGAGCTCTCCGAATTCGCCGCTAGCTCCACGGTCCTTCTCAGCTGCGTGTAGCAGCGCTCGCAGTACACAGAGCTTCGCAAGGCCCGAAGACCCGGAGGGAAGTATCGCACACGAAAATGCGCCAGGACAGAGACGTGTTCTACGTTGTCCCTTCTCGTCATGCAGTTTGTGCCTCTGCTGCTTCTGCTGTAGGTAATCGCTCCTTGAAAGACGAGCGAGAGCGTCCTTCCGGGTGCATTGCACTGAGTCGAGTGCTCGCTCGGGACTTTGCTCTCGGGGCCAAGGCAAGAGGGCGTGCTTGCCCGCAGAACTGAGAACACGCTGTTGGGCAGAGCTGCAACTGACCGCTGGAGTTCAGCTCTCGCCGGACGGCAGAAGGCGAAGAACGAAGCCGCTTGCGAGCGGCGCAGTGCAGCGAAGAGCTCTCCGAATTCGCCGCTAGCTCCACGGTCCTTCTCAGCTGCGAGTAGCAGCGCTCGCAGTACACAGAGCTTCGCAAGGCCCGAAGACCCGGAGGGAAGTATCGCACACGAAAATGCGCCAGGACAGAGACGTGTTCTACGTTGTCCCTTCTCGTCATGCAGTTTGTGCCTCTGCTGCTTCTGCTGTTAGGAATCGCTCCTTGAAAGACGAGCGAGAGCGTCCTTCCGGGTGCATTGCACTGAGTCGAGTGCTCGCTCGGGGCTTTGCACTCGGGGCCAAGGCAAGAGGGCGTGCTTGCCCGCAGAACTGAGAACACGCTGTTGGGCAGAGCTGCAACTGACCGCTGGAGTTCAGCTCTCGCCGGACGGCAGAAGGCGAAGAACGAAGCCGCTTGCGAGCGGCGCAGTGCAGCGAAGAGCTCTCCGAATTCGCCGCTAGCTCCACGGTCCTTCCCAGCTGCGAGTAGCAGCGCTCGCAGTACACAGAGCTTCGCAAGGCCCGAAGACCCGGAGGGAAGTATCGCACACGAAAATGCGCCAGGACAGAGACGTGTTCTACGTTGTCCCTTCTCGTCATGCAGTTTGTGCCTCTGCTGCTTCTGCTGTTAGGAATCGCTCCTTGAAAGACGAGCGAGAGCGTCCTTCCGGGTGCATTGCACTGAGTCGAGTGCTCGCTCGGGGCTTTGCACTCGGGGCCAAGGCAAGAGGGCGTGCTTGCCCGCAGAACTGAGAACACGCTGTTGGGCAGAGCTGCAACTGACCGCTGGAGTTCAGCTCTCGCCGGACGGCAGAAGGCGAAGAACGAAGCCGCTTGCGAGCGGCGCAGTGCAGCGAAGAGCTCTCCGAATTCGCCGCTAGCTCCACGGTCCTTCTCAGCTGCGAGTAGCAGCGCTCGCAGTACACAGAGCTTCGCAAGGCCCGAAGACCCGGAGGGAAGTATCGCACACGAAAATGCGCCAGGACAGAGACGTGTTCTACGTTGTCCCTTCTCGTCATGCAGTTTGTGCCTCTGCTGCTTCTGCTGTTAGGAATCGCTCCTTGAAAGACGAGCGAGAGCGTCCTTCCGGGTGCATTGCACTGAGTCGAGTGCTCGCTCGGGACTTTGCACTCGGGGCCAAGGCAAGAGGGCGTGCTTGCCCGCAGAACTGAGAACACGCTGTTGGGCAGAGCTGCAACTGACCGCTGGAGTTCAGCTCTCGCCGGACGGCAGAAGGCGAAGAACGAAGCCGCTTGCGAGCGGCGCAGTGCAGCGAAGAGCTCTCCGAATTCGCCGCTAGCTCCACGGTCCTTCCCAGCTGCGAGTAGCAGCGCTCGCAGTACACAGAGCTTCGCAAGGCCCGAAGACCCGGAGGGAAGTATCGCACACGAAAATGCGCCAGGACAGAGACGTGTTCTACGTTGTCCCTTCTCGTCATGCAGTTTGTGCCTCTGCTGCTTCTGCTGTTAGGAATCGCTCCTTGAAAGACGAGCGAGAGCGTCCTTCCGGGTGCATTGCACTGAGTCGAGTGCTCGCTCGGGGCTTTGCACTCGGGGCCAAGGCAAGAGGGCGTGCTTGCCCGCAGAACTGAGAACACGCTGTTGGGCAGAGCTGCAACTGACCGCTGGAGTTCAGCTCTCGCCGGACGGCAGAAGGCGAAGAACGAAGCCGCTTGCGAGCGGCGCAGTGCAGCGAAGAGCTCTCCGAATTCGCCGCTAGCTCCACGGTCCTTCTCAGCTGCGAGTAGCAGCGCTCGCAGTACACAGAGCTTCGCAAGGCCCGAAGACCCGGAGGGAAGTATCGCACACGAAAATGCGCCAGGACAGAGACGTGTTCTACGTTGTCCCTTCTCGTCATGCAGTTTGTGCCTCTGCTGCTTCTGCTGTTAGGAATCGCTCCTTGAAAGGCGAGCGAGAGCGTCCTTCCGGGTGCATTGCACTGAGTCGAGTGCTCGCTCGGGGCTTTGCTCTCGGGGCCAAGGCAAGAGGGCGTGCTTGCCCGCAGAACTGAGAACACGCTGTTGGGCAGAGCTGCAACTGACCGCTGGAGTTCAGCTCTCGCCGGACGGCAGAAGGCGAAGAACGAAGCCGCTTGCGAGCGGCGCAGTGCAGCGAAGAGCTCTCCGAATTCGCCGCTAGCTCCACGGTCCTTCTCAGCTGCGTGTAGCAGCGCTCGCAGTACACAGAGCTTCGCAAGGCCCGAAGACCCGGAGGGAAGTATCGCACACGAAAATGCGCCAGGACAGAGACGTGTTCTACGTTGTCCCTTCTCGTCATGCAGTTTGTGCCTCTGCTGCTTCTGCTGTAGGTAATCGCTCCTTGAAAGACGAGCGAGAGCGTCCTTCCGGGTGCATTGCACTGAGTCGAGTGCTCGCTCGGGACTTTGCTCCCGGGGCCAAGGCAAGAGGGCGTGCTTGCCCGCAGAACTGAGAACACGCTGTTGGGCAGAGCTGCAACTGACCGCTGGAGTTCAGCTCTCGCCGGACGGCAGAAGGCGAAGAACGAAGCCGCTTGCGAGCGGCGCAGTGCAGCGAAGAGCTCTCCGAATTCGCCGCTAGCTCCACGGTCCTTCTCAGCTGCGTGTAGCAGCGCTCGCAGTACACAGAGCTTCGCAAGGCCCGAAGACCCGGAGGGAAGTATCGCACACGAAAATGCGCCAGGACAGAGACGTGTTCTACGTTGTCCCTTCTCGTCATGCAGTTTGTGCCTCTGCTGCTTCTGCTGTAGGTAATCGCTCCTTGAAAGACGAGCGAGAGCGTCCTTCCGGGTGCATTGCACTGAGTCGAGTGCTCGCTCGGGACTTTGCACTCGGGGCCAAGGCAAGAGGGCGTGCTTGCCCGCAGAACTGAGAACACGCTGTTGGGCAGAGCTGCAACTGACCGCTGGAGTTCAGCTCTCGCCGGACGGCAGAAGGCGAAGAACGAAGCCGCTTGCGAGCGGCGCAGTGCAGCGAAGAGCTCTCCGAATTCGCCGCTAGCTCCACGGTCCTTCTCAGCTGCGAGTAGCAGCGCTCGCAGTACACAGAGCTTCGCAAGGCCCGAAGACCCGGAGGGAAGTATCGCACACGAAAATGCGCCAGGACAGAGACGTGTTCTACGTTGTCCCTTCTCGTCATGCAGTTTGTGCCTCTGCTGCTTCTGCTGTTAGGAATCGCTCCTTGAAAGACGAGCGAGAGCGTCCTTCCGGGTGCATTGCACTGAGTCGAGTGCTCGCTCGGGACTTTGCACTCGGGGCCAAGGCAAGAGGGCGTGCTTGCCCGCAGAACTGAGAACACGCTGTTGGGCAGAGCTGCAACTGACCGCTGGAGTTCAGCTCTCGCCGGACGGCAGAAGGCGAAGAACGAAGCCGCTTGCGAGCGGCGCAGTGCAGCGAAGAGCTCTCCGAATTCGCCGCTAGCTCCACGGTCCTTCCCAGCTGCGAGTAGCAGCGCTCGCAGTACACAGAGCTTCGCAAGGCCCGAAGACCCGGAGGGAAGTATCGCACACGAAAATGCGCCAGGACAGAGACGTGTTCTACGTTGTCCCTTCTCGTCATGCAGTTTGTGCCTCTGCTGCTTCTGCTGTTAGGAATCGCTCCTTGAAAGACGAGCGAGAGCGTCCTTCCGGGTGCATTGCACTGAGTCGAGTGCTCGCTCGGGGCTTTGCACTCGGGGCCAAGGCAAGAGGGCGTGCTTGCCCGCAGAACTGAGAACACGCTGTTGGGCAGAGCTGCAACTGACCGCTGGAGTTCAGCTCTCGCCGGACGGCAGAAGGCGAAGAACGAAGCCGCTTGCGAGCGGCGCAGTGCAGCGAAGAGCTCTCCGAATTCGCCGCTAGCTCCACGGTCCTTCTCAGCTGCGAGTAGCAGCGCTCGCAGTACACAGAGCTTCGCAAGGCCCGAAGACCCGGAGGGAAGTATCGCACACGAAAATGCGCCAGGACAGAGACGTGTTCTACGTTGTCCCTTTTCGTCATGCAGTTTGTGCCTCTGCTGCTTCTGCTGTTAGGAATCGCTCCTTGAAAGGCGAGCGAGAGCGTCCTTCCGGGTGCATTGCACTGAGTCGAGTGCTCGCTCGGGGCTTTGCTCTCGGGGCCAAGGCAAGAGGGCGTGCTTGCCCGCAGAACTGAGAACACGCTGTTGGTCAGAGCTGCAACTGACCGCTGGAGTTCAGCTCTCGCCGGACGGCAGAAGGCGAAGAACGAAGCCGCTTGCGAGCGGCGCAGTGCAGCGAAGAGCTCTCCGAATTCGCCGCTAGCTCCACGGTCCTTCTCAGCTGCGTGTAGCAGCGCTCGCAGTACACAGAGCTTCGCAAGGCCCGAAGACCCGGAGGGAAGTATCGCACACGAAAATGCGCCAGGACAGAGACGTGTTCTACGTTGTCCCTTCTCGTCATGCAGTTTGTGCCTCTGCTGCTTCTGCTGTAGGTAATCGCTCCTTGAAAGACGAGCGAGAGCGTCCTTCCGGGTGCATTGCACTGAGTCGAGTGCTCGCTCGGGACTTTGCACTCGGGGCCAAGGCAAGAGGGCGTGCTTGCCCGCAGAACTGAGAACACGCTGTTGGGCAGAGCTGCAACTGACCGCTGGAGTTCAGCTCTCGCCGGACGGCAGAAGGCGAAGAACGAAGCCGCTTGCGAGCGGCGCAGTGCAGCGAAGAGCTCTCCGAATTCGCCGCTAGCTCCACGGTCCTTCTCAGCTGCGTGTAGCAGCGCTCGCAGTACACAGAGCTTCGCAAGGCCCGAAGACCCGGAGGGAAGTATCGCACACGAAAATGCGCCAGGACAGAGACGTGTTCTACGTTGTCCCTTCTCGTCATGCAGTTTGTGCCTCTGCTGCTTCTGCTGTAGGTAATCGCTCCTTGAAAGACGAGCGAGAGCGTCCTTCCGGGTGCATTGCACTGAGTCGAGTGCTCGCTCGGGACTTTGCACTCGGGGCCAAGGCAAGAGGGCGTGCTTGCCCGCAGAACTGAGAACACGCTGTTGGGCAGAGCTGCAACTGACCGCTGGAGTTCAGCTCTCGCCGGACGGCAGAAGGCGAAGAACGAAGCCGCTTGCGAGCGGCGCAGTGCAGCGAAGAGCTCTCCGAATTCGCCGCTAGCTCCACGGTCCTTCTCAGCTGCGTGTAGCAGCGCTCGCAGTACACAGAGCTTCGCAAGGCCCGAAGACCCGGAGGGAAGTATCGCACACGAAAATGCGCCAGGACAGAGACGTGTTCTACGTTGTCCCTTCTCGTCATGCAGTTTGTGCCTCTGCTGCTTCTGCTGTAGGTAATCGCTCCTTGAAAGACGAGCGAGAGCGTCCTTTCGGGTGCATTGCACTGAGTCGAGTGCTCGCTCGGGACTTTGCACTCGGGGCCAAGGCAAGAGGGCGTGCTTGCCCGCAGAACTGAGAACACGCTGTTGGGCAGAGCTGCAACTGACCGCTGGAGTTCAGCTCTCGCCGGACGGCAGAAGGCGAAGAACGAAGCCGCTTGCGAGCGGCGCAGTGCAGCGAAGAGCTCTCCGAATTCGCCGCTAGCTCCACGGTCCTTCTCAGCTGCGAGTAGCAGCGCTCGCAGTACACAGGGCTTCGCAAGGCCCGAAGACCCGGAGGGAAGTATCGCACACGAAAATGCGCCAGGACAGAGACGTGTTCTACGTTGTACCTTCTCGTCATGCAGTTTGTGCCTCTGCTGCTTCTGCTGTAGGTAATCGCTCCTTGAAAGGCGAGCGAGAGCGTCCTTCCGGGTGCATTGCACTGAGTCGAGTGCTCGCTCGGGTCTTTGCACTCGGGGCCAAGGCAAGAGGGCGTGCTTGCCCGCAGAACTGAGAACACGCTGTTGGGCAGAGCTGAAACTTACCGCTGGAGTTCAGCTCTCGCCGGACGGCAGAAGGCGAAGAACGAAGCCGCTTGCGAGCGGCGCAGTGCAGCGAAGAGCTCTCCGAATTCGCCGCTAGCTCCACGGTCCTTCTCAGCTGCGAGTAGCAGCGCTCGCAGTACACAGGGCTTCGCAAGGCCCGAAGACCCGGAGGGAAGTATCGCACACGAAAATGTGCCAGGACAGAGACGTGTTCTACGTTGTCCCTTCTCGTCATGCAGTTTGTGCCTCTGCTGCTTCTGCTGTTAGGAATCGCTCCTTGAAAGACGAGCGAGAGCGTCCTTCCGGGTGCATTGCACTGAGTCGAGTGCTCGCTCGGGACTTTGCTCTCGGGGCCAAGGCAAGAGGGCGTGCTTGCCCGCAGAACTGAGAACACGCTGTTGGGCAGAGCTGCAACTGACCGCTGGAGTTCAGCTCTCGCCGGACGGCAGAAGGCGAAGAACGAAGCCGCTTGCGAGCGGCGCAGTGCAGCGAAGAGCTCTCCGAATTCGCCGCTAGCTCCACGGTCCTTCTCAGCTGCGAGTAGCAGCGCTCGCAGTACACAGAGCTTCGCAAGGCCCGAAGACCCGGAGGGAAGTATGGCACACGAAAATGTGCCAGGACAGAGACGTGTTCTACGTTGTCCCTTCTCGTCATGCAGTTTGTGCCTCTGCTGCTTCTGCTGTTAGGAATCGCTCCTTGAAAGACGAGCGAGAGCGTCCTTCCGGGTGCATTGCACTGAGTCGAGTGCTCGCTCGGGACTTTGCACTCGGGGCCAAGGCAAGAGGGCGTGCTTGCCCGCAGAACTGAGAACACGCTGTTGGGCAGAGCTGCAACTGACCGCTGGAGTTCAGCTCTCGCCGGACGGCAGAAGGCGAAGAACGAAGCCGCTTGCGAGCGGCGCAGTGCAGCGAAGAGCTCTCCGAATTCGCCGCTAGCTCCACGGTCCTTCTCAGCTGCGAGTAGCAGCGCTCGCAGTACACAGGGCTTCGCAAGGCCCGAAGACCCGGAGGGAAGTATCGCACACGGAAATGTGCCAGGACAGAGACGTGTTCTACGTTGTCCCTTCTCGTCATGCAGTTTGTGCCTCTGCTGCTTCTGCTGTTAGGAATCGCTCCTTGAAAGACGAGCGAGAGCGTCCTTCCGGGTGCATTGCACTGAGTCGAGTGCTCGCTCGGGACTTTGCTCTCGGGGCCAAGGCAAGAGGGCGTGCTTGCCCGCAGAACTGAGAACACGCTGTTGGGCAGAGCTGCAACTGACCGCTGGAGTTCAGCTCTCGCCGGACGGCAGAAGGCGAAGAACGAAGCCGCTTGCGAGCGGCGCAGTGCAGCGAAGAGCTCTCCGAATTCGCCGCTAGCTCCACGGTCCTTCTCAGCTGCGAGTAGCAGCGCTCGCAGTACACAGGGCTTCGCAAGGCCCGAAGACCCGGAGGGAAGTATCGCACACGAAAATGTGCCAGGACAGAGACGTGTTCTACGTTGTCCCTTCTCGTCATGCAGTTTGTGCCTCTGCTGCTTCTGCTGTTAGGAATCGCTCCTTGAAAGGCGAGCGAGAGCGTCCTTCCGGGTGCATTGCACTGAGTCGAGTGCTCGCTCGGGACTTTGCACTCGGGGCCAAGGCAAGAGGGCGTGCTTGCCCGCAGAACTGAGAACACGCTGTTGGGCAGAGCTGAAACTTACCGCTGGAGTTCAGCTCTCGCCGGACGGCAGAAGGCGAAGAACGAAGCCGCTTGCGAGCGGCGCAGTGCAGCGAAGAGCTCTCCGAATTCGCCGCTAGCTCCACGGTCCTTCTCAGCTGCGAGTAGCAGCGCTCGCAGTACACAGAGCTTCGCAAGGCCCGAAGACCCGGAGGGAAGTATGGCACACGGAAATGTGCCAGGACAGTAACGTGTTCTACGTTGTCCCTTCTCGTCATGCAGTTTGTGCCTCTGCTGCTTCTGCTGTTAGGAATCGCTCCTTGAAAGGCGAGCGACAGCGTCCTTCCGGGTGCATTGCACTGAGTCGAGTGCTCGCTCGGGGCTTTGCTCTCGGGGCCAAGGCAAGAGGGCGTGCTTGCCCGCAGAACTGAGAACACGCTGTTGGGCAGAGCTGCAACTGACCGCTGGAGTTCAGCTCTCGCCGGACGGCAGAAGGCGAAGAACGAAGCCGCTTGCGAGCGGCGCAGTGCAGCGAAGAGCTCTCCGAATTCGCCGCTAGCTCCACGGTCCTTCTCAGCTGCGAGTAGCAGCGCTCGCAGTACACAGGGCTTCGCAAGGCCCGAAGACCCGGAGGGAAGTATGGCACACGGAAATGTGCCAGGACAGAGACGTGTTCTACGTTGTCCCTTCTCGTCATGCAGTTTGTGCCTCTGCTGCTTCTGCTGTTAGGAATCGCTCCTTGAAAGGCGAGCGACAGCGTCCTTCCGGGTGCATTGCACTGAGTCGAGTGCTCGCTCGGGGCTTTGCTCTCGGGGCCAAGGCAAGAGGGCGTGCTTGCCCGCAGAACTGAGAACACGCTGTTGGGCAGAGCTGCAACTGACCGCTGGAGTTCAGCTCTCGCCGGACGGCAGAAGGCGAAGAACGAAGCCGCTTGCGAGCGGCGCAGTGCAGCGAAGAGCTCTCCGAATTCGCCGCTAGCTCCACGGTCCTTCTCAGCTGCGAGTAGCAGCGCTCGCAGTACACAGAGCTTCGCAAGGCCCGAAGACCCGGAGGGAAGTATGGCACACGGAAATGTGCCAGGACAGAGACGTGTTCTACGTTGTCCCTTCTCGTCATGCAGTTTGTGCCTCTGCTGCTTCTGCTGTTAGGAATCGCTCCTTGAAAGACGAGCGAGAGCGTCCTTCCGGGTGCATTGCACTGAGTCGAGTGCTCGCTCGGGACTTTGCACTCGGGGCCAAGGCAAGAGGGCGTGCTTGCCCGCAGAACTGAGAACACGCTGTTGGGCAGAGCTGCAACTGACCGCTGGAGTTCAGCTCTCGCCGGACGGCAGAAGGCGAAGAACGAAGCCGCTTGCGAGCGGCGCAGTGCAGCGAAGAGCTCTCCGAATTCGCCGCTAGCTCCACGGTCCTTCTCAGCTGCGAGTAGCAGCGCTCGCAGTACACAAAGCTTCGCAAGGACCGAAGACCCGGAGGGAAGTATCGCACACGAAAATGTGCCAGGACAGAGACGTGTTCTACGTTGTCCCTTCTCGTCATGCAGTTTGTGCCTCTGCTGCTTCTGCTGTTAGGAATCGCTCCTTGAAAGACGAGCGAGAGCGTCCTTCCGGGTGCATTGCACTGAGTCGAGTGCTCGCTCGGGTCTTTGCACTCGGGGCCAAGGCAAGAGGGCGTGCTTGCCCGCAGAACTGAGAACACGCTGTTGGGCAGAGCTGCAACTGACCGCTGGAGTTCAGCTCTCGCCGGACGGCAGAAGGCGAAGAACGAAGCCGCTTGCGAGCGGCGCAGTGCAGCGAAGAGCTCTCCGAATTCGCCGCTAGCTCCACGGTCCTTCTCAGCTGCGAGTAGCAGCGCTCGCAGTACACAGAGCTTCGCAAGGCCCGAAGACCCGGAGGGAAGTATCGCACACGAAAATGTGCCAGGACAGAGACGTGTTCTACGTTGTCCCTTCTCGTCATGCAGTTTGTGCCTCTGCTGCTTCTGCTGTTAGGAATCGCTCCTTGAAAGACGAGCGAGAGCGTCCTTCCGGGTGCATTGCACTGAGTCGAGTGCTCGCTCGGGACTTTGCACTCGGGGCCAAGGCAAGAGGGCGTGCTTGCCCGCAGAACTGAGAACACGCTGTTGGGCAGAGCTGCAACTGACCGCTGGAGTTCAGCTCTCGCCGGACGGCAGAAGGCGAAAACGAAGCCGCTTGCGAGCGGCGCAGTGCAGCGAAGAGCTCTCCGAATTCGCCGCTAGCTCCACGGTCCTTCTCAGCTGCGAGTAGCAGCGCTCGCAGTACACAGAGCTTCGCAAGGCCCGAAGACCCGGAGGGAAGTATGGCACACGGAAATGTGCCAGGACAGAGACGTGTTCTACGTTGTCCCTTCTCGTCATGCAGTTTGTGCCTCTGCTGCTTCTGCTGTTAGGAATCGCTCCTTGAAAGACGAGCGAGAGCGTCCTTCCGGGTGCATTGCACTGAGTCGAGTGCTCGCTCGGGACTTTGCACTCGGGGCCAAGGCAAGAGGGCGTGCTTGCCCGCAGAACTGAGAACACGCTGTTGGGCAGAGCTGCAACTGACCGCTGGAGTTCAGCTCTCGCCGGACGGCAGAAGGCGAAAACGAAGCCGCTTGCGAGCGGCGCAGTGCAGCGAAGAGCTCTCCGAATTCGCCGCTAGCTCCACGGTCCTTCTCAGCTGCGAGTAGCAGCGCTCGCAGTACACAGAGCTTCGCAAGGCCCGAAGACCCGGAGGGAAGTATGGCACACGGAAATGTGCCAGGACAGAGACGTGTTCTACGTTGTCCCTTCTCGTCATGCAGTTTGTGCCTCTGCTGCTTCTGCTGTTAGGAATCGCTCCTTGAAAGACGAGCGAGAGCGTCCTTCCGGGTGCATTGCACTGAGTCGAGTGCTCGCTCGGGACTTTGCTCTCGGGGCCAAGGCAAGAGGGCGTGCTTGCCCGCAGAACTGAGAACACGCTGTTGGGCAGAGCTGCAACTGACCGCTGGAGTTCAGCTCTCGCCGGACGGCAGAAGGCGAAGAACGAAGCCGCTTGCGAGCGGCGCAGTGCAGCGAAGAGCTCTCCGAATTCGCCGCTAGCTCCACGGTCCTTCTCAGCTGCGAGTAGCAGCGCTCGCAGTACACAGGGCTTCGCAAGGCCCGAAGACCCGGAGGGAAGTATCGCACACGAAAATGTGCCAGGACAGAGACGTGTTCTACGTTGTCCCTTCTCGTCATGCAGTTTGTGCCTCTGCTGCTTCTGCTGTTAGGAATCGCTCCTTGAAAGACGAGCGAGAGCGTCCTTCCGGGTGCATTGCACTGAGTCGAGTGCTCGCTCGGGACTTTGCTCTCGGGGCCAAGGCAAGAGGGCGTGCTTGCCCGCAGAACTGAGAACACGCTGTTGGGCAGAGCTGCAACTGACCGCTGGAGTTCAGCTGTCGCCGGACGGCAGAAGGCGAAGAACGAAGCCGCTTGCGAGCGGCGCAGTGCAGCGAAGAGCTCTCCGAATTCGCCGCTAGCTCCACGGTCCTTCTCAGCTGCGAGTAGCAGCGCTCGCAGTACACAGAGCTTCGCAAGGCCCGAAGACCCGGAGGGAAGTATGGCACACGAAAATGTGCCAGGACAGAGACGTGTTCTACGTTGTCCCTTCTCGTCATGCAGTTTGTGCCTCTGCTGCTTCTGCTGTTAGGAATCGCTCCTTGAAAGACGAGCGAGAGCGTCCTTCCGGGTGCATTGCACTGAGTCGAGTGCTCGCTCGGGACTTTGCACTCGGGGCCAAGGCAAGAGGGCGTGCTTGCCCGCAGAACTGAGAACACGCTGTTGGGCAGAGCTGCAACTGACCGCTGGAGTTCAGCTCTCGCCGGACGGCAGAAGGCGAAGAACGAAGCCGCTTGCGAGCGGCGCAGTGCAGCGAAGAGCTCTCCGAATTCGCCGCTAGCTCCACGGTCCTTCTCAGCTGCGAGTAGCAGCGCTCGCAGTACACAGGGCTTCGCAAGGCCCGAAGACCCGGAGGGAAGTATCGCACACGGAAATGTGCCAGGACAGAGACGTGTTCTACGTTGTCCCTTCTCGTCATGCAGTTTGTGCCTCTGCTGCTTCTGCTGTTAGGAATCGCTCCTTGAAAGGCGAGCGAGAGCGTCCTTCCGGGTGCATTGCACTGAGTCGAGTGCTCGCTCGGGACTTTGCACTCGGGGCCAAGGCAAGAGGGCGTGCTTGCCCGCAGAACTGAGAACACGCTGTTGGGCAGAGCTGAAACTTACCGCTGGAGTTCAGCTCTCGCCGGACGGCAGAAGGCGAAGAACGAAGCCGCTTGCGAGCGGCGCAGTGCAGCGAAGAGCTCTCCGAATTCGCCGCTAGCTCCACGGTCCTTCTCAGCTGCGAGTAGCAGCGCTCGCAGTACACAGAGCTTCGCAAGGCCCGAAGACCCGGAGGGAAGTATGGCACACGGAAATGTGCCAGGACAGAGACGTGTTCTACGTTGTCCCTTCTCGTCATGCAGTTTGTGCCTCTGCTGCTTCTGCTGTTAGGAATCGCTCCTTGAAAGGCGAGCGAGAGCGTCCTTCCGGGTGCATTGCACTGAGTCGAGTGCTCGCTCGGGGCTTTGCTCTCGGGGCCAAGGCAAGAGGGCGTGCTTGCCCGCAGAACTGAGAACACGCTGTTGGGCAGAGCTGCAACTGACCGCTGGAGTTCAGCTCTCGCCGGACGGCAGAAGGCGAAGAACGAAGCCGCTTGCGAGCGGCGCAGTGCAGCGAAGAGCTCTCCGAATTCGCCGCTAGCTCCACGGTCCTTCTCAGCTGCGAGTAGCAGCGCTCGCAGTACACAGGGCTTCGCAAGGCCCGAAGACCCGGAGGGAAGTATGGCACACGGAAATGTGCCAGGACAGAGACGTGTTCTACGTTGTCCCTTCTCGTCATGCAGTTTGTGCCTCTGCTGCTTCTGCTGTTAGGAATCGCTCCTTGAAAGGCGAGCGAGAGCGTCCTTCCGGGTGCATTGCACTGAGTCGAGTGCTCGCTCGGGACTTTGCTCTCGGGGCCAAGGCAAGAGGGCGTGCTTGCCCGCAGAACTGAGAACACGCTGTTGGGCAGAGCTGCAACTGACCGCTGGAGTTCAGCTGTCGCCGGACGGCAGAAGGCGAAGAACGAAGCCGCTTGCGAGCGGCGCAGTGCAGCGAAGAGCTCTCCGAATTCGCCGCTAGCTCCACGGTCCTTCTCAGCTGCGAGTAGCAGCGCTCGCAGTACACAGGGCTTCGCAAGGCCCGAAGACCCGGAGGGAAGTATCGCACACGGAAATGTGCCAGGACAGAGACGTGTTCTACGTTGTCCCTTCTCGTCATGCAGTTTGTGCCTCTGCTGCTTCTGCTGTAGGTAATCGCTCCTTGAAAGACGAGCGAGAGCGTCCTTCCGGGTGCATTGCACTGAGTCGAGTGCTCGCTCGGGTCTTTGCACTCGGGGCCAAGGCAAGAGGGCGTGCTTGCCCGCAGAACTGAGAACACGCTGTTGGGCAGAGCTGCAACTGACCGCTGGAGTTCAGCTCTCGCCGGACGGCAGAAGGCGAAGAACGAAGCCGCTTGCGAGCGGCGCAGTGCAGCGAAGAGCTCTCCGAATTCGCCGCTAGCTCCACGGTCCTTCTCAGCTGCGAGTAGCAGCGCTCGCAGTACACAGAGCTTCGCAAGGCCCGAAGACCCGGAGGGAAGTATCGCACACGAAAATGTGCCAGGACAGAGACGTGTTCTACGTTGTCCCTTCTCGTCATGCAGTTTGTGCCTCTGCTGCTTCTGCTGTTAGGAATCGCTCCTTGAAAGACGAGCGAGAGCGTCCTTCCGGGTGCATTGCACTGAGTCGAGTGCTCGCTCGGGACTTTGCACTCGGGGCCAAGGCAAGAGGGCGTGCTTGCCCGCAGAACTGAGAACACGCTGTTGGGCAGAGCTGCAACTGACCGCTGGAGTTCAGCTCTCGCCGGACGGCAGAAGGCGAAGAACGAAGCCGCTTGCGAGCGGCGCAGTGCAGCGAAGAGCTCTCCGAATTCGCCGCTAGCTCCACGGTCCTTCTCAGCTGCGAGTAGCAGCGCTCGCAGTACACAGAGCTTCGCAAGGCCCGAAGACCCGGAGGGAAGTATGGCACACGAAAATGTGCCAGGACAGAGACGTGTTCTACGTTGTCCCTTCTCGTCATGCAGTTTGTGCCTCTGCTGCTTTTGCTGTAGGTAATCGCTCCTTGAAAGACGAGCGAGAGCGTCCTTCCGGGTGCATTGCACTGAGTCGAGTGCTCGCTCGGGACTTTGCACTCGGGGCCAAGGCAAGAGGGCGTGCTTGCCCGCAGAACTGAGAACACGCTGTTGGGCAGAGCTGCAACTGACCGCTGGAGTTCAGCTCTCGCCGGACGGCAGAAGGCGAAGAACGAAGCCGCTTGCGAGCGGCGCAGTGCAGCGAAGAGCTCTCCGAATTCGCCGATAGCTCCACGGTCCTTCTCAGCTGCGAGTAGCAGCGCTCGCAGTACACAGGGCTTCGCAAGGCCCGAAGACCCGGAGGGAAGTATCGCACACGAAAATGTGCCAGGACAGAGACGTGTTCTACGTTGTCCCTTCTCGTCATGCAGTTTGTGCCTCTGCTGCTTCTGCTGTTAGGAATCGCTCCTTGAAAGACGAGCGAGAGCGTCCTTCCGGGTGCATTGCACTGAGTCGAGTGCTCGCTCGGGACTTTGCTCTCGGGGCCAAGGCAAGAGGGCGTGCTTGCCCGCAGAACTGAGAACACGCTGTTGGGCAGAGCTGCAACTGACCGCTGGAGTTCAGCTCTCGCCGGACGGCAGAAGGCGAAGAACGAAGCCGCTTGCGAGCGGCGCAGTGCAGCGAAGAGCTCTCCGAATTCGCCGCTAGCTCCACGGTCCTTCTCAGCTGCGAGTAGCAGCGCTCGCAGTACACAGGGCTTCGCAAGGCCCGAAGACCCGGAGGGAAGTATCGCACACGAAAATGTGCCAGGACAGAGACGTGTTCTACGTTGTCCCTTCTCGTCATGCAGTTTGTGCCTCTGCTGCTTCTGCTGTTAGGAATCGCTCCTTGAAAGACGAGCGAGAGCGTCCTTCCGGGTGCATTGCACTGAGTCGAGTGCTCGCTCGGGACTTTGCACTCGGGGCCAAGGCAAGAGGGCGTGCTTGCCCGCAGAACTGAGAACACGCTGTTGGGCAGAGCTGCAACTGACCGCTGGAGTTCAGCTCTCGCCGGACGGCAAAAGGCGAAGAACGAAGCCGCTTGCGAGCGGCGCAGTGCAGCGAAGAGCTCTCCGAATTCGCCGCTAGCTCCACGGTCCTTCTCAGCTGCGAGTAGCAGCGCTCGCAGTACACAGGGCTTCGCAAGGCCCGAAGACCCGGAGGGAAGTATGGCACACGAAAATGTGCCAGGACAGAGACGTGTTCTACGTTGTCCCTTCTCGTCATGCAGTTTGTGCCTCTGCTGCTTCTGCTGTTAGGAATCGCTCCTTGAAAGGCGAGCGAGAGCGTCCTTCCGGGTGCATTGCACTGAGTCGAGTGCTCGCTCGGGACTTTGCTCTCGGGGCCAAGGCAAGAGGGCGTGCTTGCCCGCAGAACTGAGAACACGCTGTTGGGCAGAGCTGCAACTGACCGCTGGAGTTCAGCTCTCGCCGGACGGCAGAAGGCGAAGAACGAAGCCGCTTGCGAGCGGCGCAGTGCAGCGAAGAGCTCTCCGAATTCGCCGCTAGCTCCACGGTCCTTCTCAGCTGCGAGTAGCAGCGCTCGCAGTACACAGGGCTTCGCAAGGCCCGAAGACCCGGAGGGAAGTATCGCACACGAAAATGTGCCAGGACAGAGACGTGTTCTACGTTGTCCCTTCTCGTCATGCAGTTTGTGCCTCTGCTGCTTCTGCTGTTAGGAATCGCTCCTTGAAAGACGAGCGAGAGCGTCCTTCCGGGTGCATTGCACTGAGTCGAGTGCTCGCTCGGGTCTTTGCTCTTGGGGCCAAGGCAAGAGGGCGTGCTTGCCCGCAGAACTGAGAACACGCTGTTGGGCAGAGCTGCAACTGACCGCTGGAGTTCAGCTCTCGCCGGACGGCAGAAGGCGAAGAACGAAGCCGCTTGCGAGCGGCGCAGTGCAGCGAAGAGCTCTCCGAATTCGCCGCTAGCTCCACGGTCCTTCTCAGCTGCGAGTAGCAGCGCTCGCAGTACACAGGGCTTCGCAAGGCCCGAAGACCCGGAGGGAAGTATGGCACACGAAAATGTGCCAGGACAGAGACGTGTTCTACGTTGTCCCTTCTCGTCATGCAGTTTGTGCCTCTGCTGCTTCTGCTGTTAGGAATCGCTCCTTGAAAGACGAGCGAGAGCGTCCTTCCGGGTGCATTGCACTGAGTCGAGTGCTCGCTCGGGACTTTGCACTCGGGGCCAAGGCAAGAGGGCGTGCTTGCCCGCAGAACTGAGAACACGCTGTTGGGCAGAGCTGCAACTGACCGCTGGAGTTCAGCTCTCGCCGGACGGCAGAAGGCGAAGAACGAAGCCGCTTGCGAGCGGCGCAGTGCAGCGAAGAGCTCTCCGAATTCGCCGCTAGCTCCACGGTCCTTCTCAGCTGCGAGTAGCAGCGCTCGCAGTACACAGAGCTTCGCAAGGCCCGAAGACCCGGAGGGAAGTATCGCACACGAAAATGTGCCAGGACAGAGACGTGTTCTACGTTGTCCCTTCTCGTCATGCAGTTTGTGCCTCTGCTGCTTCTGCTGTTAGGAATCGCTCCTTGAAAGACGAGCGAGAGCGTACTTCCGGGTGCATTGCACTGAGTCGAGTGCTCGCTCGGGACTTTGCACTCGGGGCCAAGGCAAGAGGGCGTGCTTGCCCGCAGAACTGAGAACACGCTGTTGGGCAGAGCTGCAACTGACCGCTGGAGTTCAGCTCTCGCCGGACGGCAGAAGGCGAAGAACGAAGCCGCTTGCGAGCGGCGCAGTGCAGCGAAGAGCTCTCCGAATTCGCCGCTAGCTCCACGGTCCTTCTCAGCTGCGAGTAGCAGCGCTCGCAGTACACAGGGCTTCGCAAGGCCCGAAGACCCGGAGGGAAGTATCGCACACGGAAATGTGCCAGGACAGAGACGTGTTCTACGTTGTCCCTTCTCGTCATGCAGTTTGTGCCTCTGCTGCTTCTGCTGTTAGGAATCGCTCCTTGAAAGACGAGCGAGAGCGTCCTTCCGGGTGCATTGCACTGAGTCGAGTGCTCGCTCGGGACTTTGCTCTCGGGGCCAAGGCAAGAGGGCGTGCTTGCCCGCAGAACTGAGAACACGCTGTTGGGCAGAGCTGCAACTGACCGCTGGAGTTCAGCTCTCGCCGGACGGCAGAAGGCGAAGAACGAAGCCGCTTGCGAGCGGCGCAGTGCAGCGAAGAGCTCTCCGAATTCGCCGCTAGCTCCACGGTCCTTCTCAGCTGCGAGTAGCAGCGCTCGCAGTACACAGGGCTTCGCAAGGCCCGAAGACCCGGAGGGAAGTATGGCACACGAAAATGTGCCAGGACAGAGACGTGTTCTACGTTGTCCCTTCTCGTCATGCAGTTTGTGCCTCTGCTGCTTCTGCTGTTAGGAATCGCTCCTTGAAAGGCGAGCGAGAGCGTCCTTCCGGGTGCATTGCACTGAGTCGAGTGCTCGCTCGGGACTTTGCTCTCGGGGCCAAGGCAAGAGGGCGTGCTTGCCCGCAGAACTGAGAACACGCTGTTGGGCAGAGCTGCAACTGACCGCTGGAGTTCAGCTCTCGCCGGACGGCAGAAGGCGAAGAACGAAGCCGCTTGCGAGCGGCGCAGTGCAGCGAAGAGCTCTCCGAATTCGCCGCTAGCTCCACGGTCCTTCTCAGCTGCGAGTAGCAGCGCTCGCAGTACACAGGGCTTCGCAAGGCCCGAAGACCCGGAGGGAAGTATCGCACACGAAAATGTGCCAGGACAGAGACGTGTTCTACGTTGTCCCTTCTCGTCATGCAGTTTGTGCCTCTGCTGCTTCTGCTGTTAGGAATCGCTCCTTGAAAGACGAGCGAGAGCGTCCTTCCGGGTGCATTGCACTGAGTCGAGTGCTCGCTCGGGTCTTTGCTCTCGGGGCCAAGGCAAGAGGGCGTGCTTGCCCGCAGAACTGAGAACACGCTGTTGGGCAGAGCTGCAACTGACCGCTGGAGTTCAGCTCTCGCCGGACGGCAGAAGGCGAAGAACGAAGCCGCTTGCGAGCGGCGCAGTGCAGCGAAGAGCTCTCCGAATTCGCCGCTAGCTCCACGGTCCTTCTCAGCTGCGAGTAGCAGCGCTCGCAGTACACAGGGCTTCGCAAGGCCCGAAGACCCGGAGGGAAGTATGGCACACGAAAATGTGCCAGGACAGAGACGTGTTCTACGTTGTCCCTTCTCGTCATGCAGTTTGTGCCTCTGCTGCTTCTGCTGTTAGGAATCGCTCCTTGAAAGACGAGCGAGAGCGTCCTTCCGGGTGCATTGCACTGAGTCGAGTGCTCGCTCGGGACTTTGCACTCGGGGCCAAGGCAAGAGGGCGTGCTTGCCCGCAGAACTGAGAACACGCTGTTGGGCAGAGCTGCAACTGACCGCTGGAGTTCAGCTCTCGCCGGACGGCAGAAGGCGAAGAACGAAGCCGCTTGCGAGCGGCGCAGTGCAGCGAAGAGCTCTCCGAATTCGCCGCTAGCTCCACGGTCCTTCTCAGCTGCGAGTAGCAGCGCTCGCAGTACACAGAGCTTCGCAAGGCCCGAAGACCCGGAGGGAAGTATCGCACACGAAAATGTGCCAGGACAGAGACGTGTTCTACGTTGTCCCTTCTCGTCATGCAGTTTGTGCCTCTGCTGCTTCTGCTGTTAGGAATCGCTCCTTGAAAGACGAGCGAGAGCGTACTTCCGGGTGCATTGCACTGAGTCGAGTGCTCGCTCGGGACTTTGCACTCGGGGCCAAGGCAAGAGGGCGTGCTTGCCCGCAGAACTGAGAACACGCTGTTGGGCAGAGCTGCAACTGACCGCTGGAGTTCAGCTCTCGCCGGACGGCAGAAGGCGAAGAACGAAGCCGCTTGCGAGCGGCGCAGTGCAGCGAAGAGCTCTCCGAATTCGCCGCTAGCTCCACGGTCCTTCTCAGCTGCGAGTAGCAGCGCTCGCAGTACACAGGGCTTCGCAAGGCCCGAAGACCCGGAGGGAAGTATCGCACACGGAAATGTGCCAGGACAGAGACGTGTTCTACGTTGTCCCTTCTCGTCATGCAGTTTGTGCCTCTGCTGCTTCTGCTGTTAGGAATCGCTCCTTGAAAGACGAGCGAGAGCGTCCTTCCGGGTGCATTGCACTGAGTCGAGTGCTCGCTCGGGGCTTTGCTCTCGGGGCCAAGGCAAGAGGGCGTGCTTGCCCGCAGAACTGAGAACACGCTGTTGGGCAGAGCTGAAACTTACCGCTGGAGTTCAGCTCTCGCCGGACGGCAGAAGGCGAAGAACGAAGCCGCTTGCGAGCGGCGCAGTGCAGCGAAGAGCTCTCCGAATTCGCCGCTAGCTCCACGGTCCTTCTCAGCTGCGAGTAGCAGCGCTCGCAGTACACAGAGCTTCGCAAGGCCCGAAGACCCGGAGGGAAGTATGGCACACGGAAATGTGCCAGGACAGAGACGTGTTCTACGTTGTCCCTTCTCGTCATGCAGTTTGTGCCTCTGCTGCTTCTGCTGTTAGGAATCGCTCCTTGAAAGACGAGCGAGAGCGTCCTTCCGGGTGCATTGCACTGAGTCGAGTGCTCGCTCGGGGCTTTGCTCTCGGGGCCAAGGCAAGAGGGCGTGCTTGCCCGCAGAACTGAGAACACGCTGTTGGGCAGAGCTGCAACTGACCGCTGGAGTTCAGCTCTCGCCGGACGGCAGAAGGCGAAGAACGAAGCCGCTTGCGAGCGGCGCAGTGCAGCGAAGAGCTCTCCGAATTCGCCGCTAGCTCCACGGTCCTTCTCAGCTGCGAGTAGCAGCGCTCGCAGTACACAGGGCTTCGCAAGGCCCGAAGACCCGGAGGGAAGTATCGCACACGAAAATGTGCCAGGACAGAGACGTGTTCTACGTTGTCCCTTCTCGTCATGCAGTTTGTGCCTCTGCTGCTTCTGCTGTAGGTAATCGCTCCTTGAAAGACGAGCGAGAGCGTCCTTCCGGGTGCATTGCACTGAGTCGAGTGCTCGCTCGGGTCTTTGCACTCGGGGCCAAGGCAAGAGGGCGTGCTTGCCCGCAGAACTGAGAACACGCTGTTGGGCAGAGCTGCAACTGACCGCTGGAGTTCAGCTCTCGCCGGACGGCAGAAGGCGAAGAACGAAGCCGCTTGCGAGCGGCGCAGTGCAGCGAAGAGCTCTCCGAATTCGCCGCTAGCTCCACGGTCCTTCTCAGCTGCGAGTAGCAGCGCTCGCAGTACACAGAGCTTCGCAAGGCCCGAAGACCCGGAGGGAAGTATCGCACACGAAAATGTGCCAGGACAGAGACGTGTTCTACGTTGTCCCTTCTCGTCATGCAGTTTGTGCCTCTGTTGCTTCTGCTGTTAGGAATCGCTCCTTGAAAGACGAGCGAGAGCGTCCTTCCGGGTGCATTGCACTGAGTCGAGTGCTCGCTCGGGACTTTGCACTCGGGGCCAAGGCAAGAGGGCGTGCTTGCCCGCAGAACTGAGAACACGCTGTTGGGCAGAGCTGCAACTGACCGCTGGAGTTCAGCTCTCGCCGGACGGCAGAAGGCGAAGAACGAAGCCGCTTGCGAGCGGCGCAGTGCAGCGAAGAGCTCTCCGAATTCGCCGCTAGCTCCACGGTCCTTCTCAGCTGCGAGTAGCAGCGCTCGCAGTACACAGGGCTTCGCAAGGCCCGAAGACCGGGAGGGAAGTATCGCACACGGAAATGTGCCAGGACAGAGACGTGTTCTACGTTGTCCCTTCTCGTCATGCAGTTTGTGCCTCTGCTGCTTCTGCTGTTAGGAATCGCTCCTTGAAAGACGAGCGAGAGCGTCCTTCCGGGTGCATTGCACTGAGTCGAGTGCTCGCTCGGGACTTTGCTCTCGGGGCCAAGGCAAGAGGGCGTGCTTGCCCGCAGAACTGAGAACACGCTGTTGGGCAGAGCTGCAACTGACCGCTGGAGTTCAGCTCTCGCCGGACGGCAGAAGGCGAAGAACGAAGCCGCTTGCGAGCGGCGCAGTGCAGCGAAGAGCTCTCCGAATTCGCCGCTAGCTCCACGGTCCTTCTCAGCTGCGAGTAGCAGCGCTCGCAGTACACAGGGCTTCGCAAGGCCCGAAGACCCGGAGGGAAGTATCGCACACGAAAATGTGCCAGGACAGAGACGTGTTCTACGTTGTCCCTTCTCGTCATGCAGTTTGTGCCTCTGCTGCTTCTGCAGTTAGGAATCGCTCCTTGAAAGGCGAGCGAGAGCGTCCTTCCGGGTGCATTGCACTGAGTCGAGTGCTCGCTCGGGACTTTGCACTCGGGGCCAAGGCAAGAGGGCGTGCTTGCCCGCAGAACTGAGAACACGCTGTTGGGCAGAGCTGAAACTTACCGCTGGAGTTCAGCTCTCGCCGGACGGCAGAAGGCGAAGAACGAAGCCGCTTGCGAGCGGCGCAGTGCAGCGAAGAGCTCTCCGAATTCGCCGCTAGCTCCACGGTCCTTCTCAGCTGCGAGTAGCAGCGCTCGCAGTACACAGAGCTTCGCAAGGGCCGAAGACCCGGAGGGAAGTATGGCACACGGAAATGTGCCAGGACAGAGACGTGGTCTACGTTGTCCCTTCTCGTCATGCAGTTTGTGCCTCTGCTGCTTCTGCTGTTAGGAATCGCTCCTTGAAAGGCGAGCGACAGCGTCCTTCCGGGTGCATTGCACTGAGTCGAGTGCTCGCTCGGGGCTTTGCTCTCGGGGCCAAGGCAAGAGGGCGTGCTTGCCCGCAGAACTGAGAACACGCTGTTGGTCAGAGCTGCAACTGACCGCTGGAGTTCAGCTCTCGCCGGACGGCAGAAGGCGAAGAACGAAGCCGCTTGCGAGCGGCGCAGTGCAGCGAAGAGCTCTCCGAATTCGCCGCTAGCTCCACGGTCCTTCTCAGCTGCGAGTAGCAGCGCTCGCAGTACACAGAGCTTCGCAAGGCCCGAAGACCCGGAGGGAAGTATGGCACACGGAAATGTGCCAGGACAGAGACGTGTTCTACGTTGTCCCTTCTCGTCATGCAGTTTGTGCCTCTGCTGCTTCTGCTGTTAGGAATCGCTCCTTGAAAGACGAGCGAGAGCGTCCTTCCGGGTGCATTGCACTGAGTCGAGTGCTCGCTCGGGACTTTGCTCTCGGGGCCAAGGCAAGAGGGCGTGCTTGCCCGCAGAACTGAGAACACGCTGTTGGGCAGAGCTGCAACTGACCGCTGGAGTTCAGCTCTCGCCGGACGGCAGAAGGCGAAGAACGAAGCCGCTTGCGAGCGGCGCAGTGCAGCGAAGAGCTCTCCGAATTCGCCGCTAGCTCCACGGTCCTTCTCAGCTGCGAGTAGCAGCGCTCGCAGTACACAAAGCTTCGCAAGGCCCGAAGACCCGGAGGGAAGTATCGCACACGAAAATGTGCCAGGACAGAGACGTGTTCTACGTTGTCCCTTCTCGTCATGCAGTTTGTGCCTCTGCTGCTTCTGCTGTTAGGAATCGCTCCTTGAAAGACGAGCGAGAGCGTCCTTCCGGGTGCATTGCACTGAGTCGAGTGCTCGCTCGGGACTTTGCACTCGGGGCCAAGGCAAGAGGGCGTGCTTGCCCGCAGAACTGAGAACACGCTGTTGGGCAGAGCTGCAACTGACCGCTGGAGTTCAGCTCTCGCCGGACGGCAGAAGGCGAAGAACGAAGCCGCTTGCGAGCGGCGCAGTGCAGCGAAGAGCTCTCCGAATTCGCCGCTAGCTCCACGGTCCTTCTCAGCTGCGAGTAGCAGCGCTCGCAGTACACAGAGCTTCGCAAGGCCCGAAGACCCGGAGGGAAGTATCGCACACGAAAATGTGCCAGGACAGAGACGTGTTCTACGTTGTCCCTTCTCGTCATGCAGTTTGTGCCTCTGCTGCTTCTGCTGTTAGGAATCGCTCCTTGAAAGACGAGCGAGAGCGTCCTTCCGGGTGCATTGCACTGAGTCGAGTGCTCGCTCGGGGCTTTGCTCTCGGGGCCAAGGCAAGAGGGCGTGCTTGCCCGCAGAACTGAGAACACGCTGTTGGGCAGAGCTGAAACTTACCGCTGGAGTTCAGCTCTCGCCGGACGGCAGAAGGCGAAGAACGAAGCCGCTTGCGAGCGGCGCAGTGCAGCGAAGAGCTCTCCGAATTCGCCGCTAGCTCCACGGTCCTTCTCAGCTGCAAGTAGCAGCGCTCGCAGTACACAGAGCTTCGCAAGGACCGAAGACCCGGAGGGAAGTATCGCACACGAAAATGTGCCAGGACAGAGACGTGTTCTACGTTGTCCCTTCTCGTCATGCAGTTTGTGCCTCTGCTGCTTCTGCTGTTAGGAATCGCTCCTTGAAAGACGAGCGAGAGCGTCCTTCCGGGTGCATTGCACTGAGTCGAGTGCTCGCTCGGGACTTTGCACTCGGGGCCAAGGCAAGAGGGCGTGCTTGCCCGCAGAACTGAGAACACGCTGTTGGGCAGAGCTGCAACTGACCGCTGGAGTTCAGCTCTCGCCGGACGGCAGAAGGCGAAGAACGAAGCCGCTTGCGAGCGGCGCAGTGCAGCGAAGAGCTCTCCGAATTCGCCGCTAGCTCCACGGTCCTTCTCAGCTGCGAGTAGCAGCGCTCGCAGTACACAGAGCTTCGCAAGGCCCGAAGACCCGGAGGGAAGTATCGCACACGAAAATGTGCCAGGACAGAGACGTGTTCTACGTTGTCCCTTCTCGTCATGCAGTTTGTGCCTCTGCTGCTTCTGCTGTTAGGAATCGCTCCTTGAAAGACGAGCGAGAGCGTCCTTCCGGGTGCATTGCACTGAGTCGAGTGCTCGCTCGGGGCTTTGCTCTCGGGGCCAAGGCAAGAGGGCGTGCTTGCCCGCAGAACTGAGAACACGCTGTTGGGCAGAGCTGAAACTTACCGCTGGAGTTCAGCTCTCGCCGGACGGCAGAAGGCGAAGAACGAAGCCGCTTGCGAGCGGCGCAGTGCAGCGAAGAGCTCTCCGAATTCGCCGCTAGCTCCACGGTCCTTCTCAGCTGCGAGTAGCAGCGCTCGCAGTACACAGAGCTTCGCAAGGCCCGAAGACCCGGAGGGAAGTATGGCACACGGAAATGTGCCAGGACAGAGACGTGTTCTACGTTGTCCCTTCTCGTCATGCAGTTTGTGCCTCTGCTGCTTCTGCTGTTAGGAATCGCTCCTTGAAAGACGAGCGAGAGCGTCCTTCCGGGTGCATTGCACTGAGTCGAGTGCTCGCTCGGGACTTTGCTCTCGGGGCCAAGGCAAGAGGGCGTGCTTGCCCGCAGAACTGAGAACACGCTGTTGGGCAGAGCTGCAACTGACCGCTGGAGTTCAGCTCTCGCCGGACGGCAGAAGGCGAAGAACGAAGCCGCTTGCGAGCGGCGCAGTGCAGCGAAGAGCTCTCCGAATTCGCCGCTAGCTCCACGGTCCTTCTCAGCTGCGAGTAGCAGCGCTCGCAGTACACAGAGCTTCGCAAGGCCCGAAGAGCCGGAGGGAAGTATCGCACACGGAAATGTGCCAGGACAGAGACGTGTTCTACGTTGTCCCTTCTCGTCATGCAGTTTGTGCCTCTGCTGCTTCTGCTGTTAGGAATCGCTCCTTGAAAGACGAGCGAGAGCGTCCTTCCGGGTGCATTGCACTGAGTCGAGTGCTCGCTCGGGACTTTGCTCTCGGGGCCAAGGCAAGAGGGCGTGCTTGCCCACAGAACTGAGAACACGCTGTTGGGCAGAGCTGCAACTGACCGCTGGAGTTCAGCTCTCGCCGGACGGCAGAAGGCGAAGAACGAAGCCGCTTGCGAGCGGCGCAGTGCAGCGAAGAGCTCTCCGAATTCGCCGCTAGCTCCACGGTCCTTCTCAGCTGCGAGTAGCAGCGCTCGCAGTACACAGGGCTTCGCAAGGCCCGAAGACCCGGAGGGAAGTATCGCACACGAAAATGTGCCAGGACAGAGACGTGTTCTACGTTGTCCCTTCTCGTCATGCAGTTTGTGCCTCTGCTGCTTCTGCAGTTAGGAATCGCTCCTTGAAAGGCGAGCGAGAGCGTCCTTCCGGGTGCATTGCACTGAGTCGAGTGCTCGCTCGGGACTTTGCACTCGGGGCCAAGGCAAGAGGGCGTGCTTGCCCGCAGAACTGAGAACACGCTGTTGGGCAGAGCTGCAACTGACCGCTGGAGTTCAGCTCTCGCCGGACGGCAAAAGGCGAAAACGAAGCCGCTTGCGAGCGGCGCAGTGCAGCGAAGAGCTCTCCGAATTCGCCGCTAGCTCCACGGTCCTTCTCAGCTGCGAGTAGCAGCGCTCGCAGTACACAGGGCTTCGCAAGGCCCGAAGACCCGGAGGGAAGTATCGCACACGAAAATGTGCCAGGACAGAGACGTGTTCTACGTTGTCCCTTCTCGTCATGCAGTTTGTGCCTCTGCTGCTTCTGCAGTTAGGAATCGCTCCTTGAAAGGCGAGCGAGAGCGTCCTTCCGGGTGCATTGCACTGAGTCGACTGCTCGCTCGGGACTTTGCTCTCGGGGCCAAGGCAAGAGGGCGTGCTTGCCCGCAGAACTGAGAACACGCTGTTGGGCAGAGCTGCAACTGACCGCTGGAGTTCAGCTCTCGCCGGACGGCAGAAGGCGAAGAACGAAGCCGCTTGCGAGCGGCGCAGTGCAGCGAAGAGCTCTCCGAATTCGCCGCTAGCTCCACGGTCCTTCTCAGCTGCGAGTAGCAGCGCTCGCAGTACACAGAGCTTCGCAAGGCCCGAAGACCCGGAGGGAAGTATCGCACACGAAAATGTGCCAGGACAGAGACGTGTTCTACGTTGTCCCTTCTCGTCATGCAGTTTGTGCCTCTGCTGCTTCTGCTGTTAGGAATCGCTCCTTGAAAGACGAGCGAGAGCGTCCTTCCGGGTGCATTGCACTGAGTCGAGTGCTCGCTCGGGGCTTTGCTCTCGGGGCCAAGGCAAGAGGGCGTGCTTGCCCGCAGAACTGAGAACACGCTGTTGGGCAGAGCTGAAACTTACCGCTGGAGTTCAGCTCTCGCCGGACGGCAGAAGGCGAAGAACGAAGCCGCTTGCGAGCGGCGCAGTGCAGCGAAGAGCTCTCCGAATTCGCCGCTAGCTCCACGGTCCTTCTCAGCTGCGAGTAGCAGCGCTCGCAGTACACAGGGCTTCGCAAGGCCCGAAGACCCGGAGGGAAGTATGGCACACGGAAATGTGCCAGGACAGAGACGTGTTCTACGTTGTCCCTTCTCGTCATGCAGTTTGTGCCTCTGCTGCTTCTGCTGTTAGGAATCGCTCCTTGAAAGACGAGCGAGAGCGTCCTTCCGGGTGCATTGCACTGAGTCGAGTGCTCGCTCGGGACTTTGCTCTCGGGGCCAAGGCAAGAGGGCGTGCTTGCCCGCAGAACTGAGAACACGCTGTTGGGCAGAGCTGCAACTGACCGCTGGAGTTCAGCTCTCGCCGGACGGCAGAAGGCGAAGAACGAAGCCGCTTGCGAGCGGCGCAGTGCAGCGAAGAGCTCTCCGAATTCGCCGCTAGCTCCACGGTCCTTCTCAGCTGCGAGTAGCAGCGCTCGCAGTACACAGAGCTTCGCAAGGCCCGAAGACCCGGAGGGAAGTATCGCACACGGAAATGTGCCAGGACAGAGACGTGTTCTACGTTGTCCCTTCTCGTCATGCAGTTTGTGCCTCTGCTGCTTCTGCTGTTAGGAATCGCTCCTTGAAAGACGAGCGAGAGCGTCCTTCCGGGTGCATTGCACTGAGTCGAGTGCTCGCTCGGGACTTTGCTCTCGGGGCCAAGGCAAGAGGGCGTGCTTGCCCGCAGAACTGAGAACACGCTGTTGGGCATAGCTGCAACTGACCGCTGGAGTTCAGCTCTCGCCGGACGGCAGAAGGCGAAGAACGAAGCCGCTTGCGAGCGGCGCAGTGCAGCGAAGAGCTCTCCGAATTCGCCGCTAGCTCCACGGTCCTTCTCAGCTGCGAGTAGCAGCGCTCGCAGTACACAGAGCTTCGCAAGGCCCGAAGACCCGGAGGGAAGTATCGCACACGAAAATGCGCCAGGACAGAGACGTGTTCTACGTTGTCCCTTCTCGTCATGCAGTTTGTGCCTCTGCTGCTTCTGCTGTTAGGAATCGCTCCTTGAAAGGCGAGCGAGAGCGTCCTTCCGGGTGCATTGCACTGAGTCGAGTGCTCGCTCGGGACTTTGCACTCGGGGCCAAGGCAAGAGGGCGTGCTTGCCCGCAGAACTGAGAACACGCTGTTGGGCAGAGCTGCAACTGACCGCTGGAGTTCAGCTCTCGCCGGACGGCAGAAGGCGAAGAACGAAGCCGCTTGCGAGCGGCGCAGTGCAGCGAAGAGCTCTCCGAATTCGCCGCTAGCTCCACGGTCCTTCTCAGCTGCGAGTAGCAGCGCTCGCAGTACACAGGGCTTCGCAAGGCCCGAAGACCCGGAGGGAAGTATCGCACACGAAAATGTGCCAGGACAGAGACGTGTTCTACGTTGTCCCTTCTCGTCATGCAGTTTGTGCCTCTGCTGCTTCTGCTGTTAGGAATCGCTCCTTGAAAGGCGAGCGACAGCGTCCTTCCGGGTGCATTGCACTGAGTCGAGTGCTCGCTCGGGACTTTGCACTCGGGGCCAAGGCAAGAGGGCGTGCTTGCCCGCAGAACTGAGAACACGCTGTTGGGCAGAGCTGCAACTGACCGCCGGAGTTCAGCTCTCGCCGGACGGCAGAAGGCGAAGAACGAAGCCGCTTGCGAGCGGCGCAGTGCAGCGAAGAGCTCTCCGAATTCGCCGCTAGCTCCACGGTCCTTCTCAGCTGCGAGTAGCAGCGCTCGCAGTACACAGAGCTTCGCAAGGCCCGAAGACCCGGAGGGAAGTATGGCACACGGAAATGCGCCAGGACAGAGACGTGTTCTACGTTGTCCCTTCTCGTCATGCAGTTTGTGCCTCTGCTGCTTCTGCTGTTAGGAATCGCTCCTTGAAAGGCGAGCGACAGCGTCCTTCCGGGTGCATTGCACTGAGTCGAGTGCTCGCTCGGGGCTTTGCTCTCGGGGCCAAGGCAAGAGGGCGTGCTTGCCCGCAGAACTGAGAACACGCTGTTGGGCAGAGCTGCAACTGACCGCCGGAGTTCAGCTCTCGCCGGACGGCAGAAGGCTAAGAACGAAGCCGCTTGCGAGCGGCGCAGTGCAGCGAAGAGCTCTCCGAATTCGCCGCTAGCTCCACGGTCCTTCTCAGCTGCGAGTAGCAGCGCTCGCAGTACACAGAGCTTCGCAAGGCCCGAAGACCCGGAGGGAAGTATGGCACACGGAAATGCGCCAGGACAGAGACGTGTTCTACGTTGTCCCTTCTCGTCATGCAGTTTGTGCCTCTGCTGCTTCTGCAGTTAGGAATCGCTCCTTGAAAGGCGAGCGAGAGCGTCCTTCCGGGTGCATTGCACTGAGTCGAGTGCTCGCTCGGGACTTTGCTCTCGGGGCCAAGGCAAGAGGGCGTGCTTGCCCGCAGAACTGAGAACACGCTGTTGGGCAGAGCTGCAACTGACCGCCGGAGTTCAGCTCTCGCCGGACGGCAGAAGGCGAAGAACGAAGCCGCTTGCGAGCGGCGCAGTGCAGCGAAGAGCTCTCCGAATTCGCCGCTAGCTCCACGGTCCTTCTCAGCTGCGAGTAGCAGCGCTCGCAGTACACAGGGCTTCGCAAGGCCCGAAGACCCGGAGGGAAGTATCGCACACGAAAATGTGCCAGGACAGAGACGTGTTCTACGTTGTCCCTTCTCGTCATGCAGTTTGTGCCTCTGCTGCTTCTGCAGTTAGGAATCGCTCCTTGAAAGGCGAGCGAGAGCGTCCTTCCGGGTGCATTGCACTGAGTCGAGTGCTCGCTCGGGACTTTGCACTCGGGGCCAAGGCAAGAGGGCGTGCTTGCCCGCAGAACTGAGAACACGCTGTTGGGCAGAGCTGCAACTGACCGCTGGAGTTCAGCTCTCGCCGGACGGCAAAAGGCGAAAACGAAGCCGCTTGCGAGCGGCGCAGTGCAGCGAAGAGCTCTCCGAATTCGCCGCTAGCTCCACGGTCCTTCTCAGCTGCGAGTAGCAGCGCTCGCAGTACACAGGGCTTCGCAAGGCCCGAAGACCCGGAGGGAAGTATCGCACACGAAAATGTGCCAGGACAGAGACGTGTTCTACGTTGTCCCTTCTCGTCATGCAGTTTGTGCCTCTGCTGCTTCTGCAGTTAGGAATCGCTCCTTGAAAGGCGAGCGAGAGCGTCCTTCCGGGTGCATTGCACTGAGTCGACTGCTCGCTCGGGACTTTGCACTCGGGGCCAAGGCAAGAGGGCGTGCTTGCCCGCAGAACTGAGAACACGCTGTTGGGCAGAGCTGAAACTTACCGCTGGAGTTCAGCTCTCGCCGGACGGCAGAAGGCGAAGAACGAAGCCGCTTGCGAGCGGCGCAGTGCAGCGAAGAGCTCTCCGAATTCGCCGCTAGCTCCACGGTCCTTCTCAGCTGCGAGTAGCAGCGCTCGCAGTACACAGAGCTTCGCAAGGCCCGAAGACCCGGAGGGAAGTATGGCACACGGAAATGTGCCAGGACAGAGACGTGTTCTACGTTGTCCCTTCTCGTCATGCAGTTTGTGCCTCTGCTGCTTCTGCTGTTAGGAATCGCTCCTTGAAAGGCGAGCGACAGCGTCCTTCCGGGTGCATTGCACTGAGTCGAGTGCTCGCTCGGGGCTTTGCTCTCGGGGCCAAGGCAAGAGGGCGTGCTTGCCCGCAGAACTGAGAACACGCTGTTGGGCAGAGCTGCAACTGACCGCTGGAGTTCAGCTCTCGCCGGACGGCAGAAGGCGAAGAACGAAGCCGCTTGCGAGCGGCGCAGTGCAGCGAAGAGCTCTCCGAATTCGCCGCTAGCTCCACGGTCCTTCTCAGCTGCGAGTAGCAGCGCTCGCAGTACACAGAGCTTCGCAAGGCCCGAAGACCCGGAGGGAAGTATGGCACACGGAAATGTGCCAGGACAGAGACGTGTTCTACGTTGTCCCTTCTCGTCATGCAGTTTGTGCCTCTGCTGCTTCTGCTGTTAGGAATCGCTCCTTGAAAGGCGAGCGAGAGCGTCCTTCCGGGTGCATTACACTGAGTCGAGTGCTCGCTCTGGACTTTGCTCTCGGGGCCAAGGCAAGAGGGCGTGCTTGCCCGCAGAACTGAGAACACGCTGTTGGGCAGAGCTGCAACTGACCGCTGGAGTTCAGCTCTCGCCGGACGGCAGAAGGCGAAGAACGAAGCCGCTTGCGAGCGGCGCAGTGCAGCGAAGAGCTCTCCGAATTCGCCGCTAGCTCCACGGTCCTTCTCAGCTGCGAGTAGCAGCGCTCGCAGTACACAAAGCTTCGCAAGGACCGAAGACCCGGAGGGAAGTATCGCACACGAAAATGTGCCAGGACAGAGACGTGTTCTACGTTGTCCCTTCTCGTCATGCAGTTTGTGCCTCTGCTGCTTCTGCTGTTAGGAATCGCTCCTTGAAAGACGAGCGAGAGCGTCCTTCCGGGTGCATTGCACTGAGTCGAGTGCTCGCTCGGGACTTTGCACTCGGGGCCAAGGCAAGAGGGCGTGCTTGCCCGCAGAACTGAGAACACGCTGTTGGGCAGAGCTGCAACTGACCGCTGGAGTTCAGCTCTCGCCGGACGGCAGAAGGCGAAGAACGAAGCCGCTTGCGAGCGGCGCAGTGCAGCGAAGAGCTCTCCGAATTCGCCGCTAGCTCCACGGTCCTTCTCAGCTGCGAGTAGCAGCGCTCGCAGTACACAGAGCTTCGCAAGGCCCGAAGACCCGGAGGGTAGTATCGCACACGAAAATGTGCCAGGACAGAGACGTGTTCTACGTTGTCCCTTCTCGTCATGCAGTTTGTGCCTCTGCTGCTTCTGCTGTTAGGAATCGCTCCTTGAAAGACGAGCGAGAGCGTCCTTCCGGGTGCATTGCACTGAGTCGAGTGCTCGCTCGGGACTTTGCACTCGGGGCCAAGGCAAGAGGGCGTGCTTGCCCGCAGAACTGAGAACACGCTGTTGGGCAGAGCTGCAACTGACCGCTGGAGTTCAGCTCTCGCCGGACGGCAAAAGGCGAAAACGAAGCCGCTTGCGAGCGGCGCAGTGCAGCGAAGAGCTCTCCGAATTCGCCGCTAGCTCCACGGTCCTTCTCAGCTGCGAGTAGCAGCGCTCGCAGTACACAGAGCTTCGCAAGGCCCGAAGACCCGGAGGGAAGTATGGCACACGAAAATGTGCCAGGACAGAGACGTGTTCTACGTTGTCCCTTCTCGTCATGCAGTTTGTGCCTCTGCTGCTTCTGCTGTAGGTAATCGCTCCTTGAAAGACGAGCGAGAGCGTCCTTCCGGGTGCATTGCACTGAGTCGAGTGCTCGCTCGGGACTTTGCTCTCGGGGCCAAGGCAAGAGGGCGTGCTTGCCCGCAGAACTGAGAACACGCTGTTGGGCAGAGCTGCAACTGACCGCTGGAGTTCAGCTCTCGCCGGACGGCAGAAGGCGAAGAACGAAGCCGCTTGCGAGCGGCGCAGTGCAGCGAAGAGCTCTCCGAATTCGCCGCTAGCTCCACGGTCCTTCTCAGCTGCGAGTAGCAGCGCTCGCAGTACACAGAGCTTCGCAAGGCCCGAAGACCCGGAGGGAAGTATCGCACACGAAAATGTGCCAGGACAGAGACGTGTTCTACGTTGTCCCTTCTCGTCATGCAGTTTGTGCCTCTGCTGCTTCTGCTGTTAGGAATCGCTCCTTGAAAGACGAGCGAGAGCGTCCTTCCGGGTGCATTGCACTGAGTCGAGTGCTCGCTCGGGACTTTGCTCTCGGGGCCAAGGCAAGAGGGCGTGCTTGCCCGCAGAACTGAGAACACGCTGTTGGGCAGAGCTGCAACTGACCGCTGGAGTTCAGCTCTCGCCGGACGGCAGAAGGCGAAGAACGAAGCCGCTTGCGAGCGGCGCAGTGCAGCGAAGAGCTCTCCGAATTCGCCGCTAGCTCCACGGTCCTTCTCAGCTGCGAGTAGCAGCGCTCGCAGTACACAGAGCTTCGCAAGGCCCGAAGACCCGGAGGGAAGTATCGCACACGAAAATGTGCCAGGACAGAGACGTGTTCTACGTTGTCCCTTCTCGTCATGCAGTTTGTGCCTCTGCTGCTTCTGCTGTTAGGAATCGCTCCTTGAAAGACGAGCGAGAGCGTCCTTCCGGGTGCATTGCACTGAGTCGAGTGCTCGCTCGGGACTTTGCACTCGGGGCCAAGGCAAGAGGGCGTGCTTGCCCGCAGAACTGAGAACACGCTGTTGGGCAGAGCTGCAACTGACCGCTGGAGTTCAGCTCTCGCCGGACGGCAGAAGGCGAAGAACGAAGCCGCTTGCGAGCGGCGCAGTGCAGCGAAGAGCTCTCCGAATTCGCCGCTAGCTCCACGGTCCTTCTCAGCTGCGAGTAGCAGCGCTCGCAGTACACAGAGCTTCGCAAGGCCCGAAGACCCGGAGGGAAGTATGGCACACGAAAATGTGCCAGGACAGAGACGTGTTCTACGTTGTCCCTTCTCGTCATGCAGTTTGTGCCTCTGCTGCTTTTGCTGTAGGTAATCGCTCCTTGAAAGACGAGCGAGAGCGTCCTTCCGGGTGCATTGCACTGAGTCGAGTGCTCGCTCGGGACTTTGCTCTCGGGGCCAAGGCAAGAGGGCGTGCTTGCCCGCAGAACTGAGAACACGCTGTTGGGCAGAGCTGCAACTGACCGCTGGAGTTCAGCTCTCGCCGGACGGCAGAAGGCGAAGAACGAAGCCGCTTGCGAGCGGCGCCGTGCAGCGAAGAGCTCTCCGAATTCGCCGATAGCTCCACGGTCCTTCTCAGCTGCGAGTAGCAGCGCTCGCAGTACACAGGGCTTCGCAAGGCCCGAAGACCCGGAGGGAAGTATCGCACACGAAAATGTGCCAGGACAGAGACGTGTTCTACGTTGTCCCTTCTCGTCATGCAGTTTGTGCCTCTGCTGCTTCTGCTGTTAGGAATCGCTCCTTGAAAGACGAGCGAGAGCGTCCTTCCGGGTGCATTGCACTGAGTCGAGTGCTCGCTCGGGACTTTGCTCTCGGGGCCAAGGCAAGAGGGCGTGCTTGCCCGCAGAACTGAGAACACGCTGTTGGGCAGAGCTGCAACTGACCGCTGGAGTTCAGCTCTCGCCGGACGGCAGAAGGCGAAGAACGAAGCCGCTTGCGAGCGGCGCAGTGCAGCGAAGAGCTCTCCGAATTCGCCGCTAGCTCCACGGTCCTTCTCAGCTGCGAGTAGCAGCGCTCGCAGTACACAGGGCTTCGCAAGGCCCGAAGACCCGGAGGGAAGTATCGCACACGAAAATGTGCCAGGACAGAGACGTGTTCTACGTTGTCCCTTCTCGTCATGCAGTTTGTGCCTCTGCTGCTTCTGCTGTTAGGAATCGCTCCTTGAAAGACGAGCGAGAGCGTCCTTCCGGGTGCATTGCACTGAGTCGAGTGCTCGCTCGGGACTTTGCACTCGGGGCCAAGGCAAGAGGGCGTGCTTGCCCGCAGAACTGAGAACACGCTGTTGGGCAGAGCTGCAACTGACCGCTGGAGTTCAGCTCTCGCCGGACGGCAAAAGGCGAAGAACGAAGCCGCTTGCGAGCGGCGCAGTGCAGCGAAGAGCTCTCCGAATTCGCCGCTAGCTCCACGGTCCTTCTCAGCTGCGAGTAGCAGCGCTCGCAGTACACAGGGCTTCGCAAGGCCCGAAGACCCGGAGGGAAGTATGGCACACGAAAATGTGCCAGGACAGAGACGTGTTCTACGTTGTCCCTTCTCGTCATGCAGTTTGTGCCTCTGCTGCTTCTGCTGTTAGGAATCGCTCCTTGAAAGGCGAGCGAGAGCGTCCTTCCGGGTGCATTGCACTGAGTCGAGTGCTCGCTCGGGACTTTGCTCTCGGGGCCAAGGCAAGAGGGCGTGCTTGCCCGCAGAACTGAGAACACGCTGTTGGGCAGAGCTGCAACTGACCGCTGGAGTTCAGCTCTCGCCGGACGGCAGAAGGCGAAGAACGAAGCCGCTTGCGAGCGGCGCAGTGCAGCGAAGAGCTCTCCGAATTCGCCGCTAGCTCCACGGTCCTTCTCAGCTGCGAGTAGCAGCGCTCGCAGTACACAGGGCTTCGCAAGGCCCGAAGACCCGGAGGGAAGTATCGCACACGAAAATGTGCCAGGACAGAGACGTGTTCTACGTTGTCCCTTCTCGTCATGCAGTTTGTGCCTCTGCTGCTTCTGCTGTTAGGAATCGCTCCTTGAAAGACGAGCGAGAGCGTCCTTCCGGGTGCATTGCACTGAGTCGAGTGCTCGCTCGGGTCTTTGCTCTCGGGGCCAAGGCAAGAGGGCGTGCTTGCCCGCAGAACTGAGAACACGCTGTTGGGCAGAGCTGCAACTGACCGCTGGAGTTCAGCTCTCGCCGGACGGCAGAAGGCGAAGAACGAAGCCGCTTGCGAGCGGCGCAGTGCAGCGAAGAGCTCTCCGAATTCGCCGCTAGCTCCACGGTCCTTCTCAGCTGCGAGTAGCAGCGCTCGCAGTACACAAAGCTTCGCAAGGACCGAAGACCCGGAGGGAAGTATCGCACACGAAAATGTGCCAGGACAGAGACGTGTTCTACGTTGTCCCTTCTCGTCATGCAGTTTGTGCCTCTGCTGCTTCTGCTGTTAGGAATCGCTCCTTGAAAGACGAGCGAGAGCGTCCTTCCGGGTGCATTGCACTGAGTCGAGTGCTCGCTCGGGGCTTTGCACTCGGGGCCAAGGCAAGAGGGCGTGCTTGCCCGCAGAACTGAGAACACGCTGTTGGGCAGAGCTGCAACTGACCGCTGGAGTTCAGCTCTCGCCGGACGGCAGAAGGCGAAGAACGAAGCCGCTTGCGAGCGGCGCAGTGCAGCGAAGAGCTCTCCGAATTCGCCGCTAGCTCCACGGTCCTTCTCAGCTGCGAGTAGCAGCGCTCGCAGTACACAGAGCTTCGCAAGGCCCGAAGACCCGGAGGGAAGTATGGCACACGGAAATGTGCCAGGACAGAGACGTGTTCTACGTTGTCCCTTCTCGTCATGCAGTTTGTGCCTCTGCTGCTTCTGCTGTTAGGAATCGCTCCTTGAAAGACGAGCGAGAGCGTCCTTCCGGGTGCATTGCACTGAGTCGAGTGCTCGCTCGGGACTTTGCTCTCGGGGCCAAGGCAAGAGGGCGTGCTTGCCCGCAGAACTGAGAACACGCTGTTGGGCAGAGCTGCAACTGACCGCTGGAGTTCAGCTCTCGCCGGACGGCAGAAGGCGAAGAACGAAGCCGCTTGCGAGCGGCGCAGTGCAGCGAAGAGCTCTCCGAATTCGCCGCTAGCTCCACGGTCCTTCTCAGCTGCGAGTAGCAGCGCTCGCAGTACACAGAGCTTCGCAAGGCCCGAAGACCCGGAGGGAAGTATCGCACACGAAAATGTGCCAGGACAGAGACGTGTTCTACGTTGTCCCTTCTCGTCATGCAGTTTGTGCCTCTGCTGCTTCTGCTGTTAGGAATCGCTCCTTGAAAGGCGAGCGAGAGCGTCCTTCCGGGTGCATTGCACTGAGTCGAGTGCTCGCTCGGGACTTTGCTCTCGGGGCCAAGGCAAGAGGGCGTGCTTGCCCGCAGAACTGAGAACACGCTGTTGGGCAGAGCTGCAACTGACCGCTGGAGTTCAGCTCTCGCCGGACGGCAGAAGGCGAAGAACGAAGCCGCTTGCGAGCGGCGCAGTGCAGCGAAGAGCTCTCCGAATTCGCCGCTAGCTCCACGGTCCTTCTCAGCTGCGAGTAGCAGCGCTCGCAGTACACAGGGCTTCGCAAGGCCCGAAGACCCGGAGGGAAGTATCGCACACGAAAATGTGCCAGGACAGAGACGTGTTCTACGTTGTCCCTTCTCGTCATGCAGTTTGTGCCTCTGCTGCTTCTGCTGTAGGTAATCGCTCCTTGAAAGGCGAGCGAGAGCGTCCTTCCGGGTGCATTGCACTGAGTCGAGTGCTCGCTCGGGTCTTTGCACTCGGGGCCAAGGCAAGAGGGCGTGCTTGCCCGCAGAACTGAGAACACGCTGTTGGGCAGAGCTGCAACTGACCGCTGGAGTTCAGCTCTCGCCGGACGGCAGAAGGCGAAGAACGAAGCCGCTTGCGAGCGGCGCAGTGCAGCGAAGAGCTCTCCGAATTCGCCGCTAGCTCCACGGTCCTTCTCAGCTGCGAGTAGCAGCGCTCGCAGTACACAGAGCTTCGCAAGGCCCGAAGACCCGGAGGGAAGTATCGCACACGAAAATGTGCCAGGACAGAGACGTGTTCTACGTTGTCCCTTCTCGTCATGCAGTTTGTGCCTCTGCTGCTTCTGCTGTTAGGAATCGCTCCTTGAAAGACGAGCGAGAGCGTCCTTCCGGGTGCATTGCACTGAGTCGAGTGCTCGCTCGGGACTTTGCACTCGGGGCCAAGGCAAGAGGGCGTGCTTGCCCGCAGAACTGAGAACACGCTGTTGGGCAGAGCTGCAACTGACCGCTGGAGTTCAGCTCTCGCCGGACGGCAGAAGGCGAAGAACGAAGCCGCTTGCGAGCGGCGCAGTGCAGCGAAGAGCTCTCCGAATTCGCCGCTAGCTCCACGGTCCTTCTCAGCTGCGAGTAGCAGCGCTCGCAGTACACAGAGCTTCGCAAGGCCCGAAGACCCGGAGGGAAGTATCGCACACGAAAATGTGCCAGGACAGAGACGTGTTCTACGTTGTCCCTTCTCGTCATGCAGTTTGTGCCTCTGCTGCTTCTGCTGTTAGGAATCGCTCCTTGAAAGACGAGCGAGAGCGTCCTTCCGGGTGCATTGCACTGAGTCGAGTGCTCGCTCGGGACTTTGCACTCGGGGCCAAGGCAAGAGGGCGTGCTTGCCCGCAGAACTGAGAACACGCTGTTGGGCAGAGCTGCAACTGACCGCTGGAGTTCAGCTCTCGCCGGACGGCAGAAGGCGAAGAACGAAGCCGCTTGCGAGCGGCGCAGTGCAGCGAAGAGCTCTCCGAATTCGCCGCTAGCTCCACGGTCTTTCTCAGCTGCGAGTAGCAGCGCTCGCAGTACACAGGGCTTCGCAAGGCCCGAAGACCCGGAGGGAAGTATCGCACACGAAAATGTGCCAGGACAGAGACGTGTTCTACGTTGTCCCTTCTCGTCATGCAGTTTGTGCCTCTGCTGCTTCTGCTGTTAGGAATCGCTCCTTGAAAGGCGAGCGAGAGCGTCCTTCCGGGTGCATTGCACTGAGTCGAGTGCTCGCTCGGGACTTTGCTCTCGGGGCCAAGGCAAGAGGGCGTGCTTGCCCGCAGAACTGAGAACACGCTGTTGGGCAGAGCTGCAACTGACCGCTGGAGTTCAGCTCTCGCCGGACGGCAGAAGGCGAAGAACGAAGCCGCTTGCGAGCGGCGCAGTGCAGCGAAGAGCTCTCCGAATTCGCCGCTAGCTCCACGGTCCTTCTCAGCTGCGAGTAGCAGCGCTCGCAGTACACAGGGCTTCGCAAGGCCCGAAGACCCGGAGGGAAGTATCGCACACGAAAATGCGCCAGGACAGAGACGTGTTCTACGTTGTCCCTTCTCGTCATGCAGTTTGTGCCTCTGCTGCTTCTGCTGTTAGGAATCGCTCCTTGAAAGACGAGCGAGAGCGTCCTTCCGGGTGCATTGCACTGAGTCGAGTGCTCGCTCGGGACTTTGCTCTCGGGGCCAAGGCAAGAGGGCGTGCTTGCCCGCAGAACTGAGAACACGCTGTTGGGCAGAGCTGCAACTGACCGCTGGAGTTCAGCTCTCGCCGGACGGCAGAAGGCGAAGAACGAAGCCGCTTGCGAGCGGCGCAGTGCAGCGAAGAGCTCTCCGAATTCGCCGCTAGCTCCACGGTCCTTCTCAGCTGCGAGTAGCAGCGCTCGCAGTACACAGAGCTTCGCAAGGCCCGAAGACCCGGAGGGAAGTATCGCACACGAAAATGCGCCAGGACAGAGACGTGTTCTACGTTGTCCCTTCTCGTCATGCAGTTTGTGCCTCTGCTGCTTCTGCTGTTAGGAATCGCTCCTTGAAAGGCGAGCGAGAGCGTCCTTCCGGGTGCATTGCACTGAGTCGAGTGCTCGCTCGGGGCTTTGCTCTCGGGGCCAAGGCAAGAGGGCGTGCTTGCCCGCAGAACTGAGAACACGCTGTTGGGCAGAGCTGCAACTGACCGCTGGAGTTCAGCTCTCGCCGGACGGCAGAAGGCGAAGAACGAAGCCGCTTGCGAGCGGCGCAGTGCAGCGAAGAGCTCTCCGAATTCGCCGCTAGCTCCACGGTCCTTCTCAGCTGCGAGTAGCAGCGCTCGCAGTACACAGAGCTTCGCAAGGCCCGAAGACCCGGAGGGAAGTATGGCACACGGAAATGCGCCAGGACAGAGACGTGTTCTACGTTGTCCCTTCTCGTCATGCAGTTTGTGCCTCTGCTGCTTCTGCTGTTAGGAATCGCTCCTTGAAAGGCGAGCGAGAGCGTCCTTCCGGGTGCATTGCACTGAGTCGAGTGCTCGCTCGGGACTTTGCTCTCGGGGCCAAGGCAAGAGGGCGTGCTTGCCCGCAGAACTGAGAACACGCTGTTGGGCAGAGCTGCAACTGACCGCTGGAGTTCAGCTCTCGCCGGACGGCAGAAGGCGAAGAACGAAGCCGCTTGCGAGCGGCGCAGTGCAGCGAAGAGCTCTCCGAATTCGCCGCTAGCTCCACGGTCCTTCTCAGCTGCGAGTAGCAGCGCTCGCAGTACACAGAGCTTCGCAAGGCCCGAAGACCCGGAGGGAAGTATCGCACACGAAAATGTGCCAGGACAGAGACGTGTTCTACGTTGTCCCTTCTCGTCATGCAGTTTGTGCCTCTGCTGCTTCTGCTGTAGGTAATCGCTCCTTGAAAGGCGAGCAACAGCGTCCTTCCGGGTGCATTGCACTGAGTCGAGTGCTCGCTCGGGTCTTTGCACTCGGGGCCAAGGCAAGAGGGCGTGCTTGCCCGCAGAACTGAGAACACGCTGTTGGGCAGAGCTGCAACTGACCGCTGGAGTTCAGCTCTCGCCGGACGGCAGAAGGCGAAGAACGAAGCCGCTTGCGAGCGGCGCAGTGCAGCGAAGAGCTCTCCGAATTCGCCGCTAGCTCCACGGTCCTTCTCAGCTGCGAGTAGCAGCGCTCGCAGTACACAGAGCTTCGCAAGGCCCGAAGACCCGGAGGGAAGTATCGCACACGAAAATGTGCCAGGACAGAGACGTGTTCTACGTTGTCCCTTCTCGTCATGCAGTTTGTGCCTCTGCTGCTTCTGCTGTTAGGAATCGCTCCTTGAAAGACGAGCGAGAGCGTCCTTCCGGGTGCATTGCACTGAGTCGAGTGCTCGCTCGGGACTTTGCACTCGGGGCCAAGGCAAGAGGGCGTGCTTGCCCGCAGAACTGAGAACACGCTGTTGGGCAGAGCTGCAACTGACCGCTGGAGTTCAGCTCTCGCCGGACGGCAGAAGGCGAAGAACGAAGCCGCTTGCGAGCGGCGCAGTGCAGCGAAGAGCTCTCCGAATTCGCCGCTAGCTCCACGGTCCTTCTCAGCTGCGAGTAGCAGCGCTCGCAGTACACAGAGCTTCGCAAGGCCCGAAGACCCGGAGGGAAGTATCGCACACGAAAATGTGCCAGGACAGAGACGTGTTCTACGTTGTCCCTTCTCGTCATGCAGTTTGTGCCTCTGCTGCTTCTGCTGTTAGGAATCGCTCCTTGAAAGACGAGCGAGAGCGTCCTTCCGGGTGCATTGCACTGAGTCGAGTGCTCGCTCGGGACTTTGCTCTCGGGGCCAAGGCAAGAGGGCGTGCTTGCCCGCAGAACTGAGAACACGCTGTTGGGCAGAGCTGCAACTGACCGCTGGAGTTCAGCTCTCGCCGGACGGCAAAAGGCGAAAACGAAGCCGCTTGCGAGCGGCGCAGTGCAGCGAAGAGCTCTCCGAATTCGCCGCTAGCTCCACGGTCCTTCTCAGCTGCGAGTAGCAGCGCTCGCAGTACACAGAGCTTCGCAAGGCCCGAAGACCCGGAGGGAAGTATCGCACACGAAAATGCGCCAGGACAGAGACGTGTTCTACGTTGTCCCTTCTCGTCATGCAGTTTGTGCCTCTGCTGCTTTTGCTGTAGGTAATCGCTCCTTGAAAGACGAGCGAGAGCGTCCTTCCGGGTGCATTGCACTGAGTCGAGTGCTCGCTCGGGACTTTGCTCTCGGGGCCAAGGCAAGAGGGCGTGCTTGCCCGCAGAACTGAGAACACGCTGTTGGGCAGAGCTGCAACTGACCGCTGGAGTTCAGCTCTCGCCGGACGGCAGAAGGCGAAGAACGAAGCCGCTTGCGAGCGGCGCAGTGCAGCGAAGAGCTCTCCGAATTCGCCGCTAGCTCCACGGTCCTTCTCAGCTGCGAGTAGCAGCGCTCGCAGTACACAGGGCTTCGCACCTCTAAATGTTTTACTACTGTGTTATGATTCTGTCTTCAGTTAATAGAACCCGATATACAACAAAGAGATGGGAGCACATGGAGATGCATTGGAGAGCCTACGCTGGAGGTAACACATTCATTTTTTACTCAAACAAATCCAAATTAGAAATGTTGAAAATTACCTGGGGCCATTTCAACAGCCAGCAAACTGACTAACACAACCAATCTTTGGCTTCTATTCAATCCTTTGCTTGTTTTACCTGGACCTTGAAGATCTGTCTGCAGCCTTCCTCTCTGCAAATATATCACACTCGTCCTATTGAGAACCCATGGCTCATCACAGCTGCTTCGCCACGCCTGCTTCCAGAAGAACTGGCAACTACAAGCTGGGAGCCAAGAGATACAACACTTCACTTGGAAAAGGGCCTTCCATGAATCCTAGAATCCCAGAATGGTTTGGACTGGAAGCGACCTTAGAGACAAATTATCTTCTTCCCACATCCTGACACGGGCAGGGACACTTTTCCACTAGTCCAGGTTGCTCCATGTCCGCTCCAGCCTGGCCCTGGACGCTTCCTGCCATGGGGCTCCTACACAGCCTCTTTGAACAACATGTGCCTCAGCACCCACCCAAGGAAGAATTCCTTTCCAATATCCCATCTATCCCAGCCCTCTGGCAGTTTGAAGCTATTCCCCCTTGTCCTGCGAGTCCAGACCCTTTTCCAAAGTCCCTCCCCAGCTATCTTGGAGCCCCAGCAGGCACTGCAAAGGGCTCGAAGATCTCCCTGGAGCCTTCTGTTCTCCAGATTGGACACCCTCAGCTCTCCCAGACTGTCCTAGAGCAAAGAAGCTCCACCTTTCAAAGCACCTTAGACGCCTCCTACCGGCCAAACTCGATGGCAACGCTGGCCTTCCGGGCCCTACGGATATCGCTTCCGGTGTCGTTCGGGGTCACTCCCGGCTCTCTTCCCGCCCCCCATGGGGCCCTCAGGCGATGCCGCTCCTACGCCACTTCTGCCGCTGTCAGACCAACGGGGGGGCCGGGGGCCAGCCCAGACTCATCCACAATCCACACTGTCCTCGGCGGCTGCTGCGGGCTCACGGCGGCCCACACACCCGGAAGCAGAGCTCCGAACACAGAGGATCATAGCCCCACATTTGTGTTCGTCTCTGCACAAGGCAGGCCAGTCTTGCCATGCCCGGACTTTTCAGTTCAGCACGAGAATGAGAATACACCTGCGCCATGGGGGAGGAAACCTCTAAAGACTCCCTCATACGTGGTCGCTCAACTTAATGCCTAGGCACTTGCCATTCCTAAGGCTACACTAAAGCCTTTTTTACCTTGCGGGTAAGAAATGCCGTTGTTCTCGTGTGCAGCTAAAGGCGCAGCACAGGCAGGCCGGGACAAAAGCTGGGGCAGAGCCCTTCCTCACTCCTTCGCTGTGCTGTACTCCATGCAGCTAGAGCGAAGCGAGAAGGACGCGAGGAAGAAAAAGGCGTTCTTAAAGTAGCACCCTGGCAGCAGCCCTGAAAAGGCGCATAACACACGGCATCTCGCTGCCCTCCGTTCTACATACTCGCGGCTCCCTCTGCCGACTTGCAAAAGTTGCTACCAGAGCAGAGGCGGCCAGATTGAAGAGGCAGTGCCTAGGTTCACCTTCTCCTTACTGCACGTAAGCCACGTCCAGCTCCTCGCTGCACTCTGGATTTCCCTTCTCCGAGGCACTTACCGTGGTGCTGTGTGCAACTCGGCGCCTAGAAGTGACCGCCAATGCTTTCACAGCGGGCTGCAAGGGAACCAAGGAGCAGCACAAGCAGCAGTGCTTCAGCTTGCTCCTTCCGACTGCTAAGGGCACTTGGGAAGGCAAGCGAGAGTCAACCACCTTCCTCTCCTAGTAGCCTGTAACGTGGTGCACACAAGCACGGGACTAGTGCCGCTTCGTTCACCGCCCTCGCCCAAGCGTGGAGCCGCTTTCACTTGCCGGCGGCCAGAAGCCGCTGCAAGGGCGCCACACAACCACAAGTGCGCCGGCAGCCAAGAGCTAGAGAACGCTGCTTCTGCCCAAGCCCGCCTAGGGCGTGCACCTTTGTTCTCAGAGCTCCGTGCAACAGTCTGCCTCTCTCGCAGTTCGAATGGAAAACGAAAGCTTTTCGCCTACGCCCGTCACAGAGATCCGTTGCCAGGACGAGAATGCCTTGTGGCCGGAGCTCGCCCCCGCCGCGAGGAAGCTGCTATTAGCACCGCGTTGCAGGGACACGTCTCGCTTCTTGACTACGTGCTCAGCGCTCTCCGAATTCGCCGCTAGCTCCACGGTCTTTCTCAGCTGCAAGTAGCAGCGCTCACAGTACATAGAGCTTCGCAAGGACCGAAGACCCGGAGGGAAGTATCGCACTCGAAAATGTGCCAGGATAGAGACGTTCTACACTGAGTAGAGACACAGACAGACAGAGAGTTCTACACTGCCCCTTCTCGTCGGCCATCTTGTGCTCTGCTGCCTCTGCTGTGACGAATGAAAGGCGAGCGACAGCGGCTCTCCAGGCACTGAAGAGAGTTCCCTAGGGACTTTTCGATGTAAAACTTTTTCCACCTCCAAAAATACATGGGTAAGTCCTAAAAGTTTTGGTTTTCTTAAGAATAGTTTCGCCCAAGTTTTGCTGTTCTAAACAACCATGGTTTCAGTCTTCACTTAACTGCTTGTTTCTGTCTTTTTGGCTAGTGGCAATCTAATTCTAAGGTAAATAGATGTGTTGGAAATCCATAAATTACATCTCAAGTTAGGTGGGAAAATTGGCTCGGAAGAAAATGGAATTGAGAATTTGGAAAGAATCCAGAGTGAGCTGATGTCACAATCCGAGATTCCCTTGAGTTCCAAATCCTTTCATTTGTGTTTTTGTGGGCTTTTTGAAGGCGGTGTACAGTTGAAGCCATGATTTAGCTGCGGTGAGACCTGCTCTGCTGTAAAAGCATTATTTTCTCAGTGAGCATGGACAACAGTTAGAGTGTCGTCTTTTAAGATTCCCTGCACTCCACTTATGGTGGCAAAAGCAGTGCCTTGACTGTAATCATAAAAGTGATTACAGCTTCATTGCTTTGACATCATGTAGGATGCTTCCTCCATCTGCTGTGGTCAGCATTAAGTAACAGATTTCTCAGTTTCTAGGAAGAGTCTAGCAAACAATCACCTTGCTCCTTCTCTTGCATTTATTCATCACTGCTATGCTGCTATACAGACAGGTAGTCTGTTTATGATTCAACAATTCAATGGGACATCAAGTAAATAACAAAGCAAAACTAACTACCGAAAGCACTATAAGGGCCAGAGATTAGCTTGGATCAAAACAGGTATTCTCCTAGCATTGTTTACAAACGAGTCAGCATGTGAAACAGAAGGCACAATGTAGTTTGTGCCTTGTTTTGGGCATGCCCGGAAGAAGGAAATTCTGATTTCACATACGGGAAAAGAAATGTTGACATTTGAATGAGATTGTTCATACTCCAGTAAAGGTTGCTTTGAAAGGTTGTGGAAGTCCTGTTAGGAAACATGGCTTTACAAGTCCTTTCCACCAGGAGACAACAGCTGCAGAACATCTGGGTGTGCCAGTGTTGAGAGCACCAGCAAAGATCAAAGTGGAGAAGTTGGTGAACAATGGCAGTGGCCTGGCGGAGGGCAAGTGGGGTGCTGGCTGTGGGACCAGGGGAGTCCTGACTGATTTAGGAGGCGTGTGATGGTCTGTGCCAGCAAGCGGAGTAGTGCTGTGGCCTTGGCACACTGCTAATACTGGAATTCAGTGGGGTCACTGGGCAGGCTGAGTGTGTGAGCTGCTGGAGGGACCCAGTTTGCCCACATGTAAACATCCAGTCTCACTCTTGCCAGCCACAGAAAGGAGCAGGATGTGGCTGCTGGCGATGCCTGTCACGTATATGTAGTGTATATGTGTGCTATCCCAGCCTGCTGGGAACACTTCTTCTTTGGGACTGCTTGGGCTGAGGGAGAGAAAGCAGTGGTAGTTTCTGAGGTTTCGAGTTTGCTCGAGTTTCTCAGGCTGTTTCTGGAGCCACCCCGAGTTCTCTTCCTTGAAGCATTTCAAGTCCTGCTAATTTTCAAAATTCAAACAGACACAGCCCTAAGCTAGTTGATCTGACTTCAGAGCTATTCTTACGCTGAGCTGTTGGATGATCTGATCTCCTGAGATGTCTTCCATCTCAGTTTATGACCTGGTTCTTGTGAAAAGTAGGATCTTTTAGCCTGGAGAAGAGAGGTTTCTGGAGAGACAGTATTGTGGCCTTTGAATATGTAAAGAGGGTATAAGACAAATGGAGAAAGACTTTTTAGGAAAGTTTGCAGAGACAGGATAAGGGGCCATGCTTTCAAACTGAGACTAGGTTTAGATTGGCTAAAAGGAAAAACTTTTCTACAATGAAGCTGGTGAGACACTCAAACGGGTGTTCCAGAGAAGTTGTGGATGCCCCATCATTGAGAGTGCTCCTTATCAGTTTGGCTAGTCTTGAGCAATTTGATCTACTGTAAGATCTACCTGGCAAGGAAGTTGGACTACATGATCTTTAATCACAGACTGTTGTATGATTCCGTGGAAGACAGAATGCAATAAAGTTCATATTTCAGATTTTGGCGCAGACATATTTATTTTTTCTCACTTTATGCATCATTGCAATGACAACTTGTTAGCTTCTGAAATGATTAGCTGAGATTGATTTCCTTCCTTAGTTTCATTTTCTCTGTTATTCCTTCACTCTTGGACTTTTTTTTTCACTAGATTCCCTCTTTCAGTAAACTGCCCTTAAGTATCACTTTGCTCCCCACCTGGCTTTTTTTTTTTTTTTCAATGACACCTTTTCACTGGTTCGTTTTGGGCCTTTGCTGCTTGAAGTCCAGCAGCCTCCTTGTCTGAGCATTACGGAGCTTTCTTTACAGCTTCATCACTATGCAAAAAGCCATAAATTACTGTGTTCCATCTCACATACCATCAAGTATCACACTAATATTCCCTCTGCTGAATAGCTGGTTGGTTTACATAGACCAGCCAAATACCAGGAAATCCAGATGGCAGCAAGAATCTTGTAGACTACTCCCGCTGTTCATTTAAATTCTGGAGAAGTCACGTGAGGTATCACATTCTCTTGAAAGAAGTGTCTATCATCTCGGACATTCTAGAATGGGCTATTAATATTGTCATGAGTTTCTGGCTAGACTTTTTAGTATGCAAATTCAAATTCAAATGATCTGAAATGATAGAACTTCAAGAAATTTTTTTTCCCAGAATCGAAGTATGATGGAGTTCCATAGGGAGAATCTTAATCTTAGTTATTCTATTCCATCTCACATCATGGCTGGGGGCAGGGAGAAGGGAGTATCTTTGGGGGACAATGGGTTCCGGTGTAGTCAGTAAGCTGGGCAGAGGAGCCATCAGGTATTTTCTGTTGTTGGGCGGGGGGGGGGGGGATTCGTGTGAACTCTTCCTTTCTTGTACCCTGCCACTAGTATTGTTGCTAAAATTGTTTGTTTTCTCATCCAAGTGACAAAATCAGCACACTTAATGAGGGATGAAGAGGGAGCAGCGACCTCAGAACAGGAGGAAGAAGAAGCAGAGCCTGCTGTCCTCCAGAAGAAAAAAACACTACCAGCCAACTTTGCATCATCTGTGAACTTCCTGGGCGTGTACTCTATCCCCTTGTCCAGAACACTGAGCAAGATATTAAACAGGACTGGGCCCAAGACCGAGCCTTGGGGACCAGCTGGATGAACTCTATTTCCCACCACTCTGTGGGCCTGGCCATCACCCAGTTTGTCACCCAGCAAACAGCCCACCCATGCAAACCATAAGCAGACAGTTTCTTCAGGAGAATGATGTGAGACTCATTGCAAAAAGGATCAGGGAGATGCCTAGGAAGAGTCTCAGGTGAATCCAGGAGACTATAGTGGAGGAAGGACGCGAGGAAGAAGAAGGCGTTCTTAAAGTGGCACCCTGGCAGCAGCCCTGAAAGGGCGCATAACACACGGCGTCTCGCTGCCCTCCGTTCTACATACTCGCAGCTCCCTCTGCCGACTTGCAAAAGTTGCTACCAGAGCAGAGGCGGCCAGATTGAAGAGGCAGTGCCTAGGTTCACCTTCTCCTTACTGCACGTAAGCCACGTCCAGCTCCTCGCTGCACTCTGGATTTCCCTTCTCCGCGGCACTTACAGTGGTGCTGTGTGCAACTCGGCGCCTAGAAGCGACCGCCAATGCTTTCACAGCGGGCTGCAAGGGAACCAAGGAGCAGCACAAGCAGCAGTGCTTCAGCTTGCTCCTTCCGACTGCTAAGGGCACTTGGGAAGGCAAGCGAGAGTCAACCACCTTCCTCTCCTAGTAGCCTGTAACGTGGTGCACACAAGCACGGGACTAGTGCCGCTTCGTTCACCGCCCTCGCCCAAGCGTGGAGCCGCTTTCACTTGCCGGCGGCCAGAAGCCACTGCAAGGGCGCCACACAACCACAAGTGCGCCGGCAGCCAAGAGCTAGAGAACGCTGCTTCTGCCCAAGCCCGCCTAGGGCGTGCACCTTTGTTCTCAGAGCTCCGTGCAACAGTCTGCCTCTCTCGCAGTTCGAATGGAAAACGAAAGCTTTTCGCCTACGCCCTTCACAGAGATCCGTTGCCAGGACGAGAATGTCTTGTGGCCGGAGCTCGCCCCGGCCGCGAGGAAGCTGCTATTAGCACCGCGTTGCAGGGCCACGTCTCGCTTCTTGACTACGTGCTCAGCGCTCTCCGAATTCGCCGCTAGCTCCACGGTCTTTCTCAGCTGCAAGTAGCAGCGCTCGCAGTACACAGAGCTTCGCAAGGACCGAAGACCCGGAGGGAAGTTTCGCACAGGAAAATGTACCAGGACAGAGACGTGTTCTACGTTGTCCCTTCTCGTCATGCAGTTTGTGCCTCTGCTGCTTCTGCTGTTAGGAATCGCTCCTTGAAAGGCGAGCGACAGCGTCTTTCCGGGTGCATTGCACTGAGTCGAGTGCTCGCTCGGGGCTTTGCTCTCGGGGCCAAGGCAAGAGGGCGTGCTTGCCCGCAGAACTGAGAACACGCTGTTGGGCAGAGCTGCAACTGACCGCTGGAGTTCAGCTCTCGCCGGACGGCAGAAGGCGAAGAACGAAGCCGCTTGCGAGCGGCGCAGTGCAGCGAAGAGCTCTCCGAATTCGCCGCTAGCTCCACGGTCCTTCTCAGCTGCGAGTAGCAGCGCTCGCAGTACACAGAGCTTCGCAAGGCCCGAAGACCCGGAGGGAAGTATGGCACACGGAAATGTGCCAGGACAGAGACGTGTTCTACGTTGTCCCTTCTCGTCATGCAGTTTGTGCCTCTGCTGCTTCTGCTGTTAGGAATCGCTCCTTGAAAGGCGAGCGAGAGCGTCCTTCCGGGTGCATTGCACTGAGTCGAGTGCTCGCTCGGGACTTTGCTCTCGGGGCCAAGGCAAGAGGGCGTGCTTGCCCGCAGAACTGAGAACACGCTGTTGGGCAGAGCTGCAACTGACCGCTGGAGTTCAGCTCTCGCCGGACGGCAGAAGGCGAAGAACGAAGCCGCTTGCGAGCGGCGCAGTGCAGCGAAGAGCTCTCCGAATTCGCCGCTAGCTCCACGGTCCTTCTCAGCTGCGAGTAGCAGCGCTCGCAGTACACAGGGCTTCGCAAGGCCCGAAGACCCGGAGGGAAGTATGGCACACGAAAATGTGCCAGGACAGAGACGTGTTCTACGTTGTCCCTTCTCGTCATGCAGTTTGTGCCTCTGCTGCTTCTGCTGTAGGTAATCGCTCCTTGAAAGACGAGCGAGAGCGTCCTTCCGGGTGCATTGCACTGAGTCGAGTGCTCGCTCGGGTCTTTGCACTCGGGGCCAAGGCAAGAGGGCGTGCTTGCCCGCAGAACTGAGAACACGCTGTTGGGCAGAGCTGCAACTGACCGCTGGAGTTCAGCTCTCGCCGGACGGCAGAAGGCGAAGAACGAAGCCGCTTGCGAGCGGCGCAGTGCAGCGAAGAGCTCTCCGAATTCGCCGCTAGCTCCACGGTCCTTCTCAGCTGCGAGTAGCAGCGCTCGCAGTACACAGAGCTTCGCAAGGCCCGAAGACCCGGAGGGAAGTATCGCACACGAAAATGTGCCAGGACAGAGACGTGTTCTACGTTGTCCCTTCTCGTCATGCAGTTTGTGCCTCTGCTGCTTTTGCTGTAGGTAATCGCTCCTTGAAAGACGAGCGAGAGCGTCCTTCCGGGTGCATTGCACTGAGTCGAGTGCTCGCTCGGGACTTTGCTCTCGGGGCCAAGGCAAGAGGGCGTGCTTGCCCGCAGAACTGAGAACACGCTGTTGGGCAGAGCTGCAACTGACCGCTGGAGTTCAGCTCTCGCCGGACGGCAGAAGGCGAAGAACGAAGCCGCTTGCGAGCGGCGCAGTGCAGCGAAGAGCTCTCCGAATTCGCCGCTAGCTCCACGGTCCTTCTCAGCTGCGAGTAGCAGCGCTCGCAGTACACAGAGCTTCGCAAGGCCCGAAGACCCGGAGGGAAGTATGGCACACGGAAATGCGCCAGGACAGAGACGTGTTCTACGTTGTCCCTTCTCGTCATGCAGTTTGTGCCTCTGCTGCTTCTGCTGTTAGGAATCGCTCCTTGAAAGGCGAGCGACAGCGTCCTTCCGGGTGCATTGCACTGAGTCGAGTGCTCGCTCGGGGCTTTGCTCTCGGGGCCAAGGCAAGAGGGCGTGCTTGCCCGCAGAACTGAGAACACGCTGTTGGGCAGAGCTGCAACTGACCGCCGGAGTTCAGCTCTCGCCGGACGGCAGAAGGCTAAGAACGAAGCCGCTTGCGAGCGGCGCAGTGCAGCGAAGAGCTCTCCGAATTCGCCGCTAGCTCCACGGTCCTTCTCAGCTGCGAGTAGCAGCGCTCGCAGTACACAGAGCTTCGCAAGGCCCGAAGACCCGGAGGGAAGTATGGCACACGGAAATGCGCCAGGACAGAGACGTGTTCTACGTTGTCCCTTCTCGTCATGCAGTTTGTGCCTCTGCTGCTTCTGCAGTTAGGAATCGCTCCTTGAAAGGCGAGCGAGAGCGTCCTTCCGGGTGCATTGCACTGAGTCGAGTGCTCGCTCGGGACTTTGCTCTCGGGGCCAAGGCAAGAGGGCGTGCTTGCCCGCAGAACTGAGAACACGCTGTTGGGCAGAGCTGCAACTGACCGCCGGAGTTCAGCTCTCGCCGGACGGCAGAAGGCGAAGAACGAAGCCGCTTGCGAGCGGCGCAGTGCAGCGAAGAGCTCTCCGAATTCGCCGCTAGCTCCACGGTCCTTCTCAGCTGCGAGTAGCAGCGCTCGCAGTACACAGGGCTTCGCAAGGCCCGAAGACCCGGAGGGAAGTATCGCACACGAAAATGTGCCAGGACAGAGACGTGTTCTACGTTGTCCCTTCTCGTCATGCAGTTTGTGCCTCTGCTGCTTCTGCAGTTAGGAATCGCTCCTTGAAAGGCGAGCGAGAGCGTCCTTCCGGGTGCATTGCACTGAGTCGAGTGCTCGCTCGGGACTTTGCACTCGGGGCCAAGGCAAGAGGGCGTGCTTGCCCGCAGAACTGAGAACACGCTGTTGGGCAGAGCTGCAACTGACCGCTGGAGTTCAGCTCTCGCCGGACGGCAAAAGGCGAAAACGAAGCCGCTTGCGAGCGGCGCAGTGCAGCGAAGAGCTCTCCGAATTCGCCGCTAGCTCCACGGTCCTTCTCAGCTGCGAGTAGCAGCGCTCGCAGTACACAGGGCTTCGCAAGGCCCGAAGACCCGGAGGGAAGTATCGCACACGAAAATGTGCCAGGACAGAGACGTGTTCTACGTTGTCCCTTCTCGTCATGCAGTTTGTGCCTCTGCTGCTTCTGCAGTTAGGAATCGCTCCTTGAAAGGCGAGCGAGAGCGTCCTTCCGGGTGCATTGCACTGAGTCGACTGCTCGCTCGGGACTTTGCACTCGGGGCCAAGGCAAGAGGGCGTGCTTGCCCGCAGAACTGAGAACACGCTGTTGGGCAGAGCTGAAACTTACCGCTGGAGTTCAGCTCTCGCCGGACGGCAGAAGGCGAAGAACGAAGCCGCTTGCGAGCGGCGCAGTGCAGCGAAGAGCTCTCCGAATTCGCCGCTAGCTCCACGGTCCTTCTCAGCTGCGAGTAGCAGCGCTCGCAGTACACAGAGCTTCGCAAGGCCCGAAGACCCGGAGGGAAGTATGGCACACGGAAATGTGCCAGGACAGAGACGTGTTCTACGTTGTCCCTTCTCGTCATGCAGTTTGTGCCTCTGCTGCTTCTGCTGTTAGGAATCGCTCCTTGAAAGGCGAGCGACAGCGTCCTTCCGGGTGCATTGCACTGAGTCGAGTGCTCGCTCGGGGCTTTGCTCTCGGGGCCAAGGCAAGAGGGCGTGCTTGCCCGCAGAACTGAGAACACGCTGTTGGGCAGAGCTGCAACTGACCGCTGGAGTTCAGCTCTCGCCGGACGGCAGAAGGCGAAGAACGAAGCCGCTTGCGAGCGGCGCAGTGCAGCGAAGAGCTCTCCGAATTCGCCGCTAGCTCCACGGTCCTTCTCAGCTGCGAGTAGCAGCGCTCGCAGTACACAGAGCTTCGCAAGGCCCGAAGACCCGGAGGGAAGTATGGCACACGGAAATGTGCCAGGACAGAGACGTGTTCTACGTTGTCCCTTCTCGTCATGCAGTTTGTGCCTCTGCTGCTTCTGCTGTTAGGAATCGCTCCTTGAAAGGCGAGCGAGAGCGTCCTTCCGGGTGCATTACACTGAGTCGAGTGCTCGCTCTGGACTTTGCTCTCGGGGCCAAGGCAAGAGGGCGTGCTTGCCCGCAGAACTGAGAACACGCTGTTGGGCAGAGCTGCAACTGACCGCTGGAGTTCAGCTCTCGCCGGACGGCAGAAGGCGAAGAACGAAGCCGCTTGCGAGCGGCGCAGTGCAGCGAAGAGCTCTCCGAATTCGCCGCTAGCTCCACGGTCCTTCTCAGCTGCGAGTAGCAGCGCTCGCAGTACACAAAGCTTCGCAAGGACCGAAGACCCGGAGGGAAGTATCGCACACGAAAATGTGCCAGGACAGAGACGTGTTCTACGTTGTCCCTTCTCGTCATGCAGTTTGTGCCTCTGCTGCTTCTGCTGTTAGGAATCGCTCCTTGAAAGACGAGCGAGAGCGTCCTTCCGGGTGCATTGCACTGAGTCGAGTGCTCGCTCGGGACTTTGCACTCGGGGCCAAGGCAAGAGGGCGTGCTTGCCCGCAGAACTGAGAACACGCTGTTGGGCAGAGCTGCAACTGACCGCTGGAGTTCAGCTCTCGCCGGACGGCAGAAGGCGAAGAACGAAGCCGCTTGCGAGCGGCGCAGTGCAGCGAAGAGCTCTCCGAATTCGCCGCTAGCTCCACGGTCCTTCTCAGCTGCGAGTAGCAGCGCTCGCAGTACACAGAGCTTCGCAAGGCCCGAAGACCCGGAGGGTAGTATCGCACACGAAAATGTGCCAGGACAGAGACGTGTTCTACGTTGTCCCTTCTCGTCATGCAGTTTGTGCCTCTGCTGCTTCTGCTGTTAGGAATCGCTCCTTGAAAGACGAGCGAGAGCGTCCTTCCGGGTGCATTGCACTGAGTCGAGTGCTCGCTCGGGACTTTGCACTCGGGGCCAAGGCAAGAGGGCGTGCTTGCCCGCAGAACTGAGAACACGCTGTTGGGCAGAGCTGCAACTGACCGCTGGAGTTCAGCTCTCGCCGGACGGCAAAAGGCGAAAACGAAGCCGCTTGCGAGCGGCGCAGTGCAGCGAAGAGCTCTCCGAATTCGCCGCTAGCTCCACGGTCCTTCTCAGCTGCGAGTAGCAGCGCTCGCAGTACACAGAGCTTCGCAAGGCCCGAAGACCCGGAGGGAAGTATGGCACACGAAAATGTGCCAGGACAGAGACGTGTTCTACGTTGTCCCTTCTCGTCATGCAGTTTGTGCCTCTGCTGCTTCTGCTGTAGGTAATCGCTCCTTGAAAGACGAGCGAGAGCGTCCTTCCGGGTGCATTGCACTGAGTCGAGTGCTCGCTCGGGACTTTGCTCTCGGGGCCAAGGCAAGAGGGCGTGCTTGCCCGCAGAACTGAGAACACGCTGTTGGGCAGAGCTGCAACTGACCGCTGGAGTTCAGCTCTCGCCGGACGGCAGAAGGCGAAGAACGAAGCCGCTTGCGAGCGGCGCAGTGCAGCGAAGAGCTCTCCGAATTCGCCGCTAGCTCCACGGTCCTTCTCAGCTGCGAGTAGCAGCGCTCGCAGTACACAGGGCTTCGCAAGGCCCGAAGACCCGGAGGGAAGTATCGCACACGAAAATGTGCCAGGACAGAGACGTGTTCTACGTTGTCCCTTCTCGTCATGCAGTTTGTGCCTCTGCTGCTTCTGCTGTAGGTAATCGCTCCTTGAAAGACGAGCGAGAGCGTCCTTCCGGGTGCATTGCACTGAGTCGAGTGCTCGCTCGGGTCTTTGCACTCGGGGCCAAGGCAAGAGGGCGTGCTTGCCCGCAGAACTGAGAACACGCTGTTGGGCAGAGCTGCAACTGACCGCTGGAGTTCAGCTCTCGCCGGACGGCAGAAGGCGAAGAACGAAGCCGCTTGCGAGCGGCGCAGTGCAGCGAAGAGCTCTCCGAATTCGCCGCTAGCTCCACGGTCCTTCTCAGCTGCGAGTAGCAGCGCTCGCAGTACACAGAGCTTCGCAAGGCCCGAAGACCCGGAGGGAAGTATCGCACACGAAAATGTGCCAGGACAGAGACGTGTTCTACGTTGTCCCTTCTCGTCATGCAGTTTGTGCCTCTGCTGCTTCTGCTGTTAGGAATCGCTCCTTGAAAGACGAGCGAGAGCGTCCTTCCGGGTGCATTGCACTGAGTCGAGTGCTCGCTCGGGACTTTGCACTCGGGGCCAAGGCAAGAGGGCGTGCTTGCCCGCAGAACTGAGAACACGCTGTTGGGCAGAGCTGCAACTGACCGCTGGAGTTCAGCTCTCGCCGGACGGCAGAAGGCGAAGAACGAAGCCGCTTGCGAGCGGCGCAGTGCAGCGAAGAGCTCTCCGAATTCGCCGCTAGCTCCACGGTCCTTCTCAGCTGCGAGTAGCAGCGCTCGCAGTACACAGAGCTTCGCAAGGCCCGAAGACCCGGAGGGAAGTATCGCACACGAAAATGTGCCAGGACAGAGACGTGTTCTACGTTGTCCCTTCTCGTCATGCAGTTTGTGCCTCTGCTGCTTCTGCTGTTAGGAATCGCTCCTTGAAAGACGAGCGAGAGCGTCCTTCCGGGTGCATTGCACTGAGTCGAGTGCTCGCTCGGGACTTTGCACTCGGGGCCAAGGCAAGAGGGCGTGCTTGCCCGCAGAACTGAGAACACGCTGTTGGGCAGAGCTGCAACTGACCGCTGGAGTTCAGCTCTCGCCGGACGGCAGAAGGCGAAGAACGAAGCCGCTTGCGAGCGGCGCAGTGCAGCGAAGAGCTCTCCGAATTCGCCGCTAGCTCCACGGTCCTTCTCAGCTGCGAGTAGCAGCGCTCGCAGTACACAGAGCTTCGCAAGGCCCGAAGACCCGGAGGGAAGTATGGCACACGAAAATGTGCCAGGACAGAGACGTGTTCTACGTTGTCCCTTCTCGTCATGCAGTTTGTGCCTCTGCTGCTTTTGCTGTAGGTAATCGCTCCTTGAAAGACGAGCGAGAGCGTCCTTCCGGGTGCATTGCACTGAGTCGAGTGCTCGCTCGGGACTTTGCTCTCGGGGCCAAGGCAAGAGGGCGTGCTTGCCCGCAGAACTGAGAACACGCTGTTGGGCAGAGCTGCAACTGACCGCTGGAGTTCAGCTCTCGCCGGACGGCAGAAGGCGAAGAACGAAGCCGCTTGCGAGCGGCGCCGTGCAGCGAAGAGCTCTCCGAATTCGCCGATAGCTCCACGGTCCTTCTCAGCTGCGAGTAGCAGCGCTCGCAGTACACAGGGCTTCGCAAGGCCCGAAGACCCGGAGGGAAGTATCGCACACGAAAATGTGCCAGGACAGAGACGTGTTCTACGTTGTCCCTTCTCGTCATGCAGTTTGTGCCTCTGCTGCTTCTGCTGTTAGGAATCGCTCCTTGAAAGACGAGCGAGAGCGTCCTTCCGGGTGCATTGCACTGAGTCGAGTGCTCGCTCGGGACTTTGCTCTCGGGGCCAAGGCAAGAGGGCGTGCTTGCCCGCAGAACTGAGAACACGCTGTTGGGCAGAGCTGCAACTGACCGCTGGAGTTCAGCTCTCGCCGGACGGCAGAAGGCGAAGAACGAAGCCGCTTGCGAGCGGCGCAGTGCAGCGAAGAGCTCTCCGAATTCGCCGCTAGCTCCACGGTCCTTCTCAGCTGCGAGTAGCAGCGCTCGCAGTACACAGGGCTTCGCAAGGCCCGAAGACCCGGAGGGAAGTATCGCACACGAAAATGTGCCAGGACAGAGACGTGTTCTACGTTGTCCCTTCTCGTCATGCAGTTTGTGCCTCTGCTGCTTCTGCTGTTAGGAATCGCTCCTTGAAAGACGAGCGAGAGCGTCCTTCCGGGTGCATTGCACTGAGTCGAGTGCTCGCTCGGGACTTTGCACTCGGGGCCAAGGCAAGAGGGCGTGCTTGCCCGCAGAACTGAGAACACGCTGTTGGGCAGAGCTGCAACTGACCGCTGGAGTTCAGCTCTCGCCGGACGGCAAAAGGCGAAGAACGAAGCCGCTTGCGAGCGGCGCAGTGCAGCGAAGAGCTCTCCGAATTCGCCGCTAGCTCCACGGTCCTTCTCAGCTGCGAGTAGCAGCGCTCGCAGTACACAGGGCTTCGCAAGGCCCGAAGACCCGGAGGGAAGTATGGCACACGAAAATGTGCCAGGACAGAGACGTGTTCTACGTTGTCCCTTCTCGTCATGCAGTTTGTGCCTCTGCTGCTTCTGCTGTTAGGAATCGCTCCTTGAAAGGCGAGCGAGAGCGTCCTTCCGGGTGCATTGCACTGAGTCGAGTGCTCGCTCGGGACTTTGCTCTCGGGGCCAAGGCAAGAGGGCGTGCTTGCCCGCAGAACTGAGAACACGCTGTTGGGCAGAGCTGCAACTGACCGCTGGAGTTCAGCTCTCGCCGGACGGCAGAAGGCGAAGAACGAAGCCGCTTGCGAGCGGCGCAGTGCAGCGAAGAGCTCTCCGAATTCGCCGCTAGCTCCACGGTCCTTCTCAGCTGCGAGTAGCAGCGCTCGCAGTACACAGGGCTTCGCAAGGCCCGAAGACCCGGAGGGAAGTATCGCACACGAAAATGTGCCAGGACAGAGACGTGTTCTACGTTGTCCCTTCTCGTCATGCAGTTTGTGCCTCTGCTGCTTCTGCTGTTAGGAATCGCTCCTTGAAAGACGAGCGAGAGCGTCCTTCCGGGTGCATTGCACTGAGTCGAGTGCTCGCTCGGGTCTTTGCTCTCGGGGCCAAGGCAAGAGGGCGTGCTTGCCCGCAGAACTGAGAACACGCTGTTGGGCAGAGCTGCAACTGACCGCTGGAGTTCAGCTCTCGCCGGACGGCAGAAGGCGAAGAACGAAGCCGCTTGCGAGCGGCGCAGTGCAGCGAAGAGCTCTCCGAATTCGCCGCTAGCTCCACGGTCCTTCTCAGCTGCGAGTAGCAGCGCTCGCAGTACACAGGGCTTCGCAAGGCCCGAAGACCCGGAGGGAAGTATGGCACACGGAAATGTGCCAGGACAGAGACGTGTTCTACGTTGTCCCTTCTCGTCATGCAGTTTGTGCCTCTGCTGCTTCTGCTGTTAGGAATCGCTCCTTGAAAGACGAGCGAGAGCGTCCTTCCGGGTGCATTGCACTGAGTCGAGTGCTCGCTCGGGGCTTTGCTCTCGGGGCCAAGGCAAGAGGGCGTGCTTGCCCGCAGAACTGAGAACACGCTGTTGGGCAGAGCTGAAACTTACCGCTGGAGTTCAGCTCTCGCCGGACGGCAGAAGGCGAAGAACGAAGCCGCTTGCGAGCGGCGCAGTGCAGCGAAGAGCTCTCCGAATTCGCCGCTAGCTCCACGGTCCTTCTCAGCTGCGAGTAGCAGCGCTCGCAGTACACAGAGCTTCGCAAGGCCCGAAGACCCGGAGGGAAGTATCGCACACGAAAATGTGCCAGGACAGAGACGTGTTCTACGTTGTCCCTTCTCGTCATGCAGTTTGTGCCTCTGTTGCTTCTGCTGTTAGGAATCGCTCCTTGAAAGACGAGCGAGAGCGTCCTTCCGGGTGCATTGCACTGAGTCGAGTGCTCGCTCGGGACTTTGCACTCGGGGCCAAGGCAAGAGGGCGTGCTTGCCCGCAGAACTGAGAACACGCTGTTGGGCAGAGCTGCAACTGACCGCTGGAGTTCAGCTCTCGCCGGACGGCAGAAGGCGAAGAACGAAGCCGCTTGCGAGCGGCGCAGTGCAGCGAAGAGCTCTCCGAATTCGCCGCTAGCTCCACGGTCCTTCTCAGCTGCGAGTAGCAGCGCTCGCAGTACACAGGGCTTCGCAAGGCCCGAAGACCGGGAGGGAAGTATCGCACACGGAAATGTGCCAGGACAGAGACGTGTTCTACGTTGTCCCTTCTCGTCATGCAGTTTGTGCCTCTGCTGCTTCTGCTGTTAGGAATCGCTCCTTGAAAGACGAGCGAGAGCGTCCTTCCGGGTGCATTGCACTGAGTCGAGTGCTCGCTCGGGACTTTGCTCTCGGGGCCAAGGCAAGAGGGCGTGCTTGCCCGCAGAACTGAGAACACGCTGTTGGGCAGAGCTGCAACTGACCGCTGGAGTTCAGCTCTCGCCGGACGGCAGAAGGCGAAGAACGAAGCCGCTTGCGAGCGGCGCAGTGCAGCGAAGAGCTCTCCGAATTCGCCGCTAGCTCCACGGTCCTTCTCAGCTGCGAGTAGCAGCGCTCGCAGTACACAGGGCTTCGCAAGGCCCGAAGACCCGGAGGGAAGTATCGCACACGAAAATGTGCCAGGACAGAGACGTGTTCTACGTTGTCCCTTCTCGTCATGCAGTTTGTGCCTCTGCTGCTTCTGCAGTTAGGAATCGCTCCTTGAAAGGCGAGCGAGAGCGTCCTTCCGGGTGCATTGCACTGAGTCGAGTGCTCGCTCGGGACTTTGCACTCGGGGCCAAGGCAAGAGGGCGTGCTTGCCCGCAGAACTGAGAACACGCTGTTGGGCAGAGCTGAAACTTACCGCTGGAGTTCAGCTCTCGCCGGACGGCAGAAGGCGAAGAACGAAGCCGCTTGCGAGCGGCGCAGTGCAGCGAAGAGCTCTCCGAATTCGCCGCTAGCTCCACGGTCCTTCTCAGCTGCGAGTAGCAGCGCTCGCAGTACACAGAGCTTCGCAAGGGCCGAAGACCCGGAGGGAAGTATGGCACACGGAAATGTGCCAGGACAGAGACGTGGTCTACGTTGTCCCTTCTCGTCATGCAGTTTGTGCCTCTGCTGCTTCTGCTGTTAGGAATCGCTCCTTGAAAGGCGAGCGACAGCGTCCTTCCGGGTGCATTGCACTGAGTCGAGTGCTCGCTCGGGGCTTTGCTCTCGGGGCCAAGGCAAGAGGGCGTGCTTGCCCGCAGAACTGAGAACACGCTGTTGGGCAGAGCTGCAACTGACCGCTGGAGTTCAGCTCTCGCCGGACGGCAGAAGGCGAAGAACGAAGCCGCTTGCGAGCGGCGCAGTGCAGCGAAGAGCTCTCCGAATTCGCCGCTAGCTCCACGGTCCTTCTCAGCTGCGAGTAGCAGCGCTCGCAGTACACAGAGCTTCGCAAGGCCCGAAGACCCGGAGGGAAGTATGGCACACGGAAATGTGCCAGGACAGAGACGTGTTCTACGTTGTCCCTTCTCGTCATGCAGTTTGTGCCTCTGCTGCTTCTGCTGTTAGGAATCGCTCCTTGAAAGACGAGCGAGAGCGTCCTTCCGGGTGCATTGCACTGAGTCGAGTGCTCGCTCGGGACTTTGCTCTCGGGGCCAAGGCAAGAGGGCGTGCTTGCCCGCAGAACTGAGAACACGCTGTTGGGCAGAGCTGCAACTGACCGCTGGAGTTCAGCTCTCGCCGGACGGCAGAAGGCGAAGAACGAAGCCGCTTGCGAGCGGCGCAGTGCAGCGAAGAGCTCTCCGAATTCGCCGCTAGCTCCACGGTCCTTCTCAGCTGCGAGTAGCAGCGCTCGCAGTACACAAAGCTTCGCAAGGACCGAAGACCCGGAGGGAAGTATCGCACACGAAAATGTGCCAGGACAGAGACGTGTTCTACGTTGTCCCTTCTCGTCATGCAGTTTGTGCCTCTGCTGCTTCTGCTGTTAGGAATCGCTCCTTGAAAGACGAGCGAGAGCGTCCTTCCGGGTGCATTGCACTGAGTCGAGTGCTCGCTCGGGGCTTTGCACTCGGGGCCAAGGCAAGAGGGCGTGCTTGCCCGCAGAACTGAGAACACGCTGTTGGGCAGAGCTGCAACTGACCGCTGGAGTTCAGCTCTCGCCGGACGGCAGAAGGCGAAGAACGAAGCCGCTTGCGAGCGGCGCAGTGCAGCGAAGAGCTCTCCGAATTCGCCGCTAGCTCCACGGTCCTTCTCAGCTGCGAGTAGCAGCGCTCGCAGTACACAGAGCTTCGCAAGGCCCGAAGACCCGGAGGGAAGTATGGCACACGGAAATGTGCCAGGACAGAGACGTGTTCTACGTTGTCCCTTCTCGTCATGCAGTTTGTGCCTCTGCTGCTTCTGCTGTTAGGAATCGCTCCTTGAAAGACGAGCGAGAGCGTCCTTCCGGGTGCATTGCACTGAGTCGAGTGCTCGCTCGGGACTTTGCTCTCGGGGCCAAGGCAAGAGGGCGTGCTTGCCCGCAGAACTGAGAACACGCTGTTGGGCAGAGCTGCAACTGACCGCTGGAGTTCAGCTCTCGCCGGACGGCAGAAGGCGAAGAACGAAGCCGCTTGCGAGCGGCGCAGTGCAGCGAAGAGCTCTCCGAATTCGCCGCTAGCTCCACGGTCCTTCTCAGCTGCGAGTAGCAGCGCTCGCAGTACACAGAGCTTCGCAAGGCCCGAAGACCCGGAGGGAAGTATCGCACACGAAAATGTGCCAGGACAGAGACGTGTTCTACGTTGTCCCTTCTCGTCATGCAGTTTGTGCCTCTGCTGCTTCTGCTGTTAGGAATCGCTCCTTGAAAGGCGAGCGAGAGCGTCCTTCCGGGTGCATTGCACTGAGTCGAGTGCTCGCTCGGGACTTTGCTCTCGGGGCCAAGGCAAGAGGGCGTGCTTGCCCGCAGAACTGAGAACACGCTGTTGGGCAGAGCTGCAACTGACCGCTGGAGTTCAGCTCTCGCCGGACGGCAGAAGGCGAAGAACGAAGCCGCTTGCGAGCGGCGCAGTGCAGCGAAGAGCTCTCCGAATTCGCCGCTAGCTCCACGGTCCTTCTCAGCTGCGAGTAGCAGCGCTCGCAGTACACAGGGCTTCGCAAGGCCCGAAGACCCGGAGGGAAGTATCGCACACGAAAATGTGCCAGGACAGAGACGTGTTCTACGTTGTCCCTTCTCGTCATGCAGTTTGTGCCTCTGCTGCTTCTGCTGTAGGTAATCGCTCCTTGAAAGGCGAGCGAGAGCGTCCTTCCGGGTGCATTGCACTGAGTCGAGTGCTCGCTCGGGTCTTTGCACTCGGGGCCAAGGCAAGAGGGCGTGCTTGCCCGCAGAACTGAGAACACGCTGTTGGGCAGAGCTGCAACTGACCGCTGGAGTTCAGCTCTCGCCGGACGGCAGAAGGCGAAGAACGAAGCCGCTTGCGAGCGGCGCAGTGCAGCGAAGAGCTCTCCGAATTCGCCGCTAGCTCCACGGTCCTTCTCAGCTGCGAGTAGCAGCGCTCGCAGTACACAGAGCTTCGCAAGGCCCGAAGACCCGGAGGGAAGTATCGCACACGAAAATGTGCCAGGACAGAGACGTGTTCTACGTTGTCCCTTCTCGTCATGCAGTTTGTGCCTCTGCTGCTTCTGCTGTTAGGAATCGCTCCTTGAAAGACGAGCGAGAGCGTCCTTCCGGGTGCATTGCACTGAGTCGAGTGCTCGCTCGGGACTTTGCACTCGGGGCCAAGGCAAGAGGGCGTGCTTGCCCGCAGAACTGAGAACACGCTGTTGGGCAGAGCTGCAACTGACCGCTGGAGTTCAGCTCTCGCCGGACGGCAGAAGGCGAAGAACGAAGCCGCTTGCGAGCGGCGCAGTGCAGCGAAGAGCTCTCCGAATTCGCCGCTAGCTCCACGGTCCTTCTCAGCTGCGAGTAGCAGCGCTCGCAGTACACAGAGCTTCGCAAGGCCCGAAGACCCGGAGGGAAGTATCGCACACGAAAATGTGCCAGGACAGAGACGTGTTCTACGTTGTCCCTTCTCGTCATGCAGTTTGTGCCTCTGCTGCTTCTGCTGTTAGGAATCGCTCCTTGAAAGACGAGCGAGAGCGTCCTTCCGGGTGCATTGCACTGAGTCGAGTGCTCGCTCGGGACTTTGCACTCGGGGCCAAGGCAAGAGGGCGTGCTTGCCCGCAGAACTGAGAACACGCTGTTGGGCAGAGCTGCAACTGACCGCTGGAGTTCAGCTCTCGCCGGACGGCAGAAGGCGAAGAACGAAGCCGCTTGCGAGCGGCGCAGTGCAGCGAAGAGCTCTCCGAATTCGCCGCTAGCTCCACGGTCTTTCTCAGCTGCGAGTAGCAGCGCTCGCAGTACACAGGGCTTCGCAAGGCCCGAAGACCCGGAGGGAAGTATCGCACACGAAAATGTGCCAGGACAGAGACGTGTTCTACGTTGTCCCTTCTCGTCATGCAGTTTGTGCCTCTGCTGCTTCTGCTGTTAGGAATCGCTCCTTGAAAGGCGAGCGAGAGCGTCCTTCCGGGTGCATTGCACTGAGTCGAGTGCTCGCTCGGGACTTTGCTCTCGGGGCCAAGGCAAGAGGGCGTGCTTGCCCGCAGAACTGAGAACACGCTGTTGGGCAGAGCTGCAACTGACCGCTGGAGTTCAGCTCTCGCCGGACGGCAGAAGGCGAAGAACGAAGCCGCTTGCGAGCGGCGCAGTGCAGCGAAGAGCTCTCCGAATTCGCCGCTAGCTCCACGGTCCTTCTCAGCTGCGAGTAGCAGCGCTCGCAGTACACAGGGCTTCGCAAGGCCCGAAGACCCGGAGGGAAGTATCGCACACGAAAATGCGCCAGGACAGAGACGTGTTCTACGTTGTCCCTTCTCGTCATGCAGTTTGTGCCTCTGCTGCTTCTGCTGTTAGGAATCGCTCCTTGAAAGACGAGCGAGAGCGTCCTTCCGGGTGCATTGCACTGAGTCGAGTGCTCGCTCGGGACTTTGCTCTCGGGGCCAAGGCAAGAGGGCGTGCTTGCCCGCAGAACTGAGAACACGCTGTTGGGCAGAGCTGCAACTGACCGCTGGAGTTCAGCTCTCGCCGGACGGCAGAAGGCGAAGAACGAAGCCGCTTGCGAGCGGCGCAGTGCAGCGAAGAGCTCTCCGAATTCGCCGCTAGCTCCACGGTCCTTCTCAGCTGCGAGTAGCAGCGCTCGCAGTACACAGAGCTTCGCAAGGCCCGAAGACCCGGAGGGAAGTATCGCACACGAAAATGCGCCAGGACAGAGACGTGTTCTACGTTGTCCCTTCTCGTCATGCAGTTTGTGCCTCTGCTGCTTCTGCTGTTAGGAATCGCTCCTTGAAAGGCGAGCGAGAGCGTCCTTCCGGGTGCATTGCACTGAGTCGAGTGCTCGCTCGGGGCTTTGCTCTCGGGGCCAAGGCAAGAGGGCGTGCTTGCCCGCAGAACTGAGAACACGCTGTTGGGCAGAGCTGCAACTGACCGCTGGAGTTCAGCTCTCGCCGGACGGCAGAAGGCGAAGAACGAAGCCGCTTGCGAGCGGCGCAGTGCAGCGAAGAGCTCTCCGAATTCGCCGCTAGCTCCACGGTCCTTCTCAGCTGCGAGTAGCAGCGCTCGCAGTACACAGAGCTTCGCAAGGCCCGAAGACCCGGAGGGAAGTATGGCACACGGAAATGCGCCAGGACAGAGACGTGTTCTACGTTGTCCCTTCTCGTCATGCAGTTTGTGCCTCTGCTGCTTCTGCTGTTAGGAATCGCTCCTTGAAAGGCGAGCGAGAGCGTCCTTCCGGGTGCATTGCACTGAGTCGAGTGCTCGCTCGGGACTTTGCTCTCGGGGCCAAGGCAAGAGGGCGTGCTTGCCCGCAGAACTGAGAACACGCTGTTGGGCAGAGCTGCAACTGACCGCTGGAGTTCAGCTCTCGCCGGACGGCAGAAGGCGAAGAACGAAGCCGCTTGCGAGCGGCGCAGTGCAGCGAAGAGCTCTCCGAATTCGCCGCTAGCTCCACGGTCCTTCTCAGCTGCGAGTAGCAGCGCTCGCAGTACACAGAGCTTCGCAAGGCCCGAAGACCCGGAGGGAAGTATCGCACACGAAAATGTGCCAGGACAGAGACGTGTTCTACGTTGTCCCTTCTCGTCATGCAGTTTGTGCCTCTGCTGCTTCTGCTGTAGGTAATCGCTCCTTGAAAGGCGAGCGAGAGCGTCCTTCCGGGTGCATTGCACTGAGTCGAGTGCTCGCTCGGGTCTTTGCACTCGGGGCCAAGGCAAGAGGGCGTGCTTGCCCGCAGAACTGAGAACACGCTGTTGGGCAGAGCTGCAACTGACCGCTGGAGTTCAGCTCTCGCCGGACGGCAGAAGGCGAAGAACGAAGCCGCTTGCGAGCGGCGCAGTGCAGCGAAGAGCTCTCCGAATTCGCCGCTAGCTCCACGGTCCTTCTCAGCTGCGAGTAGCAGCGCTCGCAGTACACAGAGCTTCGCAAGGCCCGAAGACCCGGAGGGAAGTATCGCACACGAAAATGTGCCAGGACAGAGACGTGTTCTACGTTGTCCCTTCTCGTCATGCAGTTTGTGCCTCTGCTGCTTCTGCTGTTAGGAATCGCTCCTTGAAAGACGAGCGAGAGCGTCCTTCCGGGTGCATTGCACTGAGTCGAGTGCTCGCTCGGGACTTTGCACTCGGGGCCAAGGCAAGAGGGCGTGCTTGCCCGCAGAACTGAGAACACGCTGTTGGGCAGAGCTGCAACTGACCGCTGGAGTTCAGCTCTCGCCGGACGGCAGAAGGCGAAGAACGAAGCCGCTTGCGAGCGGCGCAGTGCAGCGAAGAGCTCTCCGAATTCGCCGCTAGCTCCACGGTCCTTCTCAGCTGCGAGTAGCAGCGCTCGCAGTACACAGAGCTTCGCAAGGCCCGAAGACCCGGAGGGAAGTATCGCACACGAAAATGTGCCAGGACAGAGACGTGTTCTACGTTGTCCCTTCTCGTCATGCAGTTTGTGCCTCTGCTGCTTCTGCTGTTAGGAATCGCTCCTTGAAAGACGAGCGAGAGCGTCCTTCCGGGTGCATTGCACTGAGTCGAGTGCTCGCTCGGGACTTTGCTCTCGGGGCCAAGGCAAGAGGGCGTGCTTGCCCGCAGAACTGAGAACACGCTGTTGGGCAGAGCTGCAACTGACCGCTGGAGTTCAGCTCTCGCCGGACGGCAAAAGGCGAAAACGAAGCCGCTTGCGAGCGGCGCAGTGCAGCGAAGAGCTCTCCGAATTCGCCGCTAGCTCCACGGTCCTTCTCAGCTGCGAGTAGCAGCGCTCGCAGTACACAGAGCTTCACAAGGCCCGAAGACCCGGAGGGAAGTATCGCACACGAAAATGTGCCAGGACAGAGACGTGTTCTACGTTGTCCCTTCTCGTCATGCAGTTTGTGCCTCTGCTGCTTTTGCTGTAGGTAATCGCTCCTTGAAAGACGAGCGAGAGCGTCCTTCCGGGTGCATTGCACTGAGTCGAGTGCTCGCTCGGGACTTTGCTCTCGGGGCCAAGGCAAGAGGGCGTGCTTGCCCGCAGAACTGAGAACACGCTGTTGGGCAGAGCTGCAACTGACCGCTGGAGTTCAGCTCTCGCCGGACGGCAGAAGGCGAAGAACGAAGCCGCTTGCGAGCGGCGCAGTGCAGCGAAGAGCTCTCCGAATTCGCCGCTAGCTCCACGGTCCTTCTCAGCTGCGAGTAGCAGCGCTCGCAGTACACAGGGCTTCGCACCTCTAAATGTTTTACTACTGTGTTATGATTCTGTCTTCAGTTAATAGAACCCGATATACAACAAAGAGATGGGAGCACATGGAGATGCATTGGAGAGCCTACGCTGGAGGTAACACATTCATTTTTTACTCAAACAAATCCAAATTAGAAATGTTGAAAATTACCTGGGGCCATTTCAACAGCCAGCAAACTGACTAACACAACCAATCTTTGGCTTCTATTCAATCCTTTGCTTGTTTTACCTGGACCTTGAAGATCTGTCTGCAGCCTTCCTCTCTGCAAATATATCACACTCGTCCTATTGAGAACCCATGGCTCATCACAGCTGCTTCGCCACGCCTGCTTCCAGAAGAACTGGCAACTACAAGCTGGGAGCCAAGAGATACAACACTTCACTTGGAAAAGGGCCTTCCATGAATCCTAGAATCCCAGAATGGTTTGGACTGGAAGCGACCTTAGAGACAAATTATCTTCTTCCCACATCCTGACACGGGCAGGGACACTTTTCCACTAGTCCAGGTTGCTCCATGTCCGCTCCAGCCTGGCCCTGGACGCTTCCTGCCATGGGGCTCCTACACAGCCTCTTTGAACAACATGTGCCTCAGCACCCACCCAAGGAAGAATTCCTTTCCAATATCCCATCTATCCCAGCCCTCTGGCAGTTTGAAGCTATTCCCCCTTGTCCTGCGAGTCCAGACCCTTTTCCAAAGTCCCTCCCCAGCTATCTTGGAGCCCCAGCAGGCACTGCAAAGGGCTCGAAGATCTCCCTGGAGCCTTCTGTTCTCCAGATTGGACACCCTCAGCTCTCCCAGACTGTCCTAGAGCAAAGAAGCTCCACCTTTCAAAGCACCTTAGACGCCTCCTACCGGCCAAACTCGATGGCAACGCTGGCCTTCCGGGCCCTACGGATATCGCTTCCGGTGTCGTTCGGGGTCACTCCCGGCTCTCTTCCCGCCCCCCATGGGGCCCTCAGGCGATGCCGCTCCTACGCCACTTCTGCCGCTGTCAGACCAACGGGGGGGCCGGGGGCCAGCCCAGACTCATCCACAATCCACACTGTCCTCGGCGGCTGCTGCGGGCTCACGGCGGCCCACACACCCGGAAGCAGAGCTCCGAACACAGAGGATCATAGCCCCACATTTGTGTTCGTCTCTGCACAAGGCAGGCCAGTCTTGCCATGCCCGGACTTTTCAGTTCAGCACGAGAATGAGAATACACCTGCGCCATGGGGGAGGAAACCTCTAAAGACTCCCTCATACGTGGTCGCTCAACTTAATGCCTAGGCACTTGCCATTCCTAAGGCTACACTAAAGCCTTTTTTACCTTGCGGGTAAGAAATGCCGTTGTTCTCGTGTGCAGCTAAAGGCGCAGCACAGGCAGGCCGGGACAAAAGCTGGGGCAGAGCCCTTCCTCACTCCTTCGCTGTGCTGTACTCCATGCAGCTAGAGCGAAGCGAGAAGGACGCGAGGAAGAAAAAGGCGTTCTTAAAGTAGCACCCTGGCAGCAGCCCTGAAAAGGCGCATAACACACGGCATCTCGCTGCCCTCCGTTCTACATACTCGCGGCTCCCTCTGCCGACTTGCAAAAGTTGCTACCAGAGCAGAGGCGGCCAGATTGAAGAGGCAGTGCCTAGGTTCACCTTCTCCTTACTGCACGTAAGCCACGTCCAGCTCCTCGCTGCACTCTGGATTTCCCTTCTCCGAGGCACTTACCGTGGTGCTGTGTGCAACTCGGCGCCTAGAAGTGACCGCCAATGCTTTCACAGCGGGCTGCAAGGGAACCAAGGAGCAGCACAAGCAGCAGTGCTTCAGCTTGCTCCTTCCGACTGCTAAGGGCACTTGGGAAGGCAAGCGAGAGTCAACCACCTTCCTCTCCTAGTAGCCTGTAACGTGGTGCACACAAGCACGGGACTAGTGCCGCTTCGTTCACCGCCCTCGCCCAAGCGTGGAGCCGCTTTCACTTGCCGGCGGCCAGAAGCCGCTGCAAGGGCGCCACACAACCACAAGTGCGCCGGCAGCCAAGAGCTAGAGAACGCTGCTTCTGCCCAAGCCCGCCTAGGGCGTGCACCTTTGTTCTCAGAGCTCCGTGCAACAGTCTGCCTCTCTCGCAGTTCGAATGGAAAACGAAAGCTTTTCGCCTACGCCCGTCACAGAGATCCGTTGCCAGGACGAGAATGCCTTGTGGCCGGAGCTCGCCCCCGCCGCGAGGAAGCTGCTATTAGCACCGCGTTGCAGGGACACGTCTCGCTTCTTGACTACGTGCTCAGCGCTCTCCGAATTCGCCGCTAGCTCCACGGTCTTTCTCAGCTGCAAGTAGCAGCGCTCACAGTACATAGAGCTTCGCAAGGACCGAAGACCCGGAGGGAAGTATCGCACTCGAAAATGTGCCAGGATAGAGACGTTCTACACTGAGTAGAGACACAGACAGACAGAGAGTTCTACACTGCCCCTTCTCGTCGGCCATCTTGTGCTCTGCTGCCTCTGCTGTGACGAATGAAAGGCGAGCGACAGCGGCTCTCCAGGCACTGAAGAGAGTTCCCTAGGGACTTTTCGATGTAAAACTTTTTCCACCTCCAAAAATACATGGGTAAGTCCTAAAAGTTTTGGTTTTCTTAAGAATAGTTTCGCCCAAGTTTTGCTGTTCTAAACAACCATGGTTTCAGTCTTCACTTAACTGCTTGTTTCTGTCTTTTTGGCTAGTGGCAATCTAATTCTAAGGTAAATAGATGTGTTGGAAATCCATAAATTACATCTCAAGTTAGGTGGGAAAATTGGCTCGGAAGAAAATGGAATTGAGAATTTGGAAAGAATCCAGAGTGAGCTGATGTCACAATCCGAGATTCCCTTGAGTTCCAAATCCTTTCATTTGTGTTTTTGTGGGCTTTTTGAAGGCGGTGTACAGTTGAAGCCATGATTTAGCTGCGGTGAGACCTGCTCTGCTGTAAAAGCATTATTTTCTCAGTGAGCATGGACAACAGTTAGAGTGTCGTCTTTTAAGATTCCCTGCACTCCACTTATGGTGGCAAAAGCAGTGCCTTGACTGTAATCATAAAAGTGATTACAGCTTCATTGCTTTGACATCATGTAGGATGCTTCCTCCATCTGCTGTGGTCAGCATTAAGTAACAGATTTCTCAGTTTCTAGGAAGAGTCTAGCAAACAATCACCTTGCTCCTTCTCTTGCATTTATTCATCACTGCTATGCTGCTATACAGACAGGTAGTCTGTTTATGATTCAACAATTCAATGGGACATCAAGTAAATAACAAAGCAAAACTAACTACCGAAAGCACTATAAGGGCCAGAGATTAGCTTGGATCAAAACAGGTATTCTCCTAGCATTGTTTACAAACGAGTCAGCATGTGAAACAGAAGGCACAATGTAGTTTGTGCCTTGTTTTGGGCATGCCCGGAAGAAGGAAATTCTGATTTCACATACGGGAAAAGAAATGTTGACATTTGAATGAGATTGTTCATACTCCAGTAAAGGTTGCTTTGAAAGGTTGTGGAAGTCCTGTTAGGAAACATGGCTTTACAAGTCCTTTCCACCAGGAGACAACAGCTGCAGAACATCTGGGTGTGCCAGTGTTGAGAGCACCAGCAAAGATCAAAGTGGAGAAGTTGGTGAACAATGGCAGTGGCCTGGCGGAGGGCAAGTGGGGTGCTGGCTGTGGGACCAGGGGAGTCCTGACTGATTTAGGAGGCGTGTGATGGTCTGTGCCAGCAAGCGGAGTAGTGCTGTGGCCTTGGCACACTGCTAATACTGGAATTCAGTGGGGTCACTGGGCAGGCTGAGTGTGTGAGCTGCTGGAGGGACCCAGTTTGCCCACATGTAAACATCCAGTCTCACTCTTGCCAGCCACAGAAAGGAGCAGGATGTGGCTGCTGGCGATGCCTGTCACGTATATGTAGTGTATATGTGTGCTATCCCAGCCTGCTGGGAACACTTCTTCTTTGGGACTGCTTGGGCTGAGGGAGAGAAAGCAGTGGTAGTTTCTGAGGTTTCGAGTTTGCTCGAGTTTCTCAGGCTGTTTCTGGAGCCACCCCGAGTTCTCTTCCTTGAAGCATTTCAAGTCCTGCTAATTTTCAAAATTCAAACAGACACAGCCCTAAGCTAGTTGATCTGACTTCAGAGCTATTCTTACGCTGAGCTGTTGGATGATCTGATCTCCTGAGATGTCTTCCATCTCAGTTTATGACCTGGTTCTTGTGAAAAGTAGGATCTTTTAGCCTGGAGAAGAGAGGTTTCTGGAGAGACAGTATTGTGGCCTTTGAATATGTAAAGAGGGTATAAGACAAATGGAGAAAGACTTTTTAGGAAAGTTTGCAGAGACAGGATAAGGGGCCATGCTTTCAAACTGAGACTAGGTTTAGATTGGCTAAAAGGAAAAACTTTTCTACAATGAAGCTGGTGAGACACTCAAACGGGTGTTCCAGAGAAGTTGTGGATGCCCCATCATTGAGAGTGCTCCTTATCAGTTTGGCTAGTCTTGAGCAATTTGATCTACTGTAAGATCTACCTGGCAAGGAAGTTGGACTACATGATCTTTAATCACAGACTGTTGTATGATTCCGTGGAAGACAGAATGCAATAAAGTTCATATTTCAGATTTTGGCGCAGACATATTTATTTTTTCTCACTTTATGCATCATTGCAATGACAACTTGTTAGCTTCTGAAATGATTAGCTGAGATTGATTTCCTTCCTTAGTTTCATTTTCTCTGTTATTCCTTCACTCTTGGACTTTTTTTTTCACTAGATTCCCTCTTTCAGTAAACTGCCCTTAAGTATCACTTTGCTCCCCACCTGGCTTTTTTTTTTTTTTTCAATGACACCTTTTCACTGGTTCGTTTTGGGCCTTTGCTGCTTGAAGTCCAGCAGCCTCCTTGTCTGAGCATTACGGAGCTTTCTTTACAGCTTCATCACTATGCAAAAAGCCATAAATTACTGTGTTCCATCTCACATACCATCAAGTATCACACTAATATTCCCTCTGCTGAATAGCTGGTTGGTTTACATAGACCAGCCAAATACCAGGAAATCCAGATGGCAGCAAGAATCTTGTAGACTACTCCCGCTGTTCATTTAAATTCTGGAGAAGTCACGTGAGGTATCACATTCTCTTGAAAGAAGTGTCTATCATCTCGGACATTCTAGAATGGGCTATTAATATTGTCATGAGTTTCTGGCTAGACTTTTTAGTATGCAAATTCAAATTCAAATGATCTGAAATGATAGAACTTCAAGAAATTTTTTTTCCCAGAATCGAAGTATGATGGAGTTCCATAGGGAGAATCTTAATCTTAGTTATTCTATTCCATCTCACATCATGGCTGGGGGCAGGGAGAAGGGAGTATCTTTGGGGGACAATGGGTTCCGGTGTAGTCAGTAAGCTGGGCAGAGGAGCCATCAGGTATTTTCTGTTGTTGGGCGGGGGGGGGGGGGATTCGTGTGAACTCTTCCTTTCTTGTACCCTGCCACTAGTATTGTTGCTAAAATTGTTTGTTTTCTCATCCAAGTGACAAAATCAGCACACTTAATGAGGGATGAAGAGGGAGCAGCGACCTCAGAACAGGAGGAAGAAGAAGCAGAGCCTGCTGTCCTCCAGAAGAAAAAAACACTACCAGCCAACTTTGCATCATCTGTGAACTTCCTGGGCGTGTACTCTATCCCCTTGTCCAGAACACTGAGCAAGATATTAAACAGGACTGGGCCCAAGACCGAGCCTTGGGGACCAGCTGGATGAACTCTATTTCCCACCACTCTGTGGGCCTGGCCATCACCCAGTTTGTCACCCAGCAAACAGCCCACCCATGCAAACCATAAGCAGACAGTTTCTTCAGGAGAATGATGTGAGACTCATTGCAAAAAGGATCAGGGAGATGCCTAGGAAGAGTCTCAGGTGAATCCAGGAGACTATAGTGGAGGAAGGACGCGAGGAAGAAGAAGGCGTTCTTAAAGTGGCACCCTGGCAGCAGCCCTGAAAGGGCGCATAACACACGGCGTCTCGCTGCCCTCCGTTCTACATACTCGCAGCTCCCTCTGCCGACTTGCAAAAGTTGCTACCAGAGCAGAGGCGGCCAGATTGAAGAGGCAGTGCCTAGGTTCACCTTCTCCTTACTGCACGTAAGCCACGTCCAGCTCCTCGCTGCACTCTGGATTTCCCTTCTCCGCGGCACTTACAGTGGTGCTGTGTGCAACTCGGCGCCTAGAAGCGACCGCCAATGCTTTCACAGCGGGCTGCAAGGGAACCAAGGAGCAGCACAAGCAGCAGTGCTTCAGCTTGCTCCTTCCGACTGCTAAGGGCACTTGGGAAGGCAAGCGAGAGTCAACCACCTTCCTCTCCTAGTAGCCTGTAACGTGGTGCACACAAGCACGGGACTAGTGCCGCTTCGTTCACCGCCCTCGCCCAAGCGTGGAGCCGCTTTCACTTGCCGGCGGCCAGAAGCCACTGCAAGGGCGCCACACAACCACAAGTGCGCCGGCAGCCAAGAGCTAGAGAACGCTGCTTCTGCCCAAGCCCGCCTAGGGCGTGCACCTTTGTTCTCAGAGCTCCGTGCAACAGTCTGCCTCTCTCGCAGTTCGAATGGAAAACGAAAGCTTTTCGCCTACGCCCTTCACAGAGATCCGTTGCCAGGACGAGAATGTCTTGTGGCCGGAGCTCGCCCCGGCCGCGAGGAAGCTGCTATTAGCACCGCGTTGCAGGGCCACGTCTCGCTTCTTGACTACGTGCTCAGCGCTCTCCGAATTCGCCGCTAGCTCCACGGTCTTTCTCAGCTGCAAGTAGCAGCGCTCGCAGTACACAGAGCTTCGCAAGGACCGAAGACCCGGAGGGAAGTTTCGCACAGGAAAATGTACCAGGACAGAGACGTGTTCTACGTTGTCCCTTCTCGTCATGCAGTTTGTGCCTCTGCTGCTTCTGCTGTTAGGAATCGCTCCTTGAAAGGCGAGCGACAGCGTCTTTCCGGGTGCATTGCACTGAGTCGAGTGCTCGCTCGGGGCTTTGCTCTCGGGGCCAAGGCAAGAGGGCGTGCTTGCCCGCAGAACTGAGAACACGCTGTTGGGCAGAGCTGCAACTGACCGCTGGAGTTCAGCTCTCGCCGGACGGCAGAAGGCGAAGAACGAAGCCGCTTGCGAGCGGCGCAGTGCAGCGAAGAGCTCTCCGAATTCGCCGCTAGCTCCACGGTCCTTCTCAGCTGCGAGTAGCAGCGCTCGCAGTACACAGAGCTTCGCAAGGCCCGAAGACCCGGAGGGAAGTATGGCACACGGAAATGTGCCAGGACAGAGACGTGTTCTACGTTGTCCCTTCTCGTCATGCAGTTTGTGCCTCTGCTGCTTCTGCTGTTAGGAATCGCTCCTTGAAAGGCGAGCGAGAGCGTCCTTCCGGGTGCATTGCACTGAGTCGAGTGCTCGCTCGGGACTTTGCTCTCGGGGCCAAGGCAAGAGGGCGTGCTTGCCCGCAGAACTGAGAACACGCTGTTGGGCAGAGCTGCAACTGACCGCTGGAGTTCAGCTCTCGCCGGACGGCAGAAGGCGAAGAACGAAGCCGCTTGCGAGCGGCGCAGTGCAGCGAAGAGCTCTCCGAATTCGCCGCTAGCTCCACGGTCCTTCTCAGCTGCGAGTAGCAGCGCTCGCAGTACACAGGGCTTCGCAAGGCCCGAAGACCCGGAGGGAAGTATGGCACACGAAAATGTGCCAGGACAGAGACGTGTTCTACGTTGTCCCTTCTCGTCATGCAGTTTGTGCCTCTGCTGCTTCTGCTGTAGGTAATCGCTCCTTGAAAGACGAGCGAGAGCGTCCTTCCGGGTGCATTGCACTGAGTCGAGTGCTCGCTCGGGTCTTTGCACTCGGGGCCAAGGCAAGAGGGCGTGCTTGCCCGCAGAACTGAGAACACGCTGTTGGGCAGAGCTGCAACTGACCGCTGGAGTTCAGCTCTCGCCGGACGGCAGAAGGCGAAGAACGAAGCCGCTTGCGAGCGGCGCAGTGCAGCGAAGAGCTCTCCGAATTCGCCGCTAGCTCCACGGTCCTTCTCAGCTGCGAGTAGCAGCGCTCGCAGTACACAGAGCTTCGCAAGGCCCGAAGACCCGGAGGGAAGTATCGCACACGAAAATGTGCCAGGACAGAGACGTGTTCTACGTTGTCCCTTCTCGTCATGCAGTTTGTGCCTCTGCTGCTTTTGCTGTAGGTAATCGCTCCTTGAAAGACGAGCGAGAGCGTCCTTCCGGGTGCATTGCACTGAGTCGAGTGCTCGCTCGGGACTTTGCTCTCGGGGCCAAGGCAAGAGGGCGTGCTTGCCCGCAGAACTGAGAACACGCTGTTGGGCAGAGCTGCAACTGACCGCTGGAGTTCAGCTCTCGCCGGACGGCAGAAGGCGAAGAACGAAGCCGCTTGCGAGCGGCGCAGTGCAGCGAAGAGCTCTCCGAATTCGCCGCTAGCTCCACGGTCCTTCTCAGCTGCGAGTAGCAGCGCTCGCAGTACACAGGGCTTCGCAAGGCCCGAAGACCCGGAGGGAAGTATCGCACACGAAAATGTGCCAGGACAGAGACGTGTTCTACGTTGTCCCTTCTCGTCATGCAGTTTGTGCCTCTGCTGCTTCTGCTGTTAGGAATCGCTCCTTGAAAGACGAGCGAGAGCGTCCTTCCGGGTGCATTGCACTGAGTCGAGTGCTCGCTCGGGACTTTGCACTCGGGGCCAAGGCAAGAGGGCGTGCTTGCCCGCAGAACTGAGAACACGCTGTTGGGCAGAGCTGCAACTGACCGCTGGAGTTCAGCTCTCGCCGGACGGCAGAAGGCGAAGAACGAAGCCGCTTGCGAGCGGCGCAGTGCAGCGAAGAGCTCTCCGAATTCGCCGCTAGCTCCACGGTCCTTCTCAGCTGCGAGTAGCAGCGCTCGCAGTACACAGAGCTTCGCAAGGCCCGAAGACCCGGAGGGAAGTATCGCACACGAAAATGTGCCAGGACAGAGACGTGTTCTACGTTGTCCCTTCTCGTCATGCAGTTTGTGCCTCTGCTGCTTCTGCTGTTAGGAATCGCTCCTTGAAAGACGAGCGAGAGCGTCCTTCCGGGTGCATTGCACTGAGTCGAGTGCTCGCTCGGGACTTTGCACTCGGGGCCAAGGCAAGAGGGCGTGCTTGCCCGCAGAACTGAGAACACGCTGTTGGGCAGAGCTGCAACTGACCGCTGGAGTTCAGCTCTCGCCGGACGGCAAAAGGCGAAGAACGAAGCCGCTTGCGAGCGGCGCAGTGCAGCGAAGAGCTCTCCGAATTCGCCGCTAGCTCCACGGTCCTTCTCAGCTGCGAGTAGCAGCGCTCGCAGTACACAGGGCTTCGCAAGGCCCGAAGACCCGGAGGGAAGTATGGCACACGAAAATGTGCCAGGACAGAGACGTGTTCTACGTTGTCCCTTCTCGTCATGCAGTTTGTGCCTCTGCTGCTTCTGCTGTTAGGAATCGCTCCTTGAAAGGCGAGCGAGAGCGTCCTTCCGGGTGCATTGCACTGAGTCGAGTGCTCGCTCGGGACTTTGCTCTCGGGGCCAAGGCAAGAGGGCGTGCTTGCCCGCAGAACTGAGAACACGCTGTTGGGCAGAGCTGCAACTGACCGCTGGAGTTCAGCTCTCGCCGGACGGCAGAAGGCGAAGAACGAAGCCGCTTGCGAGCGGCGCAGTGCAGCGAAGAGCTCTCCGAATTCGCCGCTAGCTCCACGGTCCTTCTCAGCTGCGAGTAGCAGCGCTCGCAGTACACAGAGCTTCGCAAGGCCCGAAGACCCGGAGGGAAGTATGGCACACGGAAATGTGCCAGGACAGAGACGTGTTCTACGTTGTCCCTTCTCGTCATGCAGTTTGTGCCTCTGCTGCTTCTGCTGTTAGGAATCGCTCCTTGAAAGACGAGCGAGAGCGTCCTTCCGGGTGCATTGCACTGAGTCGAGTGCTCGCTCGGGGCTTTGCTCTCGGGGCCAAGGCAAGAGGGCGTGCTTGCCCGCAGAACTGAGAACACGCTGTTGGGCAGAGCTGCAACTGACCGCTGGAGTTCAGCTCTCGCCGGACGGCAGAAGGCGAAGAACGAAGCCGCTTGCGAGCGGCGCAGTGCAGCGAAGAGCTCTCCGAATTCGCCGCTAGCTCCACGGTCCTTCTCAGCTGCGAGTAGCAGCGCTCGCAGTACACAGAGCTTCGCAAGGCCCGAAGACCCGGAGGGAAGTATGGCACACGGAAATGTGCCAGGACAGAGACGTGTTCTACGTTGTCCCTTCTCGTCATGCAGTTTGTGCCTCTGCTGCTTCTGCTGTTAGGAATCGCTCCTTGAAAGACGAGCGAGAGCGTCCTTCCGGGTGCATTGCACTGAGTCGAGTGCTCGCTCGGGACTTTGCTCTCGGGGCCAAGGCAAGAGGGCGTGCTTGCCCGCAGAACTGAGAACACGCTGTTGGGCAGAGCTGCATCTGACCGCTGGAGTTCAGCTCTCGCCGGACGGCAGAAGGCGAAGAACGAAGCCGCTTGCGAGCGGCGCAGTGCAGCGAAGAGCTCTCCGAATTCGCCGCTAGCTCCACGGTCCTTCTCAGCTGCGAGTAGCAGCGCTCGCAGTACACAGAGCTTCGCAAGGCCCGAAGACCCGGAGGGAAGTATCGCACACGGAAATGTGCCAGGACAGAGACGTGTTCTACGTTGTCCCTTCTCGTCATGCAGTTTGTGCCTCTGCTGCTTCTGCTGTTAGGAATCGCTCCTTGAAAGACGAGCGAGAGCGTCCTTCCGGGTGCATTGCACTGAGTCGAGTGCTCGCTCGGGACTTTGCTCTCGGGGCCAAGGCAAGAGGGCGTGCTTGCCCGCAGAACTGAGAACACGCTGTTGGGCAGAGCTGCAACTGACCGCTGGAGTTCAGCTCTCGCCGGACGGCAGAAGGCGAAGAACGAAGCCGCTTGCGAGCGGCGCAGTGCAGCGAAGAGCTCTCCGAATTCGCCGCTAGCTCCACGGTCCTTCTCAGCTGCGAGTAGCAGCGCTCGCAGTACACAGGGCTTCGCAAGGCCCGAAGACCCGGAGGGAAGTATGGCACACGAAAATGTGCCAGGACAGAGACGTGTTCTACGTTGTCCCTTCTCGTCATGCAGTTTGTGCCTCTGCTGCTTCTGCTGTTAGGAATCGCTCCTTGAAAGACGAGCGAGAGCGTCCTTCCGGGTGCATTGCACTGAGTCGAGTGCTCGCTCGGGGCTTTGCTCTCGGGGCCAAGGCAAGAGGGCGTGCTTGCCCGCAGAACTGAGAACACGCTGTTGGGCAGAGCTGAAACTTACCGCTGGAGTTCAGCTCTCGCCGGACGGCAGAAGGCGAAGAACGAAGCCGCTTGCGAGCGGCGCAGTGCAGCGAAGAGCTCTCCGAATTCGCCGCTAGCTCCACGGTCCTTCTCAGCTGCGAGTAGCAGCGCTCGCAGTACACAGAGCTTCGCAAGGCCCGAAGACCCGGAGGGAAGTATGGCACACGGAAATGTGCCAGGACAGAGACGTGTTCTACGTTGTCCCTTCTCGTCATGCAGTTTGTGCCTCTGCTGCTTCTGCTGTTAGGAATCGCTCCTTGAAAGACGAGCGAGAGCGTCCTTCCGGGTGCATTGCACTGAGTCGAGTGCTCGCTCGGGACTTTGCTCTCGGGGCCAAGGCAAGAGGGCGTGCTTGCCCGCAGAACTGAGAACACGCTGTTGGGCAGAGCTGCAACTGACCGCTGGAGTTCAGCTCTCGCCGGACGGCAGAAGGCGAAGAACGAAGCCGCTTGCGAGCGGCGCAGTGCAGCGAAGAGCTCTCCGAATTCGCCGCTAGCTCCACGGTCCTTCTCAGCTGCGAGTAGCAGCGCTCGCAGTACACAGAGCTTCGCAAGGCCCGAAGACCCGGAGGGAAGTATCGCACACGGAAATGTGCCAGGACAGAGACGTGTTCTACGTTGTCCCTTCTCGTCATGCAGTTTGTGCCTCTGCTGCTTCTGCTGTTAGGAATCGCTCCTTGAAAGACGAGCGAGAGCGTCCTTCCGGGTGCATTGCACTGAGTCGAGTGCTCGCTCGGGACTTTGCTCTCGGGGCCAAGGCAAGAGGGCGTGCTTGCCCGCAGAACTGAGAACACGCTGTTGGGCAGAGCTGCAACTGACCGCTGGAGTTCAGCTCTCGCCGGACGGCAGAAGGCGAAGAACGAAGCCGCTTGCGAGCGGCGCAGTGCAGCGAAGAGCTCTCCGAATTCGCCGCTAGCTCCACGGTCCTTCTCAGCTGCGAGTAGCAGCGCTCGCAGTACACAGAGCTTCGCAAGGCCCGAAGACCCGGAGGGAAGTATCGCACACGAAAATGTGCCAGGACAGAGACGTGTTCTACGTTGTCCCTTCTCGTCATGCAGTTTGTGCCTCTGCTGCTTCTGCTGTTAGGAATCGCTCCTTGAAAGACGAGCGAGAGCGTCCTTCCGCGTGCATTGCACTGAGTCGAGTGCTCGCTCGGGACTTTGCTCTCGGGGCCAAGGCAAGAGGGCGTGCTTGCCCGCAGAACTGAGAACACGCTGTTGGGCAGAGCTGCAACTGACCGCTGGAGTTCAGCTCTCGCCGGACGGCAGAAGGCGAAGAACGAAGCCGCTTGCGAGCGGCGCAGTGCAGCGAAGAGCTCTCCGAATTCGCCGCTAGCTCCACGGTCCTTCTCAGCTGCGAGTAGCAGCGCTCGCAGTACACAGGGCTTCGCAAGGCCCGAAGACCCGGAGGGAAGTATCGCACACGAAAATGTGCCAGGACAGAGACGTGTTCTACGTTGTCCCTTCTCGTCATGCAGTTTGTGCCTCTGCTGCTTCTGCTGTTAGGAATCGCTCCTTGAAAGGCGAGCGAGAGCGTCCTTCCGGGTGCATTGCACTGAGTCGAGTGCTCGCTCGGGACTTTGCACTCGGGGCCAAGGCAAGAGGGCGTGCTTGCCCGCAGAACTGAGAACACGCTGTTGGGCAGAGCTGAAACTTACCGCTGGAGTTCAGCTCTCGCTGGACGGCAGAAGGCGAAGAACGAAGCCGCTTGCGAGCGGCGCAGTGCAGCGAAGAGCTCTCCGAATTCGCCGCTAGCTCCACGGTCCTTCTCAGCTGCGAGTAGCAGCGCTCGCAGTACACAGGGCTTCGCAAGGCCCGAAGACCCGGAGGGAAGTATGGCACACGGAAATGTGCCAGGACAGAGACGTGTTCTACGTTGTCCCTTCTCGTCATGCAGTTTGTGCCTCTGCTGCTTCTGCTGTTAGGAATCGCTCCTTGAAAGGCGAGCGAGAGCGTCCTTCCGGGTGCATTGCACTGAGTCGAGTGCTCGCTCGGGGCTTTGCTCTCGGGGCCAAGGCAAGAGGGCGTGCTTGCCCGCAGAACTGAGAACACGCTGTTGGGCAGAGCTGCAACTGACCGCTGGAGTTCAGCTCTCGCCGGACGGCAGAAGGCGAAGAACGAAGCCGCTTGCGAGCGGCGCAGTGCAGCGAAGAGCTCTCCGAATTCGCCGCTAGCTCCACGGTCCTTCTCAGCTGCGAGTAGCAGCGCTCGCAGTACACAGAGCTTCGCAAGGCCCGAAGACCCGGAGGGAAGTATGGCACACGGAAATGCGCCAGGACAGAGACGTGTTCTACGTTGTCCCTTCTCGTCATGCAGTTTGTGCCTCTGCTGCTTCTGCTGTTAGGAATCGCTCCTTGAAAGACGAGCGAGAGCGTCCTTCCGGGTGCATTGCACTGAGTCGAGTGCTCGCTCGGGACTTTGCTCTCGGGGCCAAGGCAAGAGGGCGTGCTTGCCCGCAGAACTGAGAACACGCTGTTGGGCAGAGCTGCAACTGACCGCTGGAGTTCAGCTCTCGCCGGACGGCAGAAGGCGAAGAACGAAGCCGCTTGCGAGCGGCGCAGTGCAGCGAAGAGCTCTCCGAATTCGCCGCTAGCTCCACGGTCTTTCTCAGCTGCGAGTAGCAGCGCTCGCAGTACACAGGGCTTCGCAAGGCCCGAAGACCCGGAGGGAAGTATCGCACACGAAAATGTGCCAGGACAGAGACGTGTTCTACGTTGTCCCTTCTCGTCATGCAGTTTGTGCCTCTGCTGCTTCTGCTGTTAGGAATCGCTCCTTGAAAGGCGAGCGAGAGCGTCCTTCCGGGTGCATTGCACTGAGTCGAGTGCTCGCTCGGGACTTTGCTCTCGGGGCCAAGGCAAGAGGGCGTGCTTGCCCGCAGAACTGAGAACACGCTGTTGGGCAGAGCTGCAACTGACCGCTGGAGTTCAGCTCTCGCCGGACGGCAGAAGGCGAAGAACGAAGCCGCTTGCGAGCGGCGCAGTGCAGCGAAGAGCTCTCCGAATTCGCCGCTAGCTCCACGGTCCTTCTCAGCTGCGAGTAGCAGCGCTCGCAGTACACAGGGCTTCGCAAGGCCCGAAGACCCGGAGGGAAGTATCGCACACGAAAATGTGCCAGGACAGAGACGTGTTCTACGTTGTCCCTTCTCGTCATGCAGTTTGTGCCTCTGCTGCTTCTGCTGTTAGGAATCGCTCCTTGAAAGACGAGCGAGAGCGTCCTTCCGGGTGCATTGCACTGAGTCGAGTGCTCGCTCGGGACTTTGCTCTCGGGGCCAAGGCAAGAGGGCGTGCTTGCCCGCAGAACTGAGAACACGCTGTTGGGCAGAGCTGCAACTGACCGCTGGAGTTCAGCTCTCGCCGGACGGCAGAAGGCGAAGAACGAAGCCGCTTGCGAGCGGCGCAGTGCAGCGAAGAGCTCTCCGAATTCGCCGCTAGCTCCACGGTCCTTCTCAGCTGCGAGTAGCAGCGCTCGCAGTACACAGGGCTTCGCAAGGCCCGAAGACCCGGAGGGAAGTATCGCACACGAAAATGTGCCAGGACAGAGACGTGTTCTACGTTGTCCCTTCTCGTCATGCAGTTTGTGCCTCTGCTGCTTCTGCTGTTAGGAATCGCTCCTTGAAAGGCGAGCGAGAGCGTCCTTCCGGGTGCATTGCACTGAGTCGAGTGCTCGCTCGGGACTTTGCACTCGGGGCCAAGGCAAGAGGGCGTGCTTGCCCGCAGAACTGAGAACACGCTGTTGGGCAGAGCTGCAACTGACCGCTGGAGTTCAGCTCTCGCCGGACGGCAGAAGGCGAAGAACGAAGCCGCTTGCGAGCGGCGCAGTGCAGCGAAGAGCTCTCCGAATTCGCCGCTAGCTCCACGGTCCTTCTCAGCTGCGAGTAGCAGCGCTCGCAGTACACAGGGCTTCGCAAGGCCCGAAGACCCGGAGGGAAGTATCGCACACGAAAATGTGCCAGGACAGAGACGTGTTCTACGTTGTCCCTTCTCGTCATGCAGTTTGTGCCTCTGCTGCTTCTGCTGTTAGGAATCGCTCCTTGAAAGGCGAGCGAGAGCGTCCTTCCGGGTGCATTGCACTGAGTCGAGTGCTCGCTCGGGACTTTGCTCTCGGGGCCAAGGCAAGAGGGCGTGCTTGCCCGCAGAACTGAGAACACGCTGTTGGGCAGAGCTGCAACTGACCGCTGGAGTTCAGCTCTCGCCGGACGGCAGAAGGCGAAGAACGAAGCCGCTTGCGAGCGGCGCAGTGCAGCGAAGAGCTCTCCGAATTCGCCGCTAGCTCCACGGTCCTTCTCAGCTGCGAGTAGCAGCGCTCGCAGTACACAGGGCTTCGCAAGGCCCGAAGACCCGGAGGGAAGTATCGCACACGAAAATGTGCCAGGACAGAGACGTGTTCTACGTTGTCCCTTCTCGTCATGCAGTTTGTGCCTCTGCTGCTTCTGCTGTAGGTAATCGCTCCTTGAAAGGCGAGCGAGAGCGTCCTTCCGGGTGCATTGCACTGAGTCGAGTGCTCGCTCGGGTCTTTGCACTCGGGGCCAAGGCAAGAGGGCGTGCTTGCCCGCAGAACTGAGAACACGCTGTTGGGCAGAGCTGCAACTGACCGCTGGAGTTCAGCTCTCGCCGGACGGCAAAAGGCGATGAACGAAGCCGCTTGCGAGCGGCGCAGTGCAGCGAAGAGCTCTCCGAATTCGCCGCTAGCTCCACGGTCCTTCTCAGCTGCGAGTAGCAGCGCTCGCAGTACACAGAGCTTCGCAAGGCCCGAAGACCCGGAGGGAAGTATCGCACACGAAAATGTGCCAGGACAGAGACGTGTTCTACGTTGTCCCTTCTCGTCATGCAGTTTGTGCCTCTGCTGCTTCTGCTGTTAGGAATCGCTCCTTGAAAGGCGAGCGAGAGCGTCCTTCCGGGTGCATTGCACTGAGTCGAGTGCTCGCTCGGGACTTTGCTCTCGGGGCCAAGGCAAGAGGGCGTGCTTGCCCGCAGAACTGAGAACACGCTGTTGGGCAGAGCTGCAACTGACCGCTGGAGTTCAGCTCTCGCCGGACGGCAGAAGGCGAAGAACGAAGCCGCTTGCGAGCGGCGCAGTGCAGCGAAGAGCTCTCCGAATTCGCCGCTAGCTCCACGGTCCTTCTCAGCTGCGAGTAGCAGCGCTCGCAGTACACAGAGCTTCGCAAGGCCCGAAGACCCGGAGGGAAGTATGGCACACGGAAATGCGCCAGGACAGAGACGTGTTCTACGTTGTCCCTTCTCGTCATGCAGTTTGTGCCTCTGCTGCTTCTGCTGTTAGGAATCGCTCCTTGAAAGGCGAGCGAGAGCGTCCTTCCGGGTGCATTGCACTGAGTCGAGTGCTCGCTCGGGACTTTGCTCTCGGGGCCAAGGCAAGAGGGCGTGCTTGCCCGCAGAACTGAGAACACGCTGTTGGGCAGAGCTGCAACTGACCGCTGGAGTTCAGCTCTCGCCGGACGGCAGAAGGCGAAGAACGAAGCCGCTTGCGAGCGGCGCAGTGCAGCGAAGAGCTCTCCGAATTCGCCGCTAGCTCCACGGTCCTTCTCAGCTGCGAGTAGCAGCGCTCGCAGTACACAGAGCTTCGCAAGGCCCGAAGACCCGGAGGGAAGTATGGCACACGGAAATGCGCCAGGACAGAGACGTGTTCTACGTTGTCCCTTCTCGTCATGCAGTTTGTGCCTCTGCTGCTTCTGCTGTTAGGAATCGCTCCTTGAAAGGCGAGCGAGAGCGTCCTTCCGGGTGCATTGCACTGAGTCGAGTGCTCGCTCGGGGCTTTGCTCTCGGGGCCAAGGCAAGAGGGCGTGCTTGCCCGCAGAACTGAGAACACGCTGTTGGGCAGAGCTGCAACTGACCGCTGGAGTTCAGCTCTCGCCGGACGGCAGAAGGCGAAGAACGAAGCCGCTTGCGAGCGGCGCAGTGCAGCGAAGAGCTCTCCGAATTCGCCGCTAGCTCCACGGTCCTTCTCAGCTGCGAGTAGCAGCGCTCGCAGTACACAGAGCTTCGCAAGGCCCGAAGACCCGGAGGGAAGTATGGCACACGGAAATGCGCCAGGACAGAGACGTGTTCTACGTTGTCCCTTCTCGTCATGCAGTTTGTGCCTCTGCTGCTTCTGCTGTTAGGAATCGCTCCTTGAAAGACGAGCGAGAGCGTCCTTCCGGGTGCATTGCACTGAGTCGAGTGCTCGCTCGGGACTTTGCTCTCGGGGCCAAGGCAAGAGGGCGTGCTTGCCCGCAGAACTGAGAACACGCTGTTGGGCAGAGCTGCAACTGACCGCTGGAGTTCAGCTCTCGCCGGACGGCAGAAGGCGAAGAACGAAGCCGCTTGCGAGCGGCGCAGTGCAGCGAAGAGCTCTCCGAATTCGCCGCTAGCTCCACGGTCTTTCTCAGCTGCGAGTAGCAGCGCTCGCAGTACACAGGGCTTCGCAAGGCCCGAAGACCCGGAGGGAAGTATGGCACACGAAAATGTGCCAGGACAGAGACGTGTTCTACGTTGTCCCTTCTCGTCATGCAGTTTGTGCCTCTGCTGCTTCTGCTGTTAGGAATCGCTCCTTGAAAGGCGAGCGAGAGCGTCCTTCCGGGTGCATTGCACTGAGTCGAGTGCTCGCTCGGGACTTTGCTCTCGGGGCCAAGGCAAGAGGGCGTGCTTGCCCGCAGAACTGAGAACACGCTGTTGGGCAGAGCTGCAACTGACCGCTGGAGTTCAGCTCTCGCCGGACGGCAGAAGGCGAAGAACGAAGCCGCTTGCGAGCGGCGCAGTGCAGCGAAGAGCTCTCCGAATTCGCCGCTAGCTCCACGGTCCTTCTCAGCTGCGAGTAGCAGCGCTCGCAGTACACAGGGCTTCGCAAGGCCCGAAGACCCGGAGGGAAGTATCGCACACGAAAATGTGCCAGGACAGAGACGTGTTCTACGTTGTCCCTTCTCGTCATGCAGTTTGTGCCTCTGCTGCTTCTGCTGTTAGGAATCGCTCCTTGAAAGACGAGCGAGAGCGTCCTTCCGGGTGCATTGCACTGAGTCGAGTGCTCGCTCGGGACTTTGCTCTCGGGGCCAAGGCAAGAGGGCGTGCTTGCCCGCAGAACTGAGAACACGCTGTTGGGCAGAGCTGCAACTGACCGCTGGAGTTCAGCTCTCGCCGGACGGCAGAAGGCGAAGAACGAAGCCGCTTGCGAGCGGCGCAGTGCAGCGAAGAGCTCTCCGAATTCGCCGCTAGCTCCACGGTCCTTCTCAGCTGCGAGTAGCAGCGCTCGCAGTACACAGGGCTTCGCAAGGCCCGAAGACCCGGAGGGAAGTATCGCACACGAAAATGTGCCAGGACAGAGACGTGTTCTACGTTGTCCCTTCTCGTCATGCAGTTTGTGCCTCTGCTGCTTCTGCTGTTAGGAATCGCTCCTTGAAAGGCGAGCGAGAGCGTCCTTCCGGGTGCATTGCACTGAGTCGAGTGCTCGCTCGGGACTTTGCACTCGGGGCCAAGGCAAGAGGGCGTGCTTGCCCGCAGAACTGAGAACACGCTGTTGGGCAGAGCTGCAACTGACCGCTGGAGTTCAGCTCTCGCCGGACGGCAGAAGGCGAAGAACGAAGCCGCTTGCGAGCGGCGCAGTGCAGCGAAGAGCTCTCCGAATTCGCCGCTAGCTCCACGGTCCTTCTCAGCTGCGAGTAGCAGCGCTCGCAGTACACAGGGCTTCGCAAGGCCCGAAGACCCGGAGGGAAGTATCGCACACGAAAATGTGCCAGGACAGAGACGTGTTCTACGTTGTCCCTTCTCGTCATGCAGTTTGTGCCTCTGCTGCTTCTGCTGTTAGGAATCGCTCCTTGAAAGGCGAGCGAGAGCGTCCTTCCGGGTGCATTGCACTGAGTCGAGTGCTCGCTCGGGACTTTGCTCTCGGGGCCAAGGCAAGAGGGCGTGCTTGCCCGCAGAACTGAGAACACGCTGTTGGGCAGAGCTGCAACTGACCGCTGGAGTTCAGCTCTCGCCGGACGGCAGAAGGCGAAGAACGAAGCCGCTTGCGAGCGGCGCAGTGCAGCGAAGAGCTCTCCGAATTCGCCGCTAGCTCCACGGTCCTTCTCAGCTGCGAGTAGCAGCGCTCGCAGTACACAGGGCTTCGCAAGGCCCGAAGACCCGGAGGGAAGTATCGCACACGAAAATGTGCCAGGACAGAGACGTGTTCTACGTTGTCCCTTCTCGTCATGCAGTTTGTGCCTCTGCTGCTTCTGCTGTAGGTAATCGCTCCTTGAAAGGCGAGCGAGAGCGTCCTTCCGGGTGCATTGCACTGAGTCGAGTGCTCGCTCGGGTCTTTGCACTCGGGGCCAAGGCAAGAGGGCGTGCTTGCCCGCAGAACTGAGAACACGCTGTTGGGCAGAGCTGCAACTGACCGCTGGAGTTCAGCTCTCGCCGGACGGCAAAAGGCGAAGAACGAAGCCGCTTGCGTGCGGCGCAGTGCAGCGAAGAGCTCTCCGAATTCGCCGCTAGCTCCACGGTCCTTCTCAGCTGCGAGTAGCAGCGCTCGCAGTACACAGAGCTTCGCAAGGCCCGAAGACCCGGAGGGAAGTATCGCACACGGAAATGTGCCAGGACAGAGACGTGTTCTACGTTGTCCCTTCTCGTCATGCAGTTTGTGCCTCTGCTGCTTCTGCTGTTAGGAATCGCTCCTTGAAAGGCGAGCGAGAGCGTCCTTCCGGGTGCATTGCACTGAGTCGAGTGCTCGCTCGGGACTTTGCTCTCGGGGCCAAGGCAAGAGGGCGTGCTTGCCCGCAGAACTGAGAACACGCTGTTGGGCAGAGCTGCAACTGACCGCTGGAGTTCAGCTCTCGCCGGACGGCAGAAGGCGAAGAACGAAGCCGCTTGCGAGCGGCGCAGTGCAGCGAAGAGCTCTCCGAATTCGCCGCTAGCTCCACGGTCCTTCTCAGCTGCGAGTAGCAGCGCTCGCAGTACACAGAGCTTCGCAAGGCCCGAAGACCCGGAGGGAAGTATGGCACACGGAAATGCGCCAGGACAGAGACGTGTTCTACGTTGTCCCTTCTCGTCATGCAGTTTGTGCCTCTGCTGCTTCTGCTGTTAGGAATCGCTCCTTGAAAGGCGAGCGAGAGCGTCCTTCCGGGTGCATTGCACTGAGTCGAGTGCTCGCTCGGGACTTTGCTCTCGGGGCCAAGGCAAGAGGGCGTGCTTGCCCGCAGAACTGAGAACACGCTGTTGGGCAGAGCTGCAACTGACCGCTGGAGTTCAGCTCTCGCCGGACGGCAGAAGGCGAAGAACGAAGCCGCTTGCGAGCGGCGCAGTGCAGCGAAGAGCTCTCCGAATTCGCCGCTAGCTCCACGGTCCTTCTCAGCTGCGAGTAGCAGCGCTCGCAGTACACAGGGCTTCGCAAGGCCCGAAGACCCGGAGGGAAGTATCGCACACGAAAATGTGCCAGGACAGAGACGTGTTCTACGTTGTCCCTTCTCGTCATGCAGTTTGTGCCTCTGCTGCTTCTGCTGTAGGTAATCGCTCCTTGAAAGGCGAGCGAGAGCGTCCTTCCGGGTGCATTGCACTGAGTCGAGTGCTCGCTCGGGTCTTTGCACTCGGGGCCAAGGCAAGAGGGCGTGCTTGCCCGCAGAACTGAGAACACGCTGTTGGGCAGAGCTGCAACTGACCGCTGGAGTTCAGCTGTCGCCGGACGGCAAAAGGCGAAGAACGAAGCCGCTTGCGTGCGGCGCAGTGCAGCGAAGAGCTCTCCGAATTCGCCGCTAGCTCCACGGTCCTTCTCAGCTGCGAGTAGCAGCGCTCGCAGTACACAGAGCTTCGCAAGGCCCGAAGACCCGGAGGGAAGTATCGCACACGAAAATGTGCCAGGACAGAGACGTGTTCTACGTTGTCCCTTCTCGTCATGCAGTTTGTGCCTCTGCTGCTTCTGCTGTTAGGAATCGCTCCTTGAAAGGCGAGCGAGAGCGTCCTTCCGGGTGCATTGCACTGAGTCGAGTGCTCGCTCGGGGCTTTGCTCTCGGGGCCAAGGCAAGAGGGCGTGCTTGCCCGCAGAACTGAGAACACGCTGTTGGGCAGAGCTGCAACTGACCGCTGGAGTTCAGCTCTCGCCGGACGGCAGAAGGCGAAGAACGAAGCCGCTTGCGAGCGGCGCAGTGCAGCGAAGAGCTCTCCGAATTCGCCGCTAGCTCCACGGTCCTTCTCAGCTGCGAGTAGCAGCGCTCGCAGTACACAGAGCTTCGCAAGGCCCGAAGACCCGGAGGGAAGTATGGCACACGGAAATGCGCCAGGACAGAGACGTGTTCTACGTTGTCCCTTCTCGTCATGCAGTTTGTGCCTCTGCTGCTTCTGCTGTTAGGAATCGCTCCTTGAAAGGCGAGCGAGAGCGTCCTTCCGGGTGCATTGCACTGAGTCGAGTGCTCGCTCGGGACTTTGCACTCGGGGCCAAGGCAAGAGGGCGTGCTTGCCCGCAGAACTGAGAACACGCTGTTGGGCAGAGCTGCAACTGACCGCTGGAGTTCAGCTCTCGCCGGACGGCAGAAGGCGAAGAACGAAGCCGCTTGCGAGCGGCGCAGTGCAGCGAAGAGCTCTCCGAATTCGCCGCTAGCTCCACGGTCCTTCCCAGCTGCGAGTAGCAGCGCTCGCAGTACACAGAGCTTCGCAAGGCCCGAAGACCCGGAGGGAAGTATCGCACACGAAAATGCGCCAGGACAGAGACGTGTTCTACGTTGTCCCTTCTCGTCATGCAGTTTGTGCCTCTGCTGCTTCTGCTGTTAGGAATCGCTCCTTGAAAGGCGAGCGAGAGCGTCCTTCCGGGTGCATTGCACTGAGTCGAGTGCTCGCTCGGGACTTTGCACTCGGGGCCAAGGCAAGAGGGCGTGCTTGCCCGCAGAACTGAGAACACGCTGTTGGGCAGAGCTGCAACTGACCGCTGGAGTTCAGCTCTCGCCGGACGGCAGAAGGCGAAGAACGAAGCCGCTTGCGAGCGGCGCAGTGCAGCGAAGAGCTCTCCGAATTCGCCGCTAGCTCCACGGTCCTTCTCAGCTGCGAGTAGCAGCGCTCGCAGTACACAGAGCTTCGCAAGGCCCGAAGACCCGGAGGGAAGTATCGCACACGAAAATGCGCCAGGACAGAGACGTGTTCTACGTTGTCCCTTCTCGTCATGCAGTTTGTGCCTCTGCTGCTTCTGCTGTAGGTAATCGCTCCTTGAAAGACGAGCGAGAGCGTCCTTCCGGGTGCATTGCACTGAGTCGAGTGCTCGCTCGGGAATTTGCACTCGGGGCCAAGGCAAGAGGGCGTGCTTGCCCGCAGAACTGAGAACACGCTGTTGGGCAGAGCTGCAACTGACCGCTGGAGTTCAGCTCTCGCCGGACGGCAGAAGGCGAAGAACGAAGCCGCTTGCGAGCGGCGCAGTGCAGCGAAGAGCTCTCCGAATTCGCCGCTAGCTCCACGGTCCTTCTCAGCTGCGTGTAGCAGCGCTCGCAGTACACAGAGCTTCGCAAGGCCCGAAGACCCGGAGGGAAGTATCGCACACGAAAATGCGCCAGGACAGAGACGTGTTCTACGTTGTCCCTTCTCGTCATGCAGTTTGTGCCTCTGCTGCTTCTGCTGTAGGTAATCGCTCCTTGAAAGACGAGCGAGAGCGTCCTTCCGGGTGCATTGCACTGAGTCGAGTGCTCGCTCGGGACTTTGCACTCGGGGCCAAGGCAAGAGGGCGTGCTTGCCCGCAGAACTGAGAACACGCTGTTGGGCAGAGCTGCAACTGACCGCTGGAGTTCAGCTCTCGCCGGACGGCAGAAGGCGAAGAACGAAGCCGCTTGCGAGCGGCGCAGTGCAGCGAAGAGCTCTCCGAATTCGCCGCTAGCTCCACGGTCCTTCTCAGCTGCGAGTAGCAGCGCTCGCAGTACACAGAGCTTCGCAAGGCCCGAAGACCCGGAGGGAAGTATGGCACACGGAAATGCGCCAGGACAGAGACGTGTTCTACGTTGTCCCTTCTCGTCATGCAGTTTGTGCCTCTGCTGCTTCTGCTGTTAGGAATCGCTCCTTGAAAGACGAGCGAGAGCGTCCTTCCGGGTGCATTGCACTGAGTCGAGTGCTCGCTCGGGACTTTGCACTCGGGGCCAAGGCAAGAGGGCGTGCTTGCCCGCAGAACTGAGAACACGCTGTTGGGCAGAGCTGCAACTGACCGCTGGAGTTCAGCTCTCGCCGGACGGCAGAAGGCGAAGAACGAAGCCGCTTGCGAGCGGCGCAGTGCAGCGAAGAGCTCTCCGAATTCGCCGCTAGCTCCACGGTCCTTCTCAGCTGCGAGTAGCAGCGCTCGCAGTACACAGAGCTTCGCAAGGCCCGAAGACCCGGAGGGAAGTATGGCACACGGAAATGCGCCAGGACAGAGACGTGTTCTACGTTGTCCCTTCTCGTCATGCAGTTTGTGCCTCTGCTGCTTCTGCTGTTAGGAATCGCTCCTTGAAAGACGAGCGAGAGCGTCCTTCCGGGTGCATTGCACTGAGTCGAGTGCTCGCTCGGGACTTTGCACTCGGGGCCAAGGCAAGAGGGCGTGCTTGCCCGCAGAACTGAGAACACGCTGTTGGGCAGAGCTGCAACTGACCGCTGGAGTTCAGCTCTCGCCGGACGGCAGAAGGCGAAGAACGAAGCCGCTTGCGAGCGGCGCAGTGCAGCGAAGAGCTCTCCGAATTCGCCGCTAGCTCCACGGTCCTTCTCAGCTGCGAGTAGCAGCGCTCGCAGTACACAGAGCTTCGCAAGGCCCGAAGACCCGGAGGGAAGTATGGCACACGGAAATGCGCCAGGACAGAGACGTGTTCTACGTTGTCCCTTCTCGTCATGCAGTTTGTGCCTCTGCTGCTTCTGCTGTAGGTAATCGCTCCTTGAAAGACGAGCGAGAGCGTCCTTCCGGGTGCATTGCACTGAGTCGAGTGCTCGCTCGGGACTTTGCACTCGGGGCCAAGGCAAGAGGGCGTGCTTGCCCGCAGAACTGAGAACACGCTGTTGGGCAGAGCTGCAACTGACCGCTGGAGTTCAGCTCTCGCCGGACGGCAGAAGGCGAAGAACGAAGCCGCTTGCGAGCGGCGCAGTGCAGCGAAGAGCTCTCCGAATTCGCCGCTAGCTCCACGGTCCTTCCCAGCTGCGAGTAGCAGCGCTCGCAGTACACAGAGCTTCGCAAGGCCCGAAGACCCGGAGGGAAGTATCGCACACGAAAATGCGCCAGGACAGAGACGTGTTCTACGTTGTCCCTTCTCGTCATGCAGTTTGTGCCTCTGCTGCTTCTGCTGTTAGGAATCGCTCCTTGAAAGACGAGCGAGAGCGTCCTTCCGGGTGCATTGCACTGAGTCGAGTGCTCGCTCGGGGCTTTGCACTCGGGGCCAAGGCAAGAGGGCGTGCTTGCCCGCAGAACTGAGAACACGCTGTTGGGCAGAGCTGCAACTGACCGCTGGAGTTCAGCTCTCGCCGGACGGCAGAAGGCGAAGAACGAAGCCGCTTGCGAGCGGCGCAGTGCAGCGAAGAGCTCTCCGAATTCGCCGCTAGCTCCACGGTCCTTCTCAGCTGCGAGTAGCAGCGCTCGCAGTACACAGAGCTTCGCAAGGCCCGAAGACCCGGAGGGAAGTATCGCACACGAAAATGCGCCAGGACAGAGACGTGTTCTACGTTGTCCCTTCTCGTCATGCAGTTTGTGCCTCTGCTGCTTCTGCTGTTAGGAATCGCTCCTTGAAAGACGAGCGAGAGCGTCCTTCCGGGTGCATTGCACTGAGTCGAGTGCTCGCTCGGGGCTTTGCTCTCGGGGCCAAGGCAAGAGGGCGTGCTTGCCCGCAGAACTGAGAACACGCTGTTGGGCAGAGCTGCAACTGACCGCTGGAGTTCAGCTCTCGCCGGACGGCAGAAGGCGAAGAACGAAGCCGCTTGCGAGCGGCGCAGTGCAGCGAAGAGCTCTCCGAATTCGCCGCTAGCTCCACGGTCCTTCTCAGCTGCGTGTAGCAGCGCTCGCAGTACACAGAGCTTCGCAAGGCCCGAAGACCCGGAGGGAAGTATGGCACACGAAAATGCGCCAGGACAGAGACGTGTTCTACGTTGTCCCTTCTCGTCATGCAGTTTGTGCCTCTGCTGCTTCTGCTGTAGGTAATCGCTCCTTGAAAGACGAGCGAGAGCGTCCTTCCGGGTGCATTGCACTGAGTCGAGTGCTCGCTCGGGACTTTGCACTCGGGGCCAAGGCAAGAGGGCGTGCTTGCCCGCAGAACTGAGAACACGCTGTTGGGCAGAGCTGCAACTGACCGCTGGAGTTCAGCTCTCGCCGGACGGCAGAAGGCGAAGAACGAAGCCGCTTGCGAGCGGCGCAGTGCAGCGAAGAGCTCTCCGAATTCGCCGCTAGCTCCACGGTCCTTCTCAGCTGCGAGTAGCAGCGCTCGCAGTACACAGAGCTTCGCAAGGCCCGAAGACCCGGAGGGAAGTATCGCACACGGAAATGTGCCAGGACAGAGACGTGTTCTACGTTGTCCCTTCTCGTCATGCAGTTTGTGCCTCTGCTGCTTCTGCTGTTAGGAATCGCTCCTTGAAAGACGAGCGAGAGCGTCCTTCCGGGTGCATTGCACTGAGTCGAGTGCTCGCTCGGGACTTTGCACTCGGGGCCAAGGCAAGAGGGCGTGCTTGCCCGCAGAACTGAGAACACGCTGTTGGGCAGAGCTGCAACTGACCGCTGGAGTTCAGCTCTCGCCGGACGGCAGAAGGCGAAGAACGAAGCCGCTTGCGAGCGGCGCAGTGCAGCGAAGAGCTCTCCGAATTCGCCGCTAGCTCCACGGTCCTTCTCAGCTGCGAGTAGCAGCGCTCGCAGTACACAGGGCTTCGCAAGGCCCGAAGACCCGGAGGGAAGTATGGCACACGGAAATGTGCCAGGACAGAGACGTGTTCTACGTTGTCCCTTCTCGTCATGCAGTTTGTGCCTCTGCTGCTTCTGCTGTTAGGAATCGCTCCTTGAAAGACGAGCGAGAGCGTCCTTCCGGGTGCATTGCACTGAGTCGAGTGCTCGCTCGGGACTTTGCTCTCGGGGCCAAGGCAAGAGGGCGTGCTTGCCCGCAGAACTGAGAACACGCTGTTGGGCAGAGCTGCAACTGACCGCTGGAGTTCAGCTCTCGCCGGACGGCAGAAGGCGAAGAACGAAGCCGCTTGCGAGCGGCGCAGTGCAGCGAAGAGCTCTCCGAATTCGCCGCTAGCTCCACGGTCCTTCTCAGCTGCGAGTAGCAGCGCTCGCAGTACACAGGGCTTCGCAAGGCCCGAAGACCCGGAGGGAAGTATGGCACACGAAAATGTGCCAGGACAGAGACGTGTTCTACGTTGTCCCTTCTCGTCATGCAGTTTGTGCCTCTGCTGCTTCTGCTGTTAGGAATCGCTCCTTGAAAGACGAGCGAGAGCGTCCTTCCGGGTGCATTGCACTGAGTCGAGTGCTCGCTCGGGGCTTTGCTCTCGGGGCCAAGGCAAGAGGGCGTGCTTGCCCGCAGAACTGAGAACACGCTGTTGGGCAGAGCTGAAACTTACCGCTGGAGTTCAGCTCTCGCCGGACGGCAGAAGGCGAAGAACGAAGCCGCTTGCGAGCGGCGCAGTGCAGCGAAGAGCTCTCCGAATTCGCCGCTAGCTCCACGGTCCTTCTCAGCTGCGAGTAGCAGCGCTCGCAGTACACAGAGCTTCGCAAGGCCCGAAGACCCGGAGGGAAGTATCGCACACGAAAATGTGCCAGGACAGAGACGTGTTCTACGTTGTCCCTTCTCGTCATGCAGTTTGTGCCTCTGTTGCTTCTGCTGTTAGGAATCGCTCCTTGAAAGACGAGCGAGAGCGTCCTTCCGGGTGCATTGCACTGAGTCGAGTGCTCGCTCGGGACTTTGCACTCGGGGCCAAGGCAAGAGGGCGTGCTTGCCCGCAGAACTGAGAACACGCTGTTGGGCAGAGCTGCAACTGACCGCTGGAGTTCAGCTCTCGCCGGACGGCAGAAGGCGAAGAACGAAGCCGCTTGCGAGCGGCGCAGTGCAGCGAAGAGCTCTCCGAATTCGCCGCTAGCTCCACGGTCCTTCTCAGCTGCGAGTAGCAGCGCTCGCAGTACACAGGGCTTCGCAAGGCCCGAAGACCGGGAGGGAAGTATCGCACACGGAAATGTGCCAGGACAGAGACGTGTTCTACGTTGTCCCTTCTCGTCATGCAGTTTGTGCCTCTGCTGCTTCTGCTGTTAGGAATCGCTCCTTGAAAGACGAGCGAGAGCGTCCTTCCGGGTGCATTGCACTGAGTCGAGTGCTCGCTCGGGACTTTGCTCTCGGGGCCAAGGCAAGAGGGCGTGCTTGCCCGCAGAACTGAGAACACGCTGTTGGGCAGAGCTGCAACTGACCGCTGGAGTTCAGCTCTCGCCGGACGGCAGAAGGCGAAGAACGAAGCCGCTTGCGAGCGGCGCAGTGCAGCGAAGAGCTCTCCGAATTCGCCGCTAGCTCCACGGTCCTTCTCAGCTGCGAGTAGCAGCGCTCGCAGTACACAGGGCTTCGCAAGGCCCGAAGACCCGGAGGGAAGTATCGCACACGAAAATGTGCCAGGACAGAGACGTGTTCTACGTTGTCCCTTCTCGTCATGCAGTTTGTGCCTCTGCTGCTTCTGCAGTTAGGAATCGCTCCTTGAAAGGCGAGCGAGAGCGTCCTTCCGGGTGCATTGCACTGAGTCGAGTGCTCGCTCGGGACTTTGCACTCGGGGCCAAGGCAAGAGGGCGTGCTTGCCCGCAGAACTGAGAACACGCTGTTGGGCAGAGCTGAAACTTACCGCTGGAGTTCAGCTCTCGCCGGACGGCAGAAGGCGAAGAACGAAGCCGCTTGCGAGCGGCGCAGTGCAGCGAAGAGCTCTCCGAATTCGCCGCTAGCTCCACGGTCCTTCTCAGCTGCGAGTAGCAGCGCTCGCAGTACACAGAGCTTCGCAAGGGCCGAAGACCCGGAGGGAAGTATGGCACACGGAAATGTGCCAGGACAGAGACGTGGTCTACGTTGTCCCTTCTCGTCATGCAGTTTGTGCCTCTGCTGCTTCTGCTGTTAGGAATCGCTCCTTGAAAGGCGAGCGACAGCGTCCTTCCGGGTGCATTGCACTGAGTCGAGTGCTCGCTCGGGGCTTTGCTCTCGGGGCCAAGGCAAGAGGGCGTGCTTGCCCGCAGAACTGAGAACACGCTGTTGGGCAGAGCTGCAACTGACCGCTGGAGTTCAGCTCTCGCCGGACGGCAGAAGGCGAAGAACGAAGCCGCTTGCGAGCGGCGCAGTGCAGCGAAGAGCTCTCCGAATTCGCCGCTAGCTCCACGGTCCTTCTCAGCTGCGAGTAGCAGCGCTCGCAGTACACAGAGCTTCGCAAGGCCCGAAGACCCGGAGGGAAGTATGGCACACGGAAATGTGCCAGGACAGAGACGTGTTCTACGTTGTCCCTTCTCGTCATGCAGTTTGTGCCTCTGCTGCTTCTGCTGTTAGGAATCGCTCCTTGAAAGACGAGCGAGAGCGTCCTTCCGGGTGCATTGCACTGAGTCGAGTGCTCGCTCGGGACTTTGCTCTCGGGGCCAAGGCAAGAGGGCGTGCTTGCCCGCAGAACTGAGAACACGCTGTTGGGCAGAGCTGCAACTGACCGCTGGAGTTCAGCTCTCGCCGGACGGCAGAAGGCGAAGAACGAAGCCGCTTGCGAGCGGCGCAGTGCAGCGAAGAGCTCTCCGAATTCGCCGCTAGCTCCACGGTCCTTCTCAGCTGCGAGTAGCAGCGCTCGCAGTACACAAAGCTTCGCAAGGACCGAAGACCCGGAGGGAAGTATCGCACACGAAAATGTGCCAGGACAGAGACGTGTTCTACGTTGTCCCTTCTCGTCATGCAGTTTGTGCCTCTGCTGCTTCTGCTGTTAGGAATCGCTCCTTGAAAGACGAGCGAGAGCGTCCTTCCGGGTGCATTGCACTGAGTCGAGTGCTCGCTCGGGGCTTTGCACTCGGGGCCAAGGCAAGAGGGCGTGCTTGCCCGCAGAACTGAGAACACGCTGTTGGGCAGAGCTGCAACTGACCGCTGGAGTTCAGCTCTCGCCGGACGGCAGAAGGCGAAGAACGAAGCCGCTTGCGAGCGGCGCAGTGCAGCGAAGAGCTCTCCGAATTCGCCGCTAGCTCCACGGTCCTTCTCAGCTGCGAGTAGCAGCGCTCGCAGTACACAGAGCTTCGCAAGGCCCGAAGACCCGGAGGGAAGTATGGCACACGGAAATGTGCCAGGACAGAGACGTGTTCTACGTTGTCCCTTCTCGTCATGCAGTTTGTGCCTCTGCTGCTTCTGCTGTTAGGAATCGCTCCTTGAAAGACGAGCGAGAGCGTCCTTCCGGGTGCATTGCACTGAGTCGAGTGCTCGCTCGGGACTTTGCTCTCGGGGCCAAGGCAAGAGGGCGTGCTTGCCCGCAGAACTGAGAACACGCTGTTGGGCAGAGCTGCAACTGACCGCTGGAGTTCAGCTCTCGCCGGACGGCAGAAGGCGAAGAACGAAGCCGCTTGCGAGCGGCGCAGTGCAGCGAAGAGCTCTCCGAATTCGCCGCTAGCTCCACGGTCCTTCTCAGCTGCGAGTAGCAGCGCTCGCAGTACACAGAGCTTCGCAAGGCCCGAAGACCCGGAGGGAAGTATCGCACACGAAAATGTGCCAGGACAGAGACGTGTTCTACGTTGTCCCTTCTCGTCATGCAGTTTGTGCCTCTGCTGCTTCTGCTGTTAGGAATCGCTCCTTGAAAGGCGAGCGAGAGCGTCCTTCCGGGTGCATTGCACTGAGTCGAGTGCTCGCTCGGGACTTTGCTCTCGGGGCCAAGGCAAGAGGGCGTGCTTGCCCGCAGAACTGAGAACACGCTGTTGGGCAGAGCTGCAACTGACCGCTGGAGTTCAGCTCTCGCCGGACGGCAGAAGGCGAAGAACGAAGCCGCTTGCGAGCGGCGCAGTGCAGCGAAGAGCTCTCCGAATTCGCCGCTAGCTCCACGGTCCTTCTCAGCTGCGAGTAGCAGCGCTCGCAGTACACAGGGCTTCGCAAGGCCCGAAGACCCGGAGGGAAGTATCGCACACGAAAATGTGCCAGGACAGAGACGTGTTCTACGTTGTCCCTTCTCGTCATGCAGTTTGTGCCTCTGCTGCTTCTGCTGTAGGTAATCGCTCCTTGAAAGGCGAGCGAGAGCGTCCTTCCGGGTGCATTGCACTGAGTCGAGTGCTCGCTCGGGTCTTTGCACTCGGGGCCAAGGCAAGAGGGCGTGCTTGCCCGCAGAACTGAGAACACGCTGTTGGGCAGAGCTGCAACTGACCGCTGGAGTTCAGCTCTCGCCGGACGGCAGAAGGCGAAGAACGAAGCCGCTTGCGAGCGGCGCAGTGCAGCGAAGAGCTCTCCGAATTCGCCGCTAGCTCCACGGTCCTTCTCAGCTGCGAGTAGCAGCGCTCGCAGTACACAGAGCTTCGCAAGGCCCGAAGACCCGGAGGGAAGTATCGCACACGAAAATGTGCCAGGACAGAGACGTGTTCTACGTTGTCCCTTCTCGTCATGCAGTTTGTGCCTCTGCTGCTTCTGCTGTTAGGAATCGCTCCTTGAAAGACGAGCGAGAGCGTCCTTCCGGGTGCATTGCACTGAGTCGAGTGCTCGCTCGGGACTTTGCACTCGGGGCCAAGGCAAGAGGGCGTGCTTGCCCGCAGAACTGAGAACACGCTGTTGGGCAGAGCTGCAACTGACCGCTGGAGTTCAGCTCTCGCCGGACGGCAGAAGGCGAAGAACGAAGCCGCTTGCGAGCGGCGCAGTGCAGCGAAGAGCTCTCCGAATTCGCCGCTAGCTCCACGGTCCTTCTCAGCTGCGAGTAGCAGCGCTCGCAGTACACAGAGCTTCGCAAGGCCCGAAGACCCGGAGGGAAGTATCGCACACGAAAATGTGCCAGGACAGAGACGTGTTCTACGTTGTCCCTTCTCGTCATGCAGTTTGTGCCTCTGCTGCTTCTGCTGTTAGGAATCGCTCCTTGAAAGACGAGCGAGAGCGTCCTTCCGGGTGCATTGCACTGAGTCGAGTGCTCGCTCGGGACTTTGCACTCGGGGCCAAGGCAAGAGGGCGTGCTTGCCCGCAGAACTGAGAACACGCTGTTGGGCAGAGCTGCAACTGACCGCTGGAGTTCAGCTCTCGCCGGACGGCAGAAGGCGAAGAACGAAGCCGCTTGCGAGCGGCGCAGTGCAGCGAAGAGCTCTCCGAATTCGCCGCTAGCTCCACGGTCTTTCTCAGCTGCGAGTAGCAGCGCTCGCAGTACACAGGGCTTCGCAAGGCCCGAAGACCCGGAGGGAAGTATCGCACACGAAAATGTGCCAGGACAGAGACGTGTTCTACGTTGTCCCTTCTCGTCATGCAGTTTGTGCCTCTGCTGCTTCTGCTGTTAGGAATCGCTCCTTGAAAGGCGAGCGAGAGCGTCCTTCCGGGTGCATTGCACTGAGTCGAGTGCTCGCTCGGGACTTTGCTCTCGGGGCCAAGGCAAGAGGGCGTGCTTGCCCGCAGAACTGAGAACACGCTGTTGGGCAGAGCTGCAACTGACCGCTGGAGTTCAGCTCTCGCCGGACGGCAGAAGGCGAAGAACGAAGCCGCTTGCGAGCGGCGCAGTGCAGCGAAGAGCTCTCCGAATTCGCCGCTAGCTCCACGGTCCTTCTCAGCTGCGAGTAGCAGCGCTCGCAGTACACAGGGCTTCGCAAGGCCCGAAGACCCGGAGGGAAGTATCGCACACGAAAATGCGCCAGGACAGAGACGTGTTCTACGTTGTCCCTTCTCGTCATGCAGTTTGTGCCTCTGCTGCTTCTGCTGTTAGGAATCGCTCCTTGAAAGACGAGCGAGAGCGTCCTTCCGGGTGCATTGCACTGAGTCGAGTGCTCGCTCGGGACTTTGCTCTCGGGGCCAAGGCAAGAGGGCGTGCTTGCCCGCAGAACTGAGAACACGCTGTTGGGCAGAGCTGCAACTGACCGCTGGAGTTCAGCTCTCGCCGGACGGCAGAAGGCGAAGAACGAAGCCGCTTGCGAGCGGCGCAGTGCAGCGAAGAGCTCTCCGAATTCGCCGCTAGCTCCACGGTCCTTCTCAGCTGCGAGTAGCAGCGCTCGCAGTACACAGAGCTTCGCAAGGCCCGAAGACCCGGAGGGAAGTATCGCACACGAAAATGCGCCAGGACAGAGACGTGTTCTACGTTGTCCCTTCTCGTCATGCAGTTTGTGCCTCTGCTGCTTCTGCTGTTAGGAATCGCTCCTTGAAAGGCGAGCGAGAGCGTCCTTCCGGGTGCATTGCACTGAGTCGAGTGCTCGCTCGGGGCTTTGCTCTCGGGGCCAAGGCAAGAGGGCGTGCTTGCCCGCAGAACTGAGAACACGCTGTTGGGCAGAGCTGCAACTGACCGCTGGAGTTCAGCTCTCGCCGGACGGCAGAAGGCGAAGAACGAAGCCGCTTGCGAGCGGCGCAGTGCAGCGAAGAGCTCTCCGAATTCGCCGCTAGCTCCACGGTCCTTCTCAGCTGCGAGTAGCAGCGCTCGCAGTACACAGAGCTTCGCAAGGCCCGAAGACCCGGAGGGAAGTATGGCACACGGAAATGCGCCAGGACAGAGACGTGTTCTACGTTGTCCCTTCTCGTCATGCAGTTTGTGCCTCTGCTGCTTCTGCTGTTAGGAATCGCTCCTTGAAAGGCGAGCGAGAGCGTCCTTCCGGGTGCATTGCACTGAGTCGAGTGCTCGCTCGGGACTTTGCTCTCGGGGCCAAGGCAAGAGGGCGTGCTTGCCCGCAGAACTGAGAACACGCTGTTGGGCAGAGCTGCAACTGACCGCTGGAGTTCAGCTCTCGCCGGACGGCAGAAGGCGAAGAACGAAGCCGCTTGCGAGCGGCGCAGTGCAGCGAAGAGCTCTCCGAATTCGCCGCTAGCTCCACGGTCCTTCTCAGCTGCGAGTAGCAGCGCTCGCAGTACACAGAGCTTCGCAAGGCCCGAAGACCCGGAGGGAAGTATCGCACACGAAAATGTGCCAGGACAGAGACGTGTTCTACGTTGTCCCTTCTCGTCATGCAGTTTGTGCCTCTGCTGCTTCTGCTGTAGGTAATCGCTCCTTGAAAGGCGAGCGAGAGCGTCCTTCCGGGTGCATTGCACTGAGTCGAGTGCTCGCTCGGGTCTTTGCACTCGGGGCCAAGGCAAGAGGGCGTGCTTGCCCGCAGAACTGAGAACACGCTGTTGGGCAGAGCTGCAACTGACCGCTGGAGTTCAGCTCTCGCCGGACGGCAGAAGGCGAAGAACGAAGCCGCTTGCGAGCGGCGCAGTGCAGCGAAGAGCTCTCCGAATTCGCCGCTAGCTCCACGGTCCTTCTCAGCTGCGAGTAGCAGCGCTCGCAGTACACAGAGCTTCGCAAGGCCCGAAGACCCGGAGGGAAGTATCGCACACGAAAATGTGCCAGGACAGAGACGTGTTCTACGTTGTCCCTTCTCGTCATGCAGTTTGTGCCTCTGCTGCTTCTGCTGTTAGGAATCGCTCCTTGAAAGACGAGCGAGAGCGTCCTTCCGGGTGCATTGCACTGAGTCGAGTGCTCGCTCGGGACTTTGCACTCGGGGCCAAGGCAAGAGGGCGTGCTTGCCCGCAGAACTGAGAACACGCTGTTGGGCAGAGCTGCAACTGACCGCTGGAGTTCAGCTCTCGCCGGACGGCAGAAGGCGAAGAACGAAGCCGCTTGCGAGCGGCGCAGTGCAGCGAAGAGCTCTCCGAATTCGCCGCTAGCTCCACGGTCCTTCTCAGCTGCGAGTAGCAGCGCTCGCAGTACACAGAGCTTCGCAAGGCCCGAAGACCCGGAGGGAAGTATCGCACACGAAAATGTGCCAGGACAGAGACGTGTTCTACGTTGTCCCTTCTCGTCATGCAGTTTGTGCCTCTGCTGCTTCTGCTGTTAGGAATCGCTCCTTGAAAGACGAGCGAGAGCGTCCTTCCGGGTGCATTGCACTGAGTCGAGTGCTCGCTCGGGACTTTGCACTCGGGGCCAAGGCAAGAGGGCGTGCTTGCCCGCAGAACTGAGAACACGCTGTTGGGCAGAGCTGCAACTGACCGCTGGAGTTCAGCTCTCGCCGGACGGCAGAAGGCGAAGAACGAAGCCGCTTGCGAGCGGCGCAGTGCAGCGAAGAGCTCTCCGAATTCGCCGCTAGCTCCACGGTCCTTCTCAGCTGCGAGTAGCAGCGCTCGCAGTACACAGAGCTTCGCAAGGCCCGAAGACCCGGAGGGAAGTATCGCACACGAAAATGTGCCAGGACAGAGACGTGTTCTACGTTGTCCCTTCTCGTCATGCAGTTTGTGCCTCTGCTGCTTCTGCTGTTAGGAATCGCTCCTTGAAAGACGAGCGAGAGCGTCCTTCCGGGTGCATTGCACTGAGTCGAGTGCTCGCTCGGGACTTTGCTCTCGGGGCCAAGGCAAGAGGGCGTGCTTGCCCGCAGAACTGAGAACACGCTGTTGGGCAGAGCTGCAACTGACCGCTGGAGTTCAGCTCTCGCCGGACGGCAAAAGGCGAAAACGAAGCCGCTTGCGAGCGGCGCAGTGCAGCGAAGAGCTCTCCGAATTCGCCGCTAGCTCCACGGTCCTTCTCAGCTGCGAGTAGCAGCGCTCGCAGTACACAGAGCTTCGCAAGGCCCGAAGACCCGGAGGGAAGTATCGCACACGAAAATGCGCCAGGACAGAGACGTGTTCTACGTTGTCCCTTCTCGTCATGCAGTTTGTGCCTCTGCTGCTTTTGCTGTAGGTAATCGCTCCTTGAAAGACGAGCGAGAGCGTCCTTCCGGGTGCATTGCACTGAGTCGAGTGCTCGCTCGGGACTTTGCTCTCGGGGCCAAGGCAAGAGGGCGTGCTTGCCCGCAGAACTGAGAACACGCTGTTGGGCAGAGCTGCAACTGACCGCTGGAGTTCAGCTCTCGCCGGACGGCAGAAGGCGAAGAACGAAGCCGCTTGCGAGCGGCGCAGTGCAGCGAAGAGCTCTCCGAATTCGCCGCTAGCTCCACGGTCCTTCTCAGCTGCGAGTAGCAGCGCTCGCAGTACACAGGGCTTCGCACCTCTAAATGTTTTACTACTGTGTTATGATTCTGTCTTCAGTTAATAGAACCCGATATACAACAAAGAGATGGGAGCACATGGAGATGCATTGGAGAGCCTACGCTGGAGGTAACACATTCATTTTTTACTCAAACAAATCCAAATTAGAAATGTTGAAAATTACCTGGGGCCATTTCAACAGCCAGCAAACTGACTAACACAACCAATCTTTGGCTTCTATTCAATCCTTTGCTTGTTTTACCTGGACCTTGAAGATCTGTCTGCAGCCTTCCTCTCTGCAAATATATCACACTCGTCCTATTGAGAACCCATGGCTCATCACAGCTGCTTCGCCACGCCTGCTTCCAGAAGAACTGGCAACTACAAGCTGGGAGCCAAGAGATACAACACTTCACTTGGAAAAGGGCCTTCCATGAATCCTAGAATCCCAGAATGGTTTGGACTGGAAGCGACCTTAGAGACAAATTATCTTCTTCCCACATCCTGACACGGGCAGGGACACTTTTCCACTAGTCCAGGTTGCTCCATGTCCGCTCCAGCCTGGCCCTGGACGCTTCCTGCCATGGGGCTCCTACACAGCCTCTTTGAACAACATGTGCCTCAGCACCCACCCAAGGAAGAATTCCTTTCCAATATCCCATCTATCCCAGCCCTCTGGCAGTTTGAAGCTATTCCCCCTTGTCCTGCGAGTCCAGACCCTTTTCCAAAGTCCCTCCCCAGCTATCTTGGAGCCCCAGCAGGCACTGCAAAGGGCTCGAAGATCTCCCTGGAGCCTTCTGTTCTCCAGATTGGACACCCTCAGCTCTCCCAGACTGTCCTAGAGCAAAGAAGCTCCACCTTTCAAAGCACCTTAGACGCCTCCTACCGGCCAAACTCGATGGCAACGCTGGCCTTCCGGGCCCTACGGATATCGCTTCCGGTGTCGTTCGGGGTCACTCCCGGCTCTCTTCCCGCCCCCCATGGGGCCCTCAGGCGATGCCGCTCCTACGCCACTTCTGCCGCTGTCAGACCAACGGGGGGGCCGGGGGCCAGCCCAGACTCATCCACAATCCACACTGTCCTCGGCGGCTGCTGCGGGCTCACGGCGGCCCACACACCCGGAAGCAGAGCTCCGAACACAGAGGATCATAGCCCCACATTTGTGTTCGTCTCTGCACAAGGCAGGCCAGTCTTGCCATGCCCGGACTTTTCAGTTCAGCACGAGAATGAGAATACACCTGCGCCATGGGGGAGGAAACCTCTAAAGACTCCCTCATACGTGGTCGCTCAACTTAATGCCTAGGCACTTGCCATTCCTAAGGCTACACTAAAGCCTTTTTTACCTTGCGGGTAAGAAATGCCGTTGTTCTCGTGTGCAGCTAAAGGCGCAGCACAGGCAGGCCGGGACAAAAGCTGGGGCAGAGCCCTTCCTCACTCCTTCGCTGTGCTGTACTCCATGCAGCTAGAGCGAAGCGAGAAGGACGCGAGGAAGAAAAAGGCGTTCTTAAAGTAGCACCCTGGCAGCAGCCCTGAAAAGGCGCATAACACACGGCATCTCGCTGCCCTCCGTTCTACATACTCGCGGCTCCCTCTGCCGACTTGCAAAAGTTGCTACCAGAGCAGAGGCGGCCAGATTGAAGAGGCAGTGCCTAGGTTCACCTTCTCCTTACTGCACGTAAGCCACGTCCAGCTCCTCGCTGCACTCTGGATTTCCCTTCTCCGAGGCACTTACCGTGGTGCTGTGTGCAACTCGGCGCCTAGAAGTGACCGCCAATGCTTTCACAGCGGGCTGCAAGGGAACCAAGGAGCAGCACAAGCAGCAGTGCTTCAGCTTGCTCCTTCCGACTGCTAAGGGCACTTGGGAAGGCAAGCGAGAGTCAACCACCTTCCTCTCCTAGTAGCCTGTAACGTGGTGCACACAAGCACGGGACTAGTGCCGCTTCGTTCACCGCCCTCGCCCAAGCGTGGAGCCGCTTTCACTTGCCGGCGGCCAGAAGCCGCTGCAAGGGCGCCACACAACCACAAGTGCGCCGGCAGCCAAGAGCTAGAGAACGCTGCTTCTGCCCAAGCCCGCCTAGGGCGTGCACCTTTGTTCTCAGAGCTCCGTGCAACAGTCTGCCTCTCTCGCAGTTCGAATGGAAAACGAAAGCTTTTCGCCTACGCCCGTCACAGAGATCCGTTGCCAGGACGAGAATGCCTTGTGGCCGGAGCTCGCCCCCGCCGCGAGGAAGCTGCTATTAGCACCGCGTTGCAGGGACACGTCTCGCTTCTTGACTACGTGCTCAGCGCTCTCCGAATTCGCCGCTAGCTCCACGGTCTTTCTCAGCTGCAAGTAGCAGCGCTCACAGTACATAGAGCTTCGCAAGGACCGAAGACCCGGAGGGAAGTATCGCACTCGAAAATGTGCCAGGATAGAGACGTTCTACACTGAGTAGAGACACAGACAGACAGAGAGTTCTACACTGCCCCTTCTCGTCGGCCATCTTGTGCTCTGCTGCCTCTGCTGTGACGAATGAAAGGCGAGCGACAGCGGCTCTCCAGGCACTGAAGAGAGTTCCCTAGGGACTTTTCGATGTAAAACTTTTTCCACCTCCAAAAATACATGGGTAAGTCCTAAAAGTTTTGGTTTTCTTAAGAATAGTTTCGCCCAAGTTTTGCTGTTCTAAACAACCATGGTTTCAGTCTTCACTTAACTGCTTGTTTCTGTCTTTTTGGCTAGTGGCAATCTAATTCTAAGGTAAATAGATGTGTTGGAAATCCATAAATTACATCTCAAGTTAGGTGGGAAAATTGGCTCGGAAGAAAATGGAATTGAGAATTTGGAAAGAATCCAGAGTGAGCTGATGTCACAATCCGAGATTCCCTTGAGTTCCAAATCCTTTCATTTGTGTTTTTGTGGGCTTTTTGAAGGCGGTGTACAGTTGAAGCCATGATTTAGCTGCGGTGAGACCTGCTCTGCTGTAAAAGCATTATTTTCTCAGTGAGCATGGACAACAGTTAGAGTGTCGTCTTTTAAGATTCCCTGCACTCCACTTATGGTGGCAAAAGCAGTGCCTTGACTGTAATCATAAAAGTGATTACAGCTTCATTGCTTTGACATCATGTAGGATGCTTCCTCCATCTGCTGTGGTCAGCATTAAGTAACAGATTTCTCAGTTTCTAGGAAGAGTCTAGCAAACAATCACCTTGCTCCTTCTCTTGCATTTATTCATCACTGCTATGCTGCTATACAGACAGGTAGTCTGTTTATGATTCAACAATTCAATGGGACATCAAGTAAATAACAAAGCAAAACTAACTACCGAAAGCACTATAAGGGCCAGAGATTAGCTTGGATCAAAACAGGTATTCTCCTAGCATTGTTTACAAACGAGTCAGCATGTGAAACAGAAGGCACAATGTAGTTTGTGCCTTGTTTTGGGCATGCCCGGAAGAAGGAAATTCTGATTTCACATACGGGAAAAGAAATGTTGACATTTGAATGAGATTGTTCATACTCCAGTAAAGGTTGCTTTGAAAGGTTGTGGAAGTCCTGTTAGGAAACATGGCTTTACAAGTCCTTTCCACCAGGAGACAACAGCTGCAGAACATCTGGGTGTGCCAGTGTTGAGAGCACCAGCAAAGATCAAAGTGGAGAAGTTGGTGAACAATGGCAGTGGCCTGGCGGAGGGCAAGTGGGGTGCTGGCTGTGGGACCAGGGGAGTCCTGACTGATTTAGGAGGCGTGTGATGGTCTGTGCCAGCAAGCGGAGTAGTGCTGTGGCCTTGGCACACTGCTAATACTGGAATTCAGTGGGGTCACTGGGCAGGCTGAGTGTGTGAGCTGCTGGAGGGACCCAGTTTGCCCACATGTAAACATCCAGTCTCACTCTTGCCAGCCACAGAAAGGAGCAGGATGTGGCTGCTGGCGATGCCTGTCACGTATATGTAGTGTATATGTGTGCTATCCCAGCCTGCTGGGAACACTTCTTCTTTGGGACTGCTTGGGCTGAGGGAGAGAAAGCAGTGGTAGTTTCTGAGGTTTCGAGTTTGCTCGAGTTTCTCAGGCTGTTTCTGGAGCCACCCCGAGTTCTCTTCCTTGAAGCATTTCAAGTCCTGCTAATTTTCAAAATTCAAACAGACACAGCCCTAAGCTAGTTGATCTGACTTCAGAGCTATTCTTACGCTGAGCTGTTGGATGATCTGATCTCCTGAGATGTCTTCCATCTCAGTTTATGACCTGGTTCTTGTGAAAAGTAGGATCTTTTAGCCTGGAGAAGAGAGGTTTCTGGAGAGACAGTATTGTGGCCTTTGAATATGTAAAGAGGGTATAAGACAAATGGAGAAAGACTTTTTAGGAAAGTTTGCAGAGACAGGATAAGGGGCCATGCTTTCAAACTGAGACTAGGTTTAGATTGGCTAAAAGGAAAAACTTTTCTACAATGAAGCTGGTGAGACACTCAAACGGGTGTTCCAGAGAAGTTGTGGATGCCCCATCATTGAGAGTGCTCCTTATCAGTTTGGCTAGTCTTGAGCAATTTGATCTACTGTAAGATCTACCTGGCAAGGAAGTTGGACTACATGATCTTTAATCACAGACTGTTGTATGATTCCGTGGAAGACAGAATGCAATAAAGTTCATATTTCAGATTTTGGCGCAGACATATTTATTTTTTCTCACTTTATGCATCATTGCAATGACAACTTGTTAGCTTCTGAAATGATTAGCTGAGATTGATTTCCTTCCTTAGTTTCATTTTCTCTGTTATTCCTTCACTCTTGGACTTTTTTTTTCACTAGATTCCCTCTTTCAGTAAACTGCCCTTAAGTATCACTTTGCTCCCCACCTGGCTTTTTTTTTTTTTTTCAATGACACCTTTTCACTGGTTCGTTTTGGGCCTTTGCTGCTTGAAGTCCAGCAGCCTCCTTGTCTGAGCATTACGGAGCTTTCTTTACAGCTTCATCACTATGCAAAAAGCCATAAATTACTGTGTTCCATCTCACATACCATCAAGTATCACACTAATATTCCCTCTGCTGAATAGCTGGTTGGTTTACATAGACCAGCCAAATACCAGGAAATCCAGATGGCAGCAAGAATCTTGTAGACTACTCCCGCTGTTCATTTAAATTCTGGAGAAGTCACGTGAGGTATCACATTCTCTTGAAAGAAGTGTCTATCATCTCGGACATTCTAGAATGGGCTATTAATATTGTCATGAGTTTCTGGCTAGACTTTTTAGTATGCAAATTCAAATTCAAATGATCTGAAATGATAGAACTTCAAGAAATTTTTTTTCCCAGAATCGAAGTATGATGGAGTTCCATAGGGAGAATCTTAATCTTAGTTATTCTATTCCATCTCACATCATGGCTGGGGGCAGGGAGAAGGGAGTATCTTTGGGGGACAATGGGTTCCGGTGTAGTCAGTAAGCTGGGCAGAGGAGCCATCAGGTATTTTCTGTTGTTGGGCGGGGGGGGGGGGGATTCGTGTGAACTCTTCCTTTCTTGTACCCTGCCACTAGTATTGTTGCTAAAATTGTTTGTTTTCTCATCCAAGTGACAAAATCAGCACACTTAATGAGGGATGAAGAGGGAGCAGCGACCTCAGAACAGGAGGAAGAAGAAGCAGAGCCTGCTGTCCTCCAGAAGAAAAAAACACTACCAGCCAACTTTGCATCATCTGTGAACTTCCTGGGCGTGTACTCTATCCCCTTGTCCAGAACACTGAGCAAGATATTAAACAGGACTGGGCCCAAGACCGAGCCTTGGGGACCAGCTGGATGAACTCTATTTCCCACCACTCTGTGGGCCTGGCCATCACCCAGTTTGTCACCCAGCAAACAGCCCACCCATGCAAACCATAAGCAGACAGTTTCTTCAGGAGAATGATGTGAGACTCATTGCAAAAAGGATCAGGGAGATGCCTAGGAAGAGTCTCAGGTGAATCCAGGAGACTATAGTGGAGGAAGGACGCGAGGAAGAAGAAGGCGTTCTTAAAGTGGCACCCTGGCAGCAGCCCTGAAAGGGCGCATAACACACGGCGTCTCGCTGCCCTCCGTTCTACATACTCGCAGCTCCCTCTGCCGACTTGCAAAAGTTGCTACCAGAGCAGAGGCGGCCAGATTGAAGAGGCAGTGCCTAGGTTCACCTTCTCCTTACTGCACGTAAGCCACGTCCAGCTCCTCGCTGCACTCTGGATTTCCCTTCTCCGCGGCACTTACAGTGGTGCTGTGTGCAACTCGGCGCCTAGAAGCGACCGCCAATGCTTTCACAGCGGGCTGCAAGGGAACCAAGGAGCAGCACAAGCAGCAGTGCTTCAGCTTGCTCCTTCCGACTGCTAAGGGCACTTGGGAAGGCAAGCGAGAGTCAACCACCTTCCTCTCCTAGTAGCCTGTAACGTGGTGCACACAAGCACGGGACTAGTGCCGCTTCGTTCACCGCCCTCGCCCAAGCGTGGAGCCGCTTTCACTTGCCGGCGGCCAGAAGCCGCTGCAAGGGCGCCACACAACCACAAGTGCGCCGGCAGCCAAGAGCTAGAGAACGCTGCTTCTGCCCAAGCCCGCCTAGGGCGTGCACCTTTGTTCTCAGAGCTCCGTGCAACAGTCTGCCTCTCTCGCAGTTCGAATGGAAAACGAAAGCTTTTCGCCTACGCCCTTCACAGAGATCCGTTGCCAGGACGAGAATGTCTTGTGGCCGGAGCTCGCCCCGGCCGCGAGGAAGCTGCTATTAGCACCGCGTTGCAGGGCCACGTCTCGCTTCTTGACTACGTGCTCAGCGCTCTCCGAATTCGCCGCTAGCTCCACGGTCTTTCTCAGCTGCAAGTAGCAGCGCTCGCAGTACACAGAGCTTCGCAAGGACCGAAGACCCGGAGGGAAGTTTCGCACAGGAAAATGTACCAGGACAGAGACGTGTTCTACGTTGTCCCTTCTCGTCATGCAGTTTGTGCCTCTGCTGCTTCTGCTGTTAGGAATCGCTCCTTGAAAGGCGAGCGACAGCGTCTTTCCGGGTGCATTGCACTGAGTCGAGTGCTCGCTCGGGGCTTTGCTCTCGGGGCCAAGGCAAGAGGGCGTGCTTGCCCGCAGAACTGAGAACACGCTGTTGGGCAGAGCTGCAACTGACCGCTGGAGTTCAGCTCTCGCCGGACGGCAGAAGGCGAAGAACGAAGCCGCTTGCGAGCGGCGCAGTGCAGCGAAGAGCTCTCCGAATTCGCCGCTAGCTCCACGGTCCTTCTCAGCTGCGAGTAGCAGCGCTCGCAGTACACAGAGCTTCGCAAGGCCCGAAGACCCGGAGGGAAGTATGGCACACGGAAATGTGCCAGGACAGAGACGTGTTCTACGTTGTCCCTTCTCGTCATGCAGTTTGTGCCTCTGCTGCTTCTGCTGTTAGGAATCGCTCCTTGAAAGGCGAGCGAGAGCGTCCTTCCGGGTGCATTGCACTGAGTCGAGTGCTCGCTCGGGACTTTGCTCTCGGGGCCAAGGCAAGAGGGCGTGCTTGCCCGCAGAACTGAGAACACGCTGTTGGGCAGAGCTGCAACTGACCGCTGGAGTTCAGCTCTCGCCGGACGGCAGAAGGCGAAGAACGAAGCCGCTTGCGAGCGGCGCAGTGCAGCGAAGAGCTCTCCGAATTCGCCGCTAGCTCCACGGTCCTTCTCAGCTGCGAGTAGCAGCGCTCGCAGTACACAGGGCTTCGCAAGGCCCGAAGACCCGGAGGGAAGTATGGCACACGAAAATGTGCCAGGACAGAGACGTGTTCTACGTTGTCCCTTCTCGTCATGCAGTTTGTGCCTCTGCTGCTTCTGCTGTAGGTAATCGCTCCTTGAAAGACGAGCGAGAGCGTCCTTCCGGGTGCATTGCACTGAGTCGAGTGCTCGCTCGGGACTTTGCTCTCGGGGCCAAGGCAAGAGGGCGTGCTTGCCCGCAGAACTGAGAACACGCTGTTGGGCAGAGCTGCAACTGACCGCTGGAGTTCAGCTCTCGCCGGACGGCAGAAGGCGAAGAACGAAGCCGCTTGCGAGCGGCGCAGTGCAGCGAAGAGCTCTCCGAATTCGCCGCTAGCTCCACGGTCCTTCTCAGCTGCGAGTAGCAGCGCTCGCAGTACACAGAGCTTCGCAAGGCCCGAAGACCCGGAGGGAAGTATCGCACACGAAAATGTGCCAGGACAGAGACGTGTTCTACGTTGTCCCTTCTCGTCATGCAGTTTGTGCCTCTGCTGCTTTTGCTGTAGGTAATCGCTCCTTGAAAGACGAGCGAGAGCGTCCTTCCGGGTGCATTGCACTGAGTCGAGTGCTCGCTCGGGACTTTGCTCTCGGGGCCAAGGCAAGAGGGCGTGCTTGCCCGCAGAACTGAGAACACGCTGTTGGGCAGAGCTGCAACTGACCGCTGGAGTTCAGCTCTCGCCGGACGGCAGAAGGCGAAGAACGAAGCCGCTTGCGAGCGGCGCAGTGCAGCGAAGAGCTCTCCGAATTCGCCGCTAGCTCCACGGTCCTTCTCAGCTGCGAGTAGCAGCGCTCGCAGTACACAGGGCTTCGCAAGGCCCGAAGACCCGGAGGGAAGTATCGCACACGAAAATGTGCCAGGACAGAGACGTGTTCTACGTTGTCCCTTCTCGTCATGCAGTTTGTGCCTCTGCTGCTTCTGCTGTTAGGAATCGCTCCTTGAAAGACGAGCGAGAGCGTCCTTCCGGGTGCATTGCACTGAGTCGAGTGCTCGCTCGGGACTTTGCTCTCGGGGCCAAGGCAAGAGGGCGTGCTTGCCCGCAGAACTGAGAACACGCTGTTGGGCAGAGCTGCAACTGACCGCTGGAGTTCAGCTCTCGCCGGACGGCAGAAGGCGAAGAACGAAGCCGCTTGCGAGCGGCGCAGTGCAGCGAAGAGCTCTCCGAATTCGCCGCTAGCTCCACGGTCCTTCTCAGCTGCGAGTAGCAGCGCTCGCAGTACACAGAGCTTCGCAAGGCCCGAAGACCCGGAGGGAAGTATCGCACACGAAAATGTGCCAGGACAGAGACGTGTTCTACGTTGTCCCTTCTCGTCATGCAGTTTGTGCCTCTGCTGCTTCTGCTGTTAGGAATCGCTCCTTGAAAGACGAGCGAGAGCGTCCTTCCGGGTGCATTGCACTGAGTCGAGTGCTCGCTCGGGACTTTGCACTCGGGGCCAAGGCAAGAGGGCGTGCTTGCCCGCAGAACTGAGAACACGCTGTTGGGCAGAGCTGCAACTGACCGCTGGAGTTCAGCTCTCGCCGGACGGCAAAAGGCGAAGAACGAAGCCGCTTGCGAGCGGCGCAGTGCAGCGAAGAGCTCTCCGAATTCGCCGCTAGCTCCACGGTCCTTCTCAGCTGCGAGTAGCAGCGCTCGCAGTACACAGGGCTTCGCAAGGCCCGAAGACCCGGAGGGAAGTATGGCACACGAAAATGTGCCAGGACAGAGACGTGTTCTACGTTGTCCCTTCTCGTCATGCAGTTTGTGCCTCTGCTGCTTCTGCTGTTAGGAATCGCTCCTTGAAAGGCGAGCGAGAGCGTCCTTCCGGGTGCATTGCACTGAGTCGAGTGCTCGCTCGGGACTTTGCTCTCGGGGCCAAGGCAAGAGGGCGTGCTTGCCCGCAGAACTGAGAACACGCTGTTGGGCAGAGCTGCAACTGACCGCTGGAGTTCAGCTCTCGCCGGACGGCAGAAGGCGAAGAACGAAGCCGCTTGCGAGCGGCGCAGTGCAGCGAAGAGCTCTCCGAATTCGCCGCTAGCTCCACGGTCCTTCTCAGCTGCGAGTAGCAGCGCTCGCAGTACACAGGGCTTCGCAAGGCCCGAAGACCCGGAGGGAAGTATCGCACACGAAAATGTGCCAGGACAGAGACGTGTTCTACGTTGTCCCTTCTCGTCATGCAGTTTGTGCCTCTGCTGCTTCTGCTGTTAGGAATCGCTCCTTGAAAGACGAGCGAGAGCGTCCTTCCGGGTGCATTGCACTGAGTCGAGTGCTCGCTCGGGACTTTGCTCTCGGGGCCAAGGCAAGAGGGCGTGCTTGCCCGCAGAACTGAGAACACGCTGTTGGGCAGAGCTGCAACTGACCGCTGGAGTTCAGCTCTCGCCGGACGGCAGAAGGCGAAGAACGAAGCCGCTTGCGAGCGGCGCAGTGCAGCGAAGAGCTCTCCGAATTCGCCGCTAGCTCCACGGTCCTTCTCAGCTGCGAGTAGCAGCGCTCGCAGTACACAGAGCTTCGCAAGGCCCGAAGACCCGGAGGGAAGTATGGCACACGGAAATGTGCCAGGACAGAGACGTGTTCTACGTTGTCCCTTCTCGTCATGCAGTTTGTGCCTCTGCTGCTTCTGCTGTTAGGAATCGCTCCTTGAAAGACGAGCGAGAGCGTCCTTCCGGGTGCATTGCACTGAGTCGAGTGCTCGCTCGGGGCTTTGCTCTCGGGGCCAAGGCAAGAGGGCGTGCTTGCCCGCAGAACTGAGAACACGCTGTTGGGCAGAGCTGCAACTGACCGCTGGAGTTCAGCTCTCGCCGGACGGCAGAAGGCGAAGAACGAAGCCGCTTGCGAGCGGCGCAGTGCAGCGAAGAGCTCTCCGAATTCGCCGCTAGCTCCACGGTCCTTCTCAGCTGCGAGTAGCAGCGCTCGCAGTACACAGAGCTTCGCAAGGCCCGAAGACCCGGAGGGAAGTATGGCACACGGAAATGTGCCAGGACAGAGACGTGTTCTACGTTGTCCCTTCTCGTCATGCAGTTTGTGCCTCTGCTGCTTCTGCTGTTAGGAATCGCTCCTTGAAAGACGAGCGAGAGCGTCCTTCCGGGTGCATTGCACTGAGTCGAGTGCTCGCTCGGGACTTTGCTCTCGGGGCCAAGGCAAGAGGGCGTGCTTGCCCGCAGAACTGAGAACACGCTGTTGGGCAGAGCTGCATCTGACCGCTGGAGTTCAGCTCTCGCCGGACGGCAGAAGGCGAAGAACGAAGCCGCTTGCGAGCGGCGCAGTGCAGCGAAGAGCTCTCCGAATTCGCCGCTAGCTCCACGGTCCTTCTCAGCTGCGAGTAGCAGCGCTCGCAGTACACAGAGCTTCGCAAGGCCCGAAGACCCGGAGGGAAGTATGGCACACGGAAATGTGCCAGGACAGAGACGTGTTCTACGTTGTCCCTTCTCGTCATGCAGTTTGTGCCTCTGCTGCTTCTGCTGTTAGGAATCGCTCCTTGAAAGACGAGCGAGAGCGTCCTTCCGGGTGCATTGCACTGAGTCGAGTGCTCGCTCGGGACTTTGCTCTCGGGGCCAAGGCAAGAGGGCGTGCTTGCCCGCAGAACTGAGAACACGCTGTTGGGCAGAGCTGCAACTGACCGCTGGAGTTCAGCTCTCGCCGGACGGCAGAAGGCGAAGAACGAAGCCGCTTGCGAGCGGCGCAGTGCAGCGAAGAGCTCTCCGAATTCGCCGCTAGCTCCACGGTCCTTCTCAGCTGCGAGTAGCAGCGCTCGCAGTACACAGGGCTTCGCAAGGCCCGAAGACCCGGAGGGAAGTATGGCACACGAAAATGTGCCAGGACAGAGACGTGTTCTACGTTGTCCCTTCTCGTCATGCAGTTTGTGCCTCTGCTGCTTCTGCTGTTAGGAATCGCTCCTTGAAAGACGAGCGAGAGCGTCCTTCCGGGTGCATTGCACTGAGTCGAGTGCTCGCTCGGGGCTTTGCTCTCGGGGCCAAGGCAAGAGGGCGTGCTTGCCCGCAGAACTGAGAACACGCTGTTGGGCAGAGCTGAAACTTACCGCTGGAGTTCAGCTCTCGCCGGACGGCAGAAGGCGAAGAACGAAGCCGCTTGCGAGCGGCGCAGTGCAGCGAAGAGCTCTCCGAATTCGCCGCTAGCTCCACGGTCCTTCTCAGCTGCGAGTAGCAGCGCTCGCAGTACACAGAGCTTCGCAAGGCCCGAAGACCCGGAGGGAAGTATGGCACACGGAAATGTGCCAGGACAGAGACGTGTTCTACGTTGTCCCTTCTCGTCATGCAGTTTGTGCCTCTGCTGCTTCTGCTGTTAGGAATCGCTCCTTGAAAGACGAGCGAGAGCGTCCTTCCGGGTGCATTGCACTGAGTCGAGTGCTCGCTCGGGACTTTGCTCTCGGGGCCAAGGCAAGAGGGCGTGCTTGCCCGCAGAACTGAGAACACGCTGTTGGGCAGAGCTGCAACTGACCGCTGGAGTTCAGCTCTCGCCGGACGGCAGAAGGCGAAGAACGAAGCCGCTTGCGAGCGGCGCAGTGCAGCGAAGAGCTCTCCGAATTCGCCGCTAGCTCCACGGTCCTTCTCAGCTGCGAGTAGCAGCGCTCGCAGTACACAGAGCTTCGCAAGGCCCGAAGACCCGGAGGGAAGTATCGCACACGGAAATGTGCCAGGACAGAGACGTGTTCTACGTTGTCCCTTCTCGTCATGCAGTTTGTGCCTCTGCTGCTTCTGCTGTTAGGAATCGCTCCTTGAAAGACGAGCGAGAGCGTCCTTCCGGGTGCATTGCACTGAGTCGAGTGCTCGCTCGGGACTTTGCTCTCGGGGCCAAGGCAAGAGGGCGTGCTTGCCCGCAGAACTGAGAACACGCTGTTGGGCAGAGCTGCAACTGACCGCTGGAGTTCAGCTCTCGCCGGACGGCAGAAGGCGAAGAACGAAGCCGCTTGCGAGCGGCGCAGTGCAGCGAAGAGCTCTCCGAATTCGCCGCTAGCTCCACGGTCCTTCTCAGCTGCGAGTAGCAGCGCTCGCAGTACACAGAGCTTCGCAAGGCCCGAAGACCCGGAGGGAAGTATCGCACACGAAAATGTGCCAGGACAGAGACGTGTTCTACGTTGTCCCTTCTCGTCATGCAGTTTGTGCCTCTGCTGCTTCTGCTGTTAGGAATCGCTCCTTGAAAGACGAGCGAGAGCGTCCTTCCGCGTGCATTGCACTGAGTCGAGTGCTCGCTCGGGACTTTGCTCTCGGGGCCAAGGCAAGAGGGCGTGCTTGCCCGCAGAACTGAGAACACGCTGTTGGGCAGAGCTGCAACTGACCGCTGGAGTTCAGCTCTCGCCGGACGGCAGAAGGCGAAGAACGAAGCCGCTTGCGAGCGGCGCAGTGCAGCGAAGAGCTCTCCGAATTCGCCGCTAGCTCCACGGTCCTTCTCAGCTGCGAGTAGCAGCGCTCGCAGTACACAGGGCTTCGCAAGGCCCGAAGACCCGGAGGGAAGTATCGCACACGAAAATGTGCCAGGACAGAGACGTGTTCTACGTTGTCCCTTCTCGTCATGCAGTTTGTGCCTCTGCTGCTTCTGCTGTTAGGAATCGCTCCTTGAAAGGCGAGCGAGAGCGTCCTTCCGGGTGCATTGCACTGAGTCGAGTGCTCGCTCGGGACTTTGCACTCGGGGCCAAGGCAAGAGGGCGTGCTTGCCCGCAGAACTGAGAACACGCTGTTGGGCAGAGCTGAAACTTACCGCTGGAGTTCAGCTCTCGCCGGACGGCAGAAGGCGAAGAACGAAGCCGCTTGCGAGCGGCGCAGTGCAGCGAAGAGCTCTCCGAATTCGCCGCTAGCTCCACGGTCCTTCTCAGCTGCGAGTAGCAGCGCTCGCAGTACACAGGGCTTCGCAAGGCCCGAAGACCCGGAGGGAAGTATGGCACACGGAAATGTGCCAGGACAGAGACGTGTTCTACGTTGTCCCTTCTCGTCATGCAGTTTGTGCCTCTGCTGCTTCTGCTGTTAGGAATCGCTCCTTGAAAGGCGAGCGAGAGCGTCCTTCCGGGTGCATTGCACTGAGTCGAGTGCTCGCTCGGGGCTTTGCTCTCGGGGCCAAGGCAAGAGGGCGTGCTTGCCCGCAGAACTGAGAACACGCTGTTGGGCAGAGCTGCAACTGACCGCTGGAGTTCAGCTCTCGCCGGACGGCAGAAGGCGAAGAACGAAGCCGCTTGCGAGCGGCGCAGTGCAGCGAAGAGCTCTCCGAATTCGCCGCTAGCTCCACGGTCCTTCTCAGCTGCGAGTAGCAGCGCTCGCAGTACACAGAGCTTCGCAAGGCCCGAAGACCCGGAGGGAAGTATGGCACACGGAAATGCGCCAGGACAGAGACGTGTTCTACGTTGTCCCTTCTCGTCATGCAGTTTGTGCCTCTGCTGCTTCTGCTGTTAGGAATCGCTCCTTGAAAGACGAGCGAGAGCGTCCTTCCGGGTGCATTGCACTGAGTCGAGTGCTCGCTCGGGACTTTGCTCTCGGGGCCAAGGCAAGAGGGCGTGCTTGCCCGCAGAACTGAGAACACGCTGTTGGGCAGAGCTGCAACTGACCGCTGGAGTTCAGCTCTCGCCGGACGGCAGAAGGCGAAGAACGAAGCCGCTTGCGAGCGGCGCAGTGCAGCGAAGAGCTCTCCGAATTCGCCGCTAGCTCCACGGTCTTTCTCAGCTGCGAGTAGCAGCGCTCGCAGTACACAGGGCTTCGCAAGGCCCGAAGACCCGGAGGGAAGTATCGCACACGAAAATGTGCCAGGACAGAGACGTGTTCTACGTTGTCCCTTCTCGTCATGCAGTTTGTGCCTCTGCTGCTTCTGCTGTTAGGAATCGCTCCTTGAAAGGCGAGCGAGAGCGTCCTTCCGGGTGCATTGCACTGAGTCGAGTGCTCGCTCGGGACTTTGCTCTCGGGGCCAAGGCAAGAGGGCGTGCTTGCCCGCAGAACTGAGAACACGCTGTTGGGCAGAGCTGCAACTGACCGCTGGAGTTCAGCTCTCGCCGGACGGCAGAAGGCGAAGAACGAAGCCGCTTGCGAGCGGCGCAGTGCAGCGAAGAGCTCTCCGAATTCGCCGCTAGCTCCACGGTCCTTCTCAGCTGCGAGTAGCAGCGCTCGCAGTACACAGGGCTTCGCAAGGCCCGAAGACCCGGAGGGAAGTATCGCACACGAAAATGTGCCAGGACAGAGACGTGTTCTACGTTGTCCCTTCTCGTCATGCAGTTTGTGCCTCTGCTGCTTCTGCTGTTAGGAATCGCTCCTTGAAAGACGAGCGAGAGCGTCCTTCCGGGTGCATTGCACTGAGTCGAGTGCTCGCTCGGGACTTTGCTCTCGGGGCCAAGGCAAGAGGGCGTGCTTGCCCGCAGAACTGAGAACACGCTGTTGGGCAGAGCTGCAACTGACCGCTGGAGTTCAGCTCTCGCCGGACGGCAGAAGGCGAAGAACGAAGCCGCTTGCGAGCGGCGCAGTGCAGCGAAGAGCTCTCCGAATTCGCCGCTAGCTCCACGGTCCTTCTCAGCTGCGAGTAGCAGCGCTCGCAGTACACAGGGCTTCGCAAGGCCCGAAGACCCGGAGGGAAGTATCGCACACGAAAATGTGCCAGGACAGAGACGTGTTCTACGTTGTCCCTTCTCGTCATGCAGTTTGTGCCTCTGCTGCTTCTGCTGTTAGGAATCGCTCCTTGAAAGGCGAGCGAGAGCGTCCTTCCGGGTGCATTGCACTGAGTCGAGTGCTCGCTCGGGACTTTGCACTCGGGGCCAAGGCAAGAGGGCGTGCTTGCCCGCAGAACTGAGAACACGCTGTTGGGCAGAGCTGCAACTGACCGCTGGAGTTCAGCTCTCGCCGGACGGCAGAAGGCGAAGAACGAAGCCGCTTGCGAGCGGCGCAGTGCAGCGAAGAGCTCTCCGAATTCGCCGCTAGCTCCACGGTCCTTCTCAGCTGCGAGTAGCAGCGCTCGCAGTACACAGGGCTTCGCAAGGCCCGAAGACCCGGAGGGAAGTATCGCACACGAAAATGTGCCAGGACAGAGACGTGTTCTACGTTGTCCCTTCTCGTCATGCAGTTTGTGCCTCTGCTGCTTCTGCTGTTAGGAATCGCTCCTTGAAAGGCGAGCGAGAGCGTCCTTCCGGGTGCATTGCACTGAGTCGAGTGCTCGCTCGGGACTTTGCTCTCGGGGCCAAGGCAAGAGGGCGTGCTTGCCCGCAGAACTGAGAACACGCTGTTGGGCAGAGCTGCAACTGACCGCTGGAGTTCAGCTCTCGCCGGACGGCAGAAGGCGAAGAACGAAGCCGCTTGCGAGCGGCGCAGTGCAGCGAAGAGCTCTCCGAATTCGCCGCTAGCTCCACGGTCCTTCTCAGCTGCGAGTAGCAGCGCTCGCAGTACACAGGGCTTCGCAAGGCCCGAAGACCCGGAGGGAAGTATCGCACACGAAAATGTGCCAGGACAGAGACGTGTTCTACGTTGTCCCTTCTCGTCATGCAGTTTGTGCCTCTGCTGCTTCTGCTGTAGGTAATCGCTCCTTGAAAGGCGAGCGAGAGCGTCCTTCCGGGTGCATTGCACTGAGTCGAGTGCTCGCTCGGGTCTTTGCACTCGGGGCCAAGGCAAGAGGGCGTGCTTGCCCGCAGAACTGAGAACACGCTGTTGGGCAGAGCTGCAACTGACCGCTGGAGTTCAGCTCTCGCCGGACGGCAAAAGGCGAAGAACGAAGCCGCTTGCGAGCGGCGCAGTGCAGCGAAGAGCTCTCCGAATTCGCCGCTAGCTCCACGGTCCTTCTCAGCTGCGAGTAGCAGCGCTCGCAGTACACAGAGCTTCGCAAGGCCCGAAGACCCGGAGGGAAGTATCGCACACGAAAATGTGCCAGGACAGAGACGTGTTCTACGTTGTCCCTTCTCGTCATGCAGTTTGTGCCTCTGCTGCTTCTGCTGTTAGGAATCGCTCCTTGAAAGGCGAGCGAGAGCGTCCTTCCGGGTGCATTGCACTGAGTCGAGTGCTCGCTCGGGACTTTGCTCTCGGGGCCAAGGCAAGAGGGCGTGCTTGCCCGCAGAACTGAGAACACGCTGTTGGGCAGAGCTGCAACTGACCGCTGGAGTTCAGCTCTCGCCGGACGGCAGAAGGCGAAGAACGAAGCCGCTTGCGAGCGGCGCAGTGCAGCGAAGAGCTCTCCGAATTCGCCGCTAGCTCCACGGTCCTTCTCAGCTGCGAGTAGCAGCGCTCGCAGTACACAGAGCTTCGCAAGGCCCGAAGACCCGGAGGGAAGTATGGCACACGGAAATGCGCCAGGACAGAGACGTGTTCTACGTTGTCCCTTCTCGTCATGCAGTTTGTGCCTCTGCTGCTTCTGCTGTTAGGAATCGCTCCTTGAAAGGCGAGCGAGAGCGTCCTTCCGGGTGCATTGCACTGAGTCGAGTGCTCGCTCGGGACTTTGCTCTCGGGGCCAAGGCAAGAGGGCGTGCTTGCCCGCAGAACTGAGAACACGCTGTTGGGCAGAGCTGCAACTGACCGCTGGAGTTCAGCTCTCGCCGGACGGCAGAAGGCGAAGAACGAAGCCGCTTGCGAGCGGCGCAGTGCAGCGAAGAGCTCTCCGAATTCGCCGCTAGCTCCACGGTCCTTCTCAGCTGCGAGTAGCAGCGCTCGCAGTACACAGAGCTTCGCAAGGCCCGAAGACCCGGAGGGAAGTATGGCACACGGAAATGCGCCAGGACAGAGACGTGTTCTACGTTGTCCCTTCTCGTCATGCAGTTTGTGCCTCTGCTGCTTCTGCTGTTAGGAATCGCTCCTTGAAAGGCGAGCGAGAGCGTCCTTCCGGGTGCATTGCACTGAGTCGAGTGCTCGCTCGGGGCTTTGCTCTCGGGGCCAAGGCAAGAGGGCGTGCTTGCCCGCAGAACTGAGAACACGCTGTTGGGCAGAGCTGCAACTGACCGCTGGAGTTCAGCTCTCGCCGGACGGCAGAAGGCGAAGAACGAAGCCGCTTGCGAGCGGCGCAGTGCAGCGAAGAGCTCTCCGAATTCGCCGCTAGCTCCACGGTCCTTCTCAGCTGCGAGTAGCAGCGCTCGCAGTACACAGAGCTTCGCAAGGCCCGAAGACCCGGAGGGAAGTATGGCACACGGAAATGCGCCAGGACAGAGACGTGTTCTACGTTGTCCCTTCTCGTCATGCAGTTTGTGCCTCTGCTGCTTCTGCTGTTAGGAATCGCTCCTTGAAAGACGAGCGAGAGCGTCCTTCCGGGTGCATTGCACTGAGTCGAGTGCTCGCTCGGGACTTTGCTCTCGGGGCCAAGGCAAGAGGGCGTGCTTGCCCGCAGAACTGAGAACACGCTGTTGGGCAGAGCTGCAACTGACCGCTGGAGTTCAGCTCTCGCCGGACGGCAGAAGGCGAAGAACGAAGCCGCTTGCGAGCGGCGCAGTGCAGCGAAGAGCTCTCCGAATTCGCCGCTAGCTCCACGGTCCTTCTCAGCTGCGAGTAGCAGCGCTCGCAGTACACAGGGCTTCGCAAGGCCCGAAGACCCGGAGGGAAGTATCGCACACGAAAATGTGCCAGGACAGAGACGTGTTCTACGTTGTCCCTTCTCGTCATGCAGTTTGTGCCTCTGCTGCTTCTGCTGTTAGGAATCGCTCCTTGAAAGACGAGCGAGAGCGTCCTTCCGGGTGCATTGCACTGAGTCGAGTGCTCGCTCGGGACTTTGCTCTCGGGGCCAAGGCAAGAGGGCGTGCTTGCCCGCAGAACTGAGAACACGCTGTTGGGCAGAGCTGCAACTGACCGCTGGAGTTCAGCTCTCGCCGGACGGCAGAAGGCGAAGAACGAAGCCGCTTGCGAGCGGCGCAGTGCAGCGAAGAGCTCTCCGAATTCGCCGCTAGCTCCACGGTCCTTCTCAGCTGCGAGTAGCAGCGCTCGCAGTACACAGGGCTTCGCAAGGCCCGAAGACCCGGAGGGAAGTATCGCACACGAAAATGTGCCAGGACAGAGACGTGTTCTACGTTGTCCCTTCTCGTCATGCAGTTTGTGCCTCTGCTGCTTCTGCTGTTAGGAATCGCTCCTTGAAAGGCGAGCGAGAGCGTCCTTCCGGGTGCATTGCACTGAGTCGAGTGCTCGCTCGGGACTTTGCACTCGGGGCCAAGGCAAGAGGGCGTGCTTGCCCGCAGAACTGAGAACACGCTGTTGGGCAGAGCTGCAACTGACCGCTGGAGTTCAGCTCTCGCCGGACGGCAGAAGGCGAAGAACGAAGCCGCTTGCGAGCGGCGCAGTGCAGCGAAGAGCTCTCCGAATTCGCCGCTAGCTCCACGGTCCTTCTCAGCTGCGAGTAGCAGCGCTCGCAGTACACAGGGCTTCGCAAGGCCCGAAGACCCGGAGGGAAGTATCGCACACGAAAATGTGCCAGGACAGAGACGTGTTCTACGTTGTCCCTTCTCGTCATGCAGTTTGTGCCTCTGCTGCTTCTGCTGTTAGGAATCGCTCCTTGAAAGGCGAGCGAGAGCGTCCTTCCGGGTGCATTGCACTGAGTCGAGTGCTCGCTCGGGACTTTGCTCTCGGGGCCAAGGCAAGAGGGCGTGCTTGCCCGCAGAACTGAGAACACGCTGTTGGGCAGAGCTGCAACTGACCGCTGGAGTTCAGCTCTCGCCGGACGGCAGAAGGCGAAGAACGAAGCCGCTTGCGAGCGGCGCAGTGCAGCGAAGAGCTCTCCGAATTCGCCGCTAGCTCCACGGTCCTTCTCAGCTGCGAGTAGCAGCGCTCGCAGTACACAGAGCTTCGCAAGGCCCGAAGACCCGGAGGGAAGTATCGCACACGAAAATGTGCCAGGACAGAGACGTGTTCTACGTTGTCCCTTCTCGTCATGCAGTTTGTGCCTCTGCTGCTTCTGCTGTAGGTAATCGCTCCTTGAAAGGCGAGCGAGAGCGTCCTTCCGGGTGCATTGCACTGAGTCGAGTGCTCGCTCGGGTCTTTGCACTCGGGGCCAAGGCAAGAGGGCGTGCTTGCCCGCAGAACTGAGAACACGCTGTTGGGCAGAGCTGCAACTGACCGCTGGAGTTCAGCTCTCGCCGGACGGCAAAAGGCGAAGAACGAAGCCGCTTGCGTGCGGCGCAGTGCAGCGAAGAGCTCTCCGAATTCGCCGCTAGCTCCACGGTCCTTCTCAGCTGCGAGTAGCAGCGCTCGCAGTACACAGAGCTTCGCAAGGCCCGAAGACCCGGAGGGAAGTATCGCACACGAAAATGTGCCAGGACAGAGACGTGTTCTACGTTGTCCCTTCTCGTCATGCAGTTTGTGCCTCTGCTGCTTCTGCTGTTAGGAATCGCTCCTTGAAAGGCGAGCGAGAGCGTCCTTCCGGGTGCATTGCACTGAGTCGAGTGCTCGCTCGGGACTTTGCTCTCGGGGCCAAGGCAAGAGGGCGTGCTTGCCCGCAGAACTGAGAACACGCTGTTGGGCAGAGCTGCAACTGACCGCTGGAGTTCAGCTCTCGCCGGACGGCAGAAGGCGAAGAACGAAGCCGCTTGCGAGCGGCGCAGTGCAGCGAAGAGCTCTCCGAATTCGCCGCTAGCTCCACGGTCCTTCTCAGCTGCGAGTAGCAGCGCTCGCAGTACACAGAGCTTCGCAAGGCCCGAAGACCCGGAGGGAAGTATGGCACACGGAAATGCGCCAGGACAGAGACGTGTTCTACGTTGTCCCTTCTCGTCATGCAGTTTGTGCCTCTGCTGCTTCTGCTGTTAGGAATCGCTCCTTGAAAGGCGAGCGAGAGCGTCCTTCCGGGTGCATTGCACTGAGTCGAGTGCTCGCTCGGGACTTTGCTCTCGGGGCCAAGGCAAGAGGGCGTGCTTGCCCGCAGAACTGAGAACACGCTGTTGGGCAGAGCTGCAACTGACCGCTGGAGTTCAGCTCTCGCCGGACGGCAGAAGGCGAAGAACGAAGCCGCTTGCGAGCGGCGCAGTGCAGCGAAGAGCTCTCCGAATTCGCCGCTAGCTCCACGGTCCTTCTCAGCTGCGAGTAGCAGCGCTCGCAGTACACAGGGCTTCGCAAGGCCCGAAGACCCGGAGGGAAGTATCGCACACGAAAATGTGCCAGGACAGAGACGTGTTCTACGTTGTCCCTTCTCGTCATGCAGTTTGTGCCTCTGCTGCTTCTGCTGTAGGTAATCGCTCCTTGAAAGGCGAGCGAGAGCGTCCTTCCGGGTGCATTGCACTGAGTCGAGTGCTCGCTCGGGTCTTTGCACTCGGGGCCAAGGCAAGAGGGCGTGCTTGCCCGCAGAACTGAGAACACGCTGTTGGGCAGAGCTGCAACTGACCGCTGGAGTTCAGCTGTCGCCGGACGGCAAAAGGCGAAGAACGAAGCCGCTTGCGTGCGGCGCAGTGCAGCGAAGAGCTCTCCGAATTCGCCGCTAGCTCCACGGTCCTTCTCAGCTGCGAGTAGCAGCGCTCGCAGTACACAGAGCTTCGCAAGGCCCGAAGACCCGGAGGGAAGTATCGCACACGAAAATGTGCCAGGACAGAGACGTGTTCTACGTTGTCCCTTCTCGTCATGCAGTTTGTGCCTCTGCTGCTTCTGCTGTTAGGAATCGCTCCTTGAAAGGCGAGCGAGAGCGTCCTTCCGGGTGCATTGCACTGAGTCGAGTGCTCGCTCGGGGCTTTGCTCTCGGGGCCAAGGCAAGAGGGCGTGCTTGCCCGCAGAACTGAGAACACGCTGTTGGGCAGAGCTGCAACTGACCGCTGGAGTTCAGCTCTCGCCGGACGGCAGAAGGCGAAGAACGAAGCCGCTTGCGAGCGGCGCAGTGCAGCGAAGAGCTCTCCGAATTCGCCGCTAGCTCCACGGTCCTTCTCAGCTGCGAGTAGCAGCGCTCGCAGTACACAGAGCTTCGCAAGGCCCGAAGACCCGGAGGGAAGTATGGCACACGGAAATGCGCCAGGACAGAGACGTGTTCTACGTTGTCCCTTCTCGTCATGCAGTTTGTGCCTCTGCTGCTTCTGCTGTTAGGAATCGCTCCTTGAAAGGCGAGCGAGAGCGTCCTTCCGGGTGCATTGCACTGAGTCGAGTGCTCGCTCGGGACTTTGCACTCGGGGCCAAGGCAAGAGGGCGTGCTTGCCCGCAGAACTGAGAACACGCTGTTGGGCAGAGCTGCAACTGACCGCTGGAGTTCAGCTCTCGCCGGACGGCAGAAGGCGAAGAACGAAGCCGCTTGCGAGCGGCGCAGTGCAGCGAAGAGCTCTCCGAATTCGCCGCTAGCTCCACGGTCCTTCTCAGCTGCGAGTAGCAGCGCTCGCAGTACACAGAGCTTCGCAAGGCCCGAAGACCCGGAGGGAAGTATCGCACACGGAAATGCGCCAGGACAGAGACGTGTTCTACGTTGTCCCTTCTCGTCATGCAGTTTGTGCCTCTGCTGCTTCTGCTGTAGGTAATCGCTCCTTGAAAGACGAGCGAGAGCGTCCTTCCGGGTGCATTGCACTGAGTCGAGTGCTCGCTCGGGACTTTGCACTCGGGGCCAAGGCAAGAGGGCGTGCTTGCCCGCAGAACTGAGAACACGCTGTTGGGCAGAGCTGCAACTGACCGCTGGAGTTCAGCTCTCGCCGGACGGCAGAAGGCGAAGAACGAAGCCGCTTGCGAGCGGCGCAGTGCAGCGAAGAGCTCTCCGAATTCGCCGCTAGCTCCACGGTCCTTCCCAGCTGCGAGTAGCAGCGCTCGCAGTACACAGAGCTTCGCAAGGCCCGAAGACCCGGAGGGAAGTATCGCACACGAAAATGCGCCAGGACAGAGACGTGTTCTACGTTGTCCCTTCTCGTCATGCAGTTTGTGCCTCTGCTGCTTCTGCTGTTAGGAATCGCTCCTTGAAAGGCGAGCGAGAGCGTCCTTCCGGGTGCATTGCACTGAGTCGAGTGCTCGCTCGGGACTTTGCACTCGGGGCCAAGGCAAGAGGGCGTGCTTGCCCGCAGAACTGAGAACACGCTGTTGGGCAGAGCTGCAACTGACCGCTGGAGTTCAGCTCTCGCCGGACGGCAGAAGGCGAAGAACGAAGCCGCTTGCGAGCGGCGCAGTGCAGCGAAGAGCTCTCCGAATTCGCCGCTAGCTCCACGGTCCTTCTCAGCTGCGAGTAGCAGCGCTCGCAGTACACAGAGCTTCGCAAGGCCCGAAGACCCGGAGGGAAGTATCGCACACGAAAATGCGCCAGGACAGAGACGTGTTCTACGTTGTCCCTTCTCGTCATGCAGTTTGTGCCTCTGCTGCTTCTGCTGTAGGTAATCGCTCCTTGAAAGACGAGCGAGAGCGTCCTTCCGGGTGCATTGCACTGAGTCGAGTGCTCGCTCGGGAATTTGCACTCGGGGCCAAGGCAAGAGGGCGTGCTTGCCCGCAGAACTGAGAACACGCTGTTGGGCAGAGCTGCAACTGACCGCTGGAGTTCAGCTCTCGCCGGACGGCAGAAGGCGAAGAACGAAGCCGCTTGCGAGCGGCGCAGTGCAGCGAAGAGCTCTCCGAATTCGCCGCTAGCTCCACGGTCCTTCTCAGCTGCGTGTAGCAGCGCTCGCAGTACACAGAGCTTCGCAAGGCCCGAAGACCCGGAGGGAAGTATCGCACACGAAAATGCGCCAGGACAGAGACGTGTTCTACGTTGTCCCTTCTCGTCATGCAGTTTGTGCCTCTGCTGCTTCTGCTGTAGGTAATCGCTCCTTGAAAGACGAGCGAGAGCGTCCTTCCGGGTGCATTGCACTGAGTCGAGTGCTCGCTCGGGACTTTGCACTCGGGGCCAAGGCAAGAGGGCGTGCTTGCCCGCAGAACTGAGAACACGCTGTTGGGCAGAGCTGCAACTGACCGCTGGAGTTCAGCTCTCGCCGGACGGCAGAAGGCGAAGAACGAAGCCGCTTGCGAGCGGCGCAGTGCAGCGAAGAGCTCTCCGAATTCGCCGCTAGCTCCACGGTCCTTCTCAGCTGCGAGTAGCAGCGCTCGCAGTACACAGGGCTTCGCAAGGCCCGAAGACCCGGAGGGAAGTATCGCACACGAAAATGTGCCAGGACAGAGACGTGTTCTACGTTGTCCCTTCTCGTCATGCAGTTTGTGCCTCTGCTGCTTCTGCTGTTAGGAATCGCTCCTTGAAAGACGAGCGAGAGCGTCCTTCCGGGTGCATTGCACTGAGTCGAGTGCTCGCTCGGGACTTTGCTCTCGGGGCCAAGGCAAGAGGGCGTGCTTGCCCGCAGAACTGAGAACACGCTGTTGGGCAGAGCTGCAACTGACCGCTGGAGTTCAGCTCTCGCCGGACGGCAGAAGGCGAAGAACGAAGCCGCTTGCGAGCGGCGCAGTGCAGCGAAGAGCTCTCCGAATTCGCCGCTAGCTCCACGGTCCTTCTCAGCTGCGAGTAGCAGCGCTCGCAGTACACAGAGCTTCGCAAGGCCCGAAGACCCGGAGGGAAGTATCGCACACGAAAATGTGCCAGGACAGAGACGTGTTCTACGTTGTCCCTTCTCGTCATGCAGTTTGTGCCTCTGCTGCTTCTGCTGTTAGGAATCGCTCCTTGAAAGACGAGCGAGAGCGTCCTTCCGGGTGCATTGCACTGAGTCGAGTGCTCGCTCGGGACTTTGCACTCGGGGCCAAGGCAAGAGGGCGTGCTTGCCCGCAGAACTGAGAACACGCTGTTGGGCAGAGCTGCAACTGACCGCTGGAGTTCAGCTCTCGCCGGACGGCAAAAGGCGAAGAACGAAGCCGCTTGCGAGCGGCGCAGTGCAGCGAAGAGCTCTCCGAATTCGCCGCTAGCTCCACGGTCCTTCTCAGCTGCGAGTAGCAGCGCTCGCAGTACACAGGGCTTCGCAAGGCCCGAAGACCCGGAGGGAAGTATGGCACACGAAAATGTGCCAGGACAGAGACGTGTTCTACGTTGTCCCTTCTCGTCATGCAGTTTGTGCCTCTGCTGCTTCTGCTGTTAGGAATCGCTCCTTGAAAGGCGAGCGAGAGCGTCCTTCCGGGTGCATTGCACTGAGTCGAGTGCTCGCTCGGGACTTTGCTCTCGGGGCCAAGGCAAGAGGGCGTGCTTGCCCGCAGAACTGAGAACACGCTGTTGGGCAGAGCTGCAACTGACCGCTGGAGTTCAGCTCTCGCCGGACGGCAGAAGGCGAAGAACGAAGCCGCTTGCGAGCGGCGCAGTGCAGCGAAGAGCTCTCCGAATTCGCCGCTAGCTCCACGGTCCTTCTCAGCTGCGAGTAGCAGCGCTCGCAGTACACAGGGCTTCGCAAGGCCCGAAGACCCGGAGGGAAGTATCGCACACGAAAATGTGCCAGGACAGAGACGTGTTCTACGTTGTCCCTTCTCGTCATGCAGTTTGTGCCTCTGCTGCTTCTGCTGTTAGGAATCGCTCCTTGAAAGACGAGCGAGAGCGTCCTTCCGGGTGCATTGCACTGAGTCGAGTGCTCGCTCGGGACTTTGCTCTCGGGGCCAAGGCAAGAGGGCGTGCTTGCCCGCAGAACTGAGAACACGCTGTTGGGCAGAGCTGCAACTGACCGCTGGAGTTCAGCTCTCGCCGGACGGCAGAAGGCGAAGAACGAAGCCGCTTGCGAGCGGCGCAGTGCAGCGAAGAGCTCTCCGAATTCGCCGCTAGCTCCACGGTCCTTCTCAGCTGCGAGTAGCAGCGCTCGCAGTACACAGAGCTTCGCAAGGCCCGAAGACCCGGAGGGAAGTATGGCACACGGAAATGTGCCAGGACAGAGACGTGTTCTACGTTGTCCCTTCTCGTCATGCAGTTTGTGCCTCTGCTGCTTCTGCTGTTAGGAATCGCTCCTTGAAAGACGAGCGAGAGCGTCCTTCCGGGTGCATTGCACTGAGTCGAGTGCTCGCTCGGGGCTTTGCTCTCGGGGCCAAGGCAAGAGGGCGTGCTTGCCCGCAGAACTGAGAACACGCTGTTGGGCAGAGCTGCAACTGACCGCTGGAGTTCAGCTCTCGCCGGACGGCAGAAGGCGAAGAACGAAGCCGCTTGCGAGCGGCGCAGTGCAGCGAAGAGCTCTCCGAATTCGCCGCTAGCTCCACGGTCCTTCTCAGCTGCGAGTAGCAGCGCTCGCAGTACACAGAGCTTCGCAAGGCCCGAAGACCCGGAGGGAAGTATGGCACACGGAAATGTGCCAGGACAGAGACGTGTTCTACGTTGTCCCTTCTCGTCATGCAGTTTGTGCCTCTGCTGCTTCTGCTGTTAGGAATCGCTCCTTGAAAGACGAGCGAGAGCGTCCTTCCGGGTGCATTGCACTGAGTCGAGTGCTCGCTCGGGACTTTGCTCTCGGGGCCAAGGCAAGAGGGCGTGCTTGCCCGCAGAACTGAGAACACGCTGTTGGGCAGAGCTGCATCTGACCGCTGGAGTTCAGCTCTCGCCGGACGGCAGAAGGCGAAGAACGAAGCCGCTTGCGAGCGGCGCAGTGCAGCGAAGAGCTCTCCGAATTCGCCGCTAGCTCCACGGTCCTTCTCAGCTGCGAGTAGCAGCGCTCGCAGTACACAGAGCTTCGCAAGGCCCGAAGACCCGGAGGGAAGTATCGCACACGGAAATGTGCCAGGACAGAGACGTGTTCTACGTTGTCCCTTCTCGTCATGCAGTTTGTGCCTCTGCTGCTTCTGCTGTTAGGAATCGCTCCTTGAAAGACGAGCGAGAGCGTCCTTCCGGGTGCATTGCACTGAGTCGAGTGCTCGCTCGGGACTTTGCTCTCGGGGCCAAGGCAAGAGGGCGTGCTTGCCCGCAGAACTGAGAACACGCTGTTGGGCAGAGCTGCAACTGACCGCTGGAGTTCAGCTCTCGCCGGACGGCAGAAGGCGAAGAACGAAGCCGCTTGCGAGCGGCGCAGTGCAGCGAAGAGCTCTCCGAATTCGCCGCTAGCTCCACGGTCCTTCTCAGCTGCGAGTAGCAGCGCTCGCAGTACACAGGGCTTCGCAAGGCCCGAAGACCCGGAGGGAAGTATGGCACACGAAAATGTGCCAGGACAGAGACGTGTTCTACGTTGTCCCTTCTCGTCATGCAGTTTGTGCCTCTGCTGCTTCTGCTGTTAGGAATCGCTCCTTGAAAGACGAGCGAGAGCGTCCTTCCGGGTGCATTGCACTGAGTCGAGTGCTCGCTCGGGGCTTTGCTCTCGGGGCCAAGGCAAGAGGGCGTGCTTGCCCGCAGAACTGAGAACACGCTGTTGGGCAGAGCTGAAACTTACCGCTGGAGTTCAGCTCTCGCCGGACGGCAGAAGGCGAAGAACGAAGCCGCTTGCGAGCGGCGCAGTGCAGCGAAGAGCTCTCCGAATTCGCCGCTAGCTCCACGGTCCTTCTCAGCTGCGAGTAGCAGCGCTCGCAGTACACAGAGCTTCGCAAGGCCCGAAGACCCGGAGGGAAGTATGGCACACGGAAATGTGCCAGGACAGAGACGTGTTCTACGTTGTCCCTTCTCGTCATGCAGTTTGTGCCTCTGCTGCTTCTGCTGTTAGGAATCGCTCCTTGAAAGACGAGCGAGAGCGTCCTTCCGGGTGCATTGCACTGAGTCGAGTGCTCGCTCGGGACTTTGCTCTCGGGGCCAAGGCAAGAGGGCGTGCTTGCCCGCAGAACTGAGAACACGCTGTTGGGCAGAGCTGCAACTGACCGCTGGAGTTCAGCTCTCGCCGGACGGCAGAAGGCGAAGAACGAAGCCGCTTGCGAGCGGCGCAGTGCAGCGAAGAGCTCTCCGAATTCGCCGCTAGCTCCACGGTCCTTCTCAGCTGCGAGTAGCAGCGCTCGCAGTACACAGAGCTTCGCAAGGCCCGAAGACCCGGAGGGAAGTATCGCACACGGAAATGTGCCAGGACAGAGACGTGTTCTACGTTGTCCCTTCTCGTCATGCAGTTTGTGCCTCTGCTGCTTCTGCTGTTAGGAATCGCTCCTTGAAAGACGAGCGAGAGCGTCCTTCCGGGTGCATTGCACTGAGTCGAGTGCTCGCTCGGGACTTTGCTCTCGGGGCCAAGGCAAGAGGGCGTGCTTGCCCGCAGAACTGAGAACACGCTGTTGGGCAGAGCTGCAACTGACCGCTGGAGTTCAGCTCTCGCCGGACGGCAGAAGGCGAAGAACGAAGCCGCTTGCGAGCGGCGCAGTGCAGCGAAGAGCTCTCCGAATTCGCCGCTAGCTCCACGGTCCTTCTCAGCTGCGAGTAGCAGCGCTCGCAGTACACAGAGCTTCGCAAGGCCCGAAGACCCGGAGGGAAGTATCGCACACGAAAATGTGCCAGGACAGAGACGTGTTCTACGTTGTCCCTTCTCGTCATGCAGTTTGTGCCTCTGCTGCTTCTGCTGTTAGGAATCGCTCCTTGAAAGACGAGCGAGAGCGTCCTTCCGCGTGCATTGCACTGAGTCGAGTGCTCGCTCGGGACTTTGCTCTCGGGGCCAAGGCAAGAGGGCGTGCTTGCCCGCAGAACTGAGAACACGCTGTTGGGCAGAGCTGCAACTGACCGCTGGAGTTCAGCTCTCGCCGGACGGCAGAAGGCGAAGAACGAAGCCGCTTGCGAGCGGCGCAGTGCAGCGAAGAGCTCTCCGAATTCGCCGCTAGCTCCACGGTCCTTCTCAGCTGCGAGTAGCAGCGCTCGCAGTACACAGGGCTTCGCAAGGCCCGAAGACCCGGAGGGAAGTATCGCACACGAAAATGTGCCAGGACAGAGACGTGTTCTACGTTGTCCCTTCTCGTCATGCAGTTTGTGCCTCTGCTGCTTCTGCTGTTAGGAATCGCTCCTTGAAAGGCGAGCGAGAGCGTCCTTCCGGGTGCATTGCACTGAGTCGAGTGCTCGCTCGGGACTTTGCACTCGGGGCCAAGGCAAGAGGGCGTGCTTGCCCGCAGAACTGAGAACACGCTGTTGGGCAGAGCTGAAACTTACCGCTGGAGTTCAGCTCTCGCCGGACGGCAGAAGGCGAAGAACGAAGCCGCTTGCGAGCGGCGCAGTGCAGCGAAGAGCTCTCCGAATTCGCCGCTAGCTCCACGGTCCTTCTCAGCTGCGAGTAGCAGCGCTCGCAGTACACAGGGCTTCGCAAGGCCCGAAGACCCGGAGGGAAGTATGGCACACGGAAATGTGCCAGGACAGAGACGTGTTCTACGTTGTCCCTTCTCGTCATGCAGTTTGTGCCTCTGCTGCTTCTGCTGTTAGGAATCGCTCCTTGAAAGGCGAGCGAGAGCGTCCTTCCGGGTGCATTGCACTGAGTCGAGTGCTCGCTCGGGGCTTTGCTCTCGGGGCCAAGGCAAGAGGGCGTGCTTGCCCGCAGAACTGAGAACACGCTGTTGGGCAGAGCTGCAACTGACCGCTGGAGTTCAGCTCTCGCCGGACGGCAGAAGGCGAAGAACGAAGCCGCTTGCGAGCGGCGCAGTGCAGCGAAGAGCTCTCCGAATTCGCCGCTAGCTCCACGGTCCTTCTCAGCTGCGAGTAGCAGCGCTCGCAGTACACAGAGCTTCGCAAGGCCCGAAGACCCGGAGGGAAGTATGGCACACGGAAATGCGCCAGGACAGAGACGTGTTCTACGTTGTCCCTTCTCGTCATGCAGTTTGTGCCTCTGCTGCTTCTGCTGTTAGGAATCGCTCCTTGAAAGACGAGCGAGAGCGTCCTTCCGGGTGCATTGCACTGAGTCGAGTGCTCGCTCGGGACTTTGCTCTCGGGGCCAAGGCAAGAGGGCGTGCTTGCCCGCAGAACTGAGAACACGCTGTTGGGCAGAGCTGCAACTGACCGCTGGAGTTCAGCTCTCGCCGGACGGCAGAAGGCGAAGAACGAAGCCGCTTGCGAGCGGCGCAGTGCAGCGAAGAGCTCTCCGAATTCGCCGCTAGCTCCACGGTCTTTCTCAGCTGCGAGTAGCAGCGCTCGCAGTACACAGGGCTTCGCAAGGCCCGAAGACCCGGAGGGAAGTATCGCACACGAAAATGTGCCAGGACAGAGACGTGTTCTACGTTGTCCCTTCTCGTCATGCAGTTTGTGCCTCTGCTGCTTCTGCTGTTAGGAATCGCTCCTTGAAAGGCGAGCGAGAGCGTCCTTCCGGGTGCATTGCACTGAGTCGAGTGCTCGCTCGGGACTTTGCTCTCGGGGCCAAGGCAAGAGGGCGTGCTTGCCCGCAGAACTGAGAACACGCTGTTGGGCAGAGCTGCAACTGACCGCTGGAGTTCAGCTCTCGCCGGACGGCAGAAGGCGAAGAACGAAGCCGCTTGCGAGCGGCGCAGTGCAGCGAAGAGCTCTCCGAATTCGCCGCTAGCTCCACGGTCCTTCTCAGCTGCGAGTAGCAGCGCTCGCAGTACACAGGGCTTCGCAAGGCCCGAAGACCCGGAGGGAAGTATCGCACACGAAAATGTGCCAGGACAGAGACGTGTTCTACGTTGTCCCTTCTCGTCATGCAGTTTGTGCCTCTGCTGCTTCTGCTGTTAGGAATCGCTCCTTGAAAGACGAGCGAGAGCGTCCTTCCGGGTGCATTGCACTGAGTCGAGTGCTCGCTCGGGACTTTGCTCTCGGGGCCAAGGCAAGAGGGCGTGCTTGCCCGCAGAACTGAGAACACGCTGTTGGGCAGAGCTGCAACTGACCGCTGGAGTTCAGCTCTCGCCGGACGGCAGAAGGCGAAGAACGAAGCCGCTTGCGAGCGGCGCAGTGCAGCGAAGAGCTCTCCGAATTCGCCGCTAGCTCCACGGTCCTTCTCAGCTGCGAGTAGCAGCGCTCGCAGTACACAGGGCTTCGCAAGGCCCGAAGACCCGGAGGGAAGTATCGCACACGAAAATGTGCCAGGACAGAGACGTGTTCTACGTTGTCCCTTCTCGTCATGCAGTTTGTGCCTCTGCTGCTTCTGCTGTTAGGAATCGCTCCTTGAAAGGCGAGCGAGAGCGTCCTTCCGGGTGCATTGCACTGAGTCGAGTGCTCGCTCGGGACTTTGCACTCGGGGCCAAGGCAAGAGGGCGTGCTTGCCCGCAGAACTGAGAACACGCTGTTGGGCAGAGCTGCAACTGACCGCTGGAGTTCAGCTCTCGCCGGACGGCAGAAGGCGAAGAACGAAGCCGCTTGCGAGCGGCGCAGTGCAGCGAAGAGCTCTCCGAATTCGCCGCTAGCTCCACGGTCCTTCTCAGCTGCGAGTAGCAGCGCTCGCAGTACACAGGGCTTCGCAAGGCCCGAAGACCCGGAGGGAAGTATCGCACACGAAAATGTGCCAGGACAGAGACGTGTTCTACGTTGTCCCTTCTCGTCATGCAGTTTGTGCCTCTGCTGCTTCTGCTGTTAGGAATCGCTCCTTGAAAGGCGAGCGAGAGCGTCCTTCCGGGTGCATTGCACTGAGTCGAGTGCTCGCTCGGGACTTTGCTCTCGGGGCCAAGGCAAGAGGGCGTGCTTGCCCGCAGAACTGAGAACACGCTGTTGGGCAGAGCTGCAACTGACCGCTGGAGTTCAGCTCTCGCCGGACGGCAGAAGGCGAAGAACGAAGCCGCTTGCGAGCGGCGCAGTGCAGCGAAGAGCTCTCCGAATTCGCCGCTAGCTCCACGGTCCTTCTCAGCTGCGAGTAGCAGCGCTCGCAGTACACAGGGCTTCGCAAGGCCCGAAGACCCGGAGGGAAGTATCGCACACGAAAATGTGCCAGGACAGAGACGTGTTCTACGTTGTCCCTTCTCGTCATGCAGTTTGTGCCTCTGCTGCTTCTGCTGTAGGTAATCGCTCCTTGAAAGGCGAGCGAGAGCGTCCTTCCGGGTGCATTGCACTGAGTCGAGTGCTCGCTCGGGTCTTTGCACTCGGGGCCAAGGCAAGAGGGCGTGCTTGCCCGCAGAACTGAGAACACGCTGTTGGGCAGAGCTGCAACTGACCGCTGGAGTTCAGCTCTCGCCGGACGGCAAAAGGCGAAGAACGAAGCCGCTTGCGAGCGGCGCAGTGCAGCGAAGAGCTCTCCGAATTCGCCGCTAGCTCCACGGTCCTTCTCAGCTGCGAGTAGCAGCGCTCGCAGTACACAGAGCTTCGCAAGGCCCGAAGACCCGGAGGGAAGTATCGCACACGAAAATGTGCCAGGACAGAGACGTGTTCTACGTTGTCCCTTCTCGTCATGCAGTTTGTGCCTCTGCTGCTTCTGCTGTTAGGAATCGCTCCTTGAAAGGCGAGCGAGAGCGTCCTTCCGGGTGCATTGCACTGAGTCGAGTGCTCGCTCGGGACTTTGCTCTCGGGGCCAAGGCAAGAGGGCGTGCTTGCCCGCAGAACTGAGAACACGCTGTTGGGCAGAGCTGCAACTGACCGCTGGAGTTCAGCTCTCGCCGGACGGCAGAAGGCGAAGAACGAAGCCGCTTGCGAGCGGCGCAGTGCAGCGAAGAGCTCTCCGAATTCGCCGCTAGCTCCACGGTCCTTCTCAGCTGCGAGTAGCAGCGCTCGCAGTACACAGAGCTTCGCAAGGCCCGAAGACCCGGAGGGAAGTATGGCACACGGAAATGCGCCAGGACAGAGACGTGTTCTACGTTGTCCCTTCTCGTCATGCAGTTTGTGCCTCTGCTGCTTCTGCTGTTAGGAATCGCTCCTTGAAAGGCGAGCGAGAGCGTCCTTCCGGGTGCATTGCACTGAGTCGAGTGCTCGCTCGGGACTTTGCTCTCGGGGCCAAGGCAAGAGGGCGTGCTTGCCCGCAGAACTGAGAACACGCTGTTGGGCAGAGCTGCAACTGACCGCTGGAGTTCAGCTCTCGCCGGACGGCAGAAGGCGAAGAACGAAGCCGCTTGCGAGCGGCGCAGTGCAGCGAAGAGCTCTCCGAATTCGCCGCTAGCTCCACGGTCCTTCTCAGCTGCGAGTAGCAGCGCTCGCAGTACACAGAGCTTCGCAAGGCCCGAAGACCCGGAGGGAAGTATGGCACACGGAAATGCGCCAGGACAGAGACGTGTTCTACGTTGTCCCTTCTCGTCATGCAGTTTGTGCCTCTGCTGCTTCTGCTGTTAGGAATCGCTCCTTGAAAGGCGAGCGAGAGCGTCCTTCCGGGTGCATTGCACTGAGTCGAGTGCTCGCTCGGGGCTTTGCTCTCGGGGCCAAGGCAAGAGGGCGTGCTTGCCCGCAGAACTGAGAACACGCTGTTGGGCAGAGCTGCAACTGACCGCTGGAGTTCAGCTCTCGCCGGACGGCAGAAGGCGAAGAACGAAGCCGCTTGCGAGCGGCGCAGTGCAGCGAAGAGCTCTCCGAATTCGCCGCTAGCTCCACGGTCCTTCTCAGCTGCGAGTAGCAGCGCTCGCAGTACACAGAGCTTCGCAAGGCCCGAAGACCCGGAGGGAAGTATGGCACACGGAAATGCGCCAGGACAGAGACGTGTTCTACGTTGTCCCTTCTCGTCATGCAGTTTGTGCCTCTGCTGCTTCTGCTGTTAGGAATCGCTCCTTGAAAGACGAGCGAGAGCGTCCTTCCGGGTGCATTGCACTGAGTCGAGTGCTCGCTCGGGACTTTGCTCTCGGGGCCAAGGCAAGAGGGCGTGCTTGCCCGCAGAACTGAGAACACGCTGTTGGGCAGAGCTGCAACTGACCGCTGGAGTTCAGCTCTCGCCGGACGGCAGAAGGCGAAGAACGAAGCCGCTTGCGAGCGGCGCAGTGCAGCGAAGAGCTCTCCGAATTCGCCGCTAGCTCCACGGTCCTTCTCAGCTGCGAGTAGCAGCGCTCGCAGTACACAGAGCTTCGCAAGGCCCGAAGACCCGGAGGGAAGTATCGCACACGAAAATGTGCCAGGACAGAGACGTGTTCTACGTTGTCCCTTCTCGTCATGCAGTTTGTGCCTCTGCTGCTTCTGCTGTTAGGAATCGCTCCTTGAAAGACGAGCGAGAGCGTCCTTCCGGGTGCATTGCACTGAGTCGAGTGCTCGCTCGGGACTTTGCTCTCGGGGCCAAGGCAAGAGGGCGTGCTTGCCCGCAGAACTGAGAACACGCTGTTGGGCAGAGCTGCAACTGACCGCTGGAGTTCAGCTCTCGCCGGACGGCAGAAGGCGAAGAACGAAGCCGCTTGCGAGCGGCGCAGTGCAGCGAAGAGCTCTCCGAATTCGCCGCTAGCTCCACGGTCCTTCTCAGCTGCGAGTAGCAGCGCTCGCAGTACACAGGGCTTCGCAAGGCCCGAAGACCCGGAGGGAAGTATCGCACACGAAAATGTGCCAGGACAGAGACGTGTTCTACGTTGTCCCTTCTCGTCATGCAGTTTGTGCCTCTGCTGCTTCTGCTGTTAGGAATCGCTCCTTGAAAGGCGAGCGAGAGCGTCCTTCCGGGTGCATTGCACTGAGTCGAGTGCTCGCTCGGGACTTTGCACTCGGGGCCAAGGCAAGAGGGCGTGCTTGCCCGCAGAACTGAGAACACGCTGTTGGGCAGAGCTGCAACTGACCGCTGGAGTTCAGCTCTCGCCGGACGGCAGAAGGCGAAGAACGAAGCCGCTTGCGAGCGGCGCAGTGCAGCGAAGAGCTCTCCGAATTCGCCGCTAGCTCCACGGTCCTTCTCAGCTGCGAGTAGCAGCGCTCGCAGTACACAGGGCTTCGCAAGGCCCGAAGACCCGGAGGGAAGTATCGCACACGAAAATGTGCCAGGACAGAGACGTGTTCTACGTTGTCCCTTCTCGTCATGCAGTTTGTGCCTCTGCTGCTTCTGCTGTTAGGAATCGCTCCTTGAAAGGCGAGCGAGAGCGTCCTTCCGGGTGCATTGCACTGAGTCGAGTGCTCGCTCGGGACTTTGCTCTCGGGGCCAAGGCAAGAGGGCGTGCTTGCCCGCAGAACTGAGAACACGCTGTTGGGCAGAGCTGCAACTGACCGCTGGAGTTCAGCTCTCGCCGGACGGCAGAAGGCGAAGAACGAAGCCGCTTGCGAGCGGCGCAGTGCAGCGAAGAGCTCTCCGAATTCGCCGCTAGCTCCACGGTCCTTCTCAGCTGCGAGTAGCAGCGCTCGCAGTACACAGAGCTTCGCAAGGCCCGAAGACCCGGAGGGAAGTATCGCACACGAAAATGTGCCAGGACAGAGACGTGTTCTACGTTGTCCCTTCTCGTCATGCAGTTTGTGCCTCTGCTGCTTCTGCTGTAGGTAATCGCTCCTTGAAAGGCGAGCGAGAGCGTCCTTCCGGGTGCATTGCACTGAGTCGAGTGCTCGCTCGGGTCTTTGCACTCGGGGCCAAGGCAAGAGGGCGTGCTTGCCCGCAGAACTGAGAACACGCTGTTGGGCAGAGCTGCAACTGACCGCTGGAGTTCAGCTCTCGCCGGACGGCAAAAGGCGAAGAACGAAGCCGCTTGCGTGCGGCGCAGTGCAGCGAAGAGCTCTCCGAATTCGCCGCTAGCTCCACGGTCCTTCTCAGCTGCGAGTAGCAGCGCTCGCAGTACACAGAGCTTCGCAAGGCCCGAAGACCCGGAGGGAAGTATCGCACACGAAAATGTGCCAGGACAGAGACGTGTTCTACGTTGTCCCTTCTCGTCATGCAGTTTGTGCCTCTGCTGCTTCTGCTGTTAGGAATCGCTCCTTGAAAGGCGAGCGAGAGCGTCCTTCCGGGTGCATTGCACTGAGTCGAGTGCTCGCTCGGGACTTTGCTCTCGGGGCCAAGGCAAGAGGGCGTGCTTGCCCGCAGAACTGAGAACACGCTGTTGGGCAGAGCTGCAACTGACCGCTGGAGTTCAGCTCTCGCCGGACGGCAGAAGGCGAAGAACGAAGCCGCTTGCGAGCGGCGCAGTGCAGCGAAGAGCTCTCCGAATTCGCCGCTAGCTCCACGGTCCTTCTCAGCTGCGAGTAGCAGCGCTCGCAGTACACAGAGCTTCGCAAGGCCCGAAGACCCGGAGGGAAGTATGGCACACGGAAATGCGCCAGGACAGAGACGTGTTCTACGTTGTCCCTTCTCGTCATGCAGTTTGTGCCTCTGCTGCTTCTGCTGTTAGGAATCGCTCCTTGAAAGGCGAGCGAGAGCGTCCTTCCGGGTGCATTGCACTGAGTCGAGTGCTCGCTCGGGACTTTGCTCTCGGGGCCAAGGCAAGAGGGCGTGCTTGCCCGCAGAACTGAGAACACGCTGTTGGGCAGAGCTGCAACTGACCGCTGGAGTTCAGCTCTCGCCGGACGGCAGAAGGCGAAGAACGAAGCCGCTTGCGAGCGGCGCAGTGCAGCGAAGAGCTCTCCGAATTCGCCGCTAGCTCCACGGTCCTTCTCAGCTGCGAGTAGCAGCGCTCGCAGTACACAGGGCTTCGCAAGGCCCGAAGACCCGGAGGGAAGTATCGCACACGAAAATGTGCCAGGACAGAGACGTGTTCTACGTTGTCCCTTCTCGTCATGCAGTTTGTGCCTCTGCTGCTTCTGCTGTAGGTAATCGCTCCTTGAAAGGCGAGCGAGAGCGTCCTTCCGGGTGCATTGCACTGAGTCGAGTGCTCGCTCGGGTCTTTGCACTCGGGGCCAAGGCAAGAGGGCGTGCTTGCCCGCAGAACTGAGAACACGCTGTTGGGCAGAGCTGCAACTGACCGCTGGAGTTCAGCTGTCGCCGGACGGCAAAAGGCGAAGAACGAAGCCGCTTGCGTGCGGCGCAGTGCAGCGAAGAGCTCTCCGAATTCGCCGCTAGCTCCACGGTCCTTCTCAGCTGCGAGTAGCAGCGCTCGCAGTACACAGAGCTTCGCAAGGCCCGAAGACCCGGAGGGAAGTATCGCACACGAAAATGTGCCAGGACAGAGACGTGTTCTACGTTGTCCCTTCTCGTCATGCAGTTTGTGCCTCTGCTGCTTCTGCTGTTAGGAATCGCTCCTTGAAAGGCGAGCGAGAGCGTCCTTCCGGGTGCATTGCACTGAGTCGAGTGCTCGCTCGGGGCTTTGCTCTCGGGGCCAAGGCAAGAGGGCGTGCTTGCCCGCAGAACTGAGAACACGCTGTTGGGCAGAGCTGCAACTGACCGCTGGAGTTCAGCTCTCGCCGGACGGCAGAAGGCGAAGAACGAAGCCGCTTGCGAGCGGCGCAGTGCAGCGAAGAGCTCTCCGAATTCGCCGCTAGCTCCACGGTCCTTCTCAGCTGCGAGTAGCAGCGCTCGCAGTACACAGAGCTTCGCAAGGCCCGAAGACCCGGAGGGAAGTATGGCACACGGAAATGCGCCAGGACAGAGACGTGTTCTACGTTGTCCCTTCTCGTCATGCAGTTTGTGCCTCTGCTGCTTCTGCTGTTAGGAATCGCTCCTTGAAAGGCGAGCGAGAGCGTCCTTCCGGGTGCATTGCACTGAGTCGAGTGCTCGCTCGGGACTTTGCACTCGGGGCCAAGGCAAGAGGGCGTGCTTGCCCGCAGAACTGAGAACACGCTGTTGGGCAGAGCTGCAACTGACCGCTGGAGTTCAGCTCTCGCCGGACGGCAGAAGGCGAAGAACGAAGCCGCTTGCGAGCGGCGCAGTGCAGCGAAGAGCTCTCCGAATTCGCCGCTAGCTCCACGGTCCTTCTCAGCTGCGAGTAGCAGCGCTCGCAGTACACAGAGCTTCGCAAGGCCCGAAGACCCGGAGGGAAGTATCGCACACGGAAATGCGCCAGGACAGAGACGTGTTCTACGTTGTCCCTTCTCGTCATGCAGTTTGTGCCTCTGCTGCTTCTGCTGTAGGTAATCGCTCCTTGAAAGACGAGCGAGAGCGTCCTTCCGGGTGCATTGCACTGAGTCGAGTGCTCGCTCGGGACTTTGCACTCGGGGCCAAGGCAAGAGGGCGTGCTTGCCCGCAGAACTGAGAACACGCTGTTGGGCAGAGCTGCAACTGACCGCTGGAGTTCAGCTCTCGCCGGACGGCAGAAGGCGAAGAACGAAGCCGCTTGCGAGCGGCGCAGTGCAGCGAAGAGCTCTCCGAATTCGCCGCTAGCTCCACGGTCCTTCCCAGCTGCGAGTAGCAGCGCTCGCAGTACACAGAGCTTCGCAAGGCCCGAAGACCCGGAGGGAAGTATCGCACACGAAAATGCGCCAGGACAGAGACGTGTTCTACGTTGTCCCTTCTCGTCATGCAGTTTGTGCCTCTGCTGCTTCTGCTGTTAGGAATCGCTCCTTGAAAGGCGAGCGAGAGCGTCCTTCCGGGTGCATTGCACTGAGTCGAGTGCTCGCTCGGGACTTTGCACTCGGGGCCAAGGCAAGAGGGCGTGCTTGCCCGCAGAACTGAGAACACGCTGTTGGGCAGAGCTGCAACTGACCGCTGGAGTTCAGCTCTCGCCGGACGGCAGAAGGCGAAGAACGAAGCCGCTTGCGAGCGGCGCAGTGCAGCGAAGAGCTCTCCGAATTCGCCGCTAGCTCCACGGTCCTTCTCAGCTGCGAGTAGCAGCGCTCGCAGTACACAGAGCTTCGCAAGGCCCGAAGACCCGGAGGGAAGTATCGCACACGAAAATGCGCCAGGACAGAGACGTGTTCTACGTTGTCCCTTCTCGTCATGCAGTTTGTGCCTCTGCTGCTTCTGCTGTAGGTAATCGCTCCTTGAAAGACGAGCGAGAGCGTCCTTCCGGGTGCATTGCACTGAGTCGAGTGCTCGCTCGGGAATTTGCACTCGGGGCCAAGGCAAGAGGGCGTGCTTGCCCGCAGAACTGAGAACACGCTGTTGGGCAGAGCTGCAACTGACCGCTGGAGTTCAGCTCTCGCCGGACGGCAGAAGGCGAAGAACGAAGCCGCTTGCGAGCGGCGCAGTGCAGCGAAGAGCTCTCCGAATTCGCCGCTAGCTCCACGGTCCTTCTCAGCTGCGTGTAGCAGCGCTCGCAGTACACAGAGCTTCGCAAGGCCCGAAGACCCGGAGGGAAGTATCGCACACGAAAATGCGCCAGGACAGAGACGTGTTCTACGTTGTCCCTTCTCGTCATGCAGTTTGTGCCTCTGCTGCTTCTGCTGTAGGTAATCGCTCCTTGAAAGACGAGCGAGAGCGTCCTTCCGGGTGCATTGCACTGAGTCGAGTGCTCGCTCGGGACTTTGCACTCGGGGCCAAGGCAAGAGGGCGTGCTTGCCCGCAGAACTGAGAACACGCTGTTGGGCAGAGCTGCAACTGACCGCTGGAGTTCAGCTCTCGCCGGACGGCAGAAGGCGAAGAACGAAGCCGCTTGCGAGCGGCGCAGTGCAGCGAAGAGCTCTCCGAATTCGCCGCTAGCTCCACGGTCCTTCTCAGCTGCGAGTAGCAGCGCTCGCAGTACACAGAGCTTCGCAAGGCCCGAAGACCCGGAGGGAAGTATGGCACACGGAAATGCGCCAGGACAGAGACGTGTTCTACGTTGTCCCTTCTCGTCATGCAGTTTGTGCCTCTGCTGCTTCTGCTGTTAGGAATCGCTCCTTGAAAGACGAGCGAGAGCGTCCTTCCGGGTGCATTGCACTGAGTCGAGTGCTCGCTCGGGACTTTGCACTCGGGGCCAAGGCAAGAGGGCGTGCTTGCCCGCAGAACTGAGAACACGCTGTTGGGCAGAGCTGCAACTGACCGCTGGAGTTCAGCTCTCGCCGGACGGCAGAAGGCGAAGAACGAAGCCGCTTGCGAGCGGCGCAGTGCAGCGAAGAGCTCTCCGAATTCGCCGCTAGCTCCACGGTCCTTCTCAGCTGCGAGTAGCAGCGCTCGCAGTACACAGAGCTTCGCAAGGCCCGAAGACCCGGAGGGAAGTATGGCACACGGAAATGCGCCAGGACAGAGACGTGTTCTACGTTGTCCCTTCTCGTCATGCAGTTTGTGCCTCTGCTGCTTCTGCTGTTAGGAATCGCTCCTTGAAAGACGAGCGAGAGCGTCCTTCCGGGTGCATTGCACTGAGTCGAGTGCTCGCTCGGGACTTTGCACTCGGGGCCAAGGCAAGAGGGCGTGCTTGCCCGCAGAACTGAGAACACGCTGTTGGGCAGAGCTGCAACTGACCGCTGGAGTTCAGCTCTCGCCGGACGGCAGAAGGCGAAGAACGAAGCCGCTTGCGAGCGGCGCAGTGCAGCGAAGAGCTCTCCGAATTCGCCGCTAGCTCCACGGTCCTTCTCAGCTGCGAGTAGCAGCGCTCGCAGTACACAGAGCTTCGCAAGGCCCGAAGACCCGGAGGGAAGTATGGCACACGGAAATGCGCCAGGACAGAGACGTGTTCTACGTTGTCCCTTCTCGTCATGCAGTTTGTGCCTCTGCTGCTTCTGCTGTAGGTAATCGCTCCTTGAAAGACGAGCGAGAGCGTCCTTCCGGGTGCATTGCACTGAGTCGAGTGCTCGCTCGGGACTTTGCACTCGGGGCCAAGGCAAGAGGGCGTGCTTGCCCGCAGAACTGAGAACACGCTGTTGGGCAGAGCTGCAACTGACCGCTGGAGTTCAGCTCTCGCCGGACGGCAGAAGGCGAAGAACGAAGCCGCTTGCGAGCGGCGCAGTGCAGCGAAGAGCTCTCCGAATTCGCCGCTAGCTCCACGGTCCTTCCCAGCTGCGAGTAGCAGCGCTCGCAGTACACAGAGCTTCGCAAGGCCCGAAGACCCGGAGGGAAGTATCGCACACGAAAATGCGCCAGGACAGAGACGTGTTCTACGTTGTCCCTTCTCGTCATGCAGTTTGTGCCTCTGCTGCTTCTGCTGTTAGGAATCGCTCCTTGAAAGACGAGCGAGAGCGTCCTTCCGGGTGCATTGCACTGAGTCGAGTGCTCGCTCGGGGCTTTGCACTCGGGGCCAAGGCAAGAGGGCGTGCTTGCCCGCAGAACTGAGAACACGCTGTTGGGCAGAGCTGCAACTGACCGCTGGAGTTCAGCTCTCGCCGGACGGCAGAAGGCGAAGAACGAAGCCGCTTGCGAGCGGCGCAGTGCAGCGAAGAGCTCTCCGAATTCGCCGCTAGCTCCACGGTCCTTCTCAGCTGCGAGTAGCAGCGCTCGCAGTACACAGAGCTTCGCCAGGCCAGAAGACCCGGAGGGAAGTATCGCACACGAAAATGCGCCAGGACAGAGACGTGTTCTACGTTGTCCCTTCTCGTCATGCAGTTTGTGCCTCTGCTGCTTCTGCTGTTAGGAATCGCTCCTTGAAAGACGAGCGAGAGCGTCCTTCCGGGTGCATTGCACTGAGTCGAGTGCTCGCTCGGGGCTTTGCTCTCGGGGCCAAGGCAAGAGGGCGTGCTTGCCCGCAGAACTGAGAACACGCTGTTGGGCAGAGCTGCAACTGACCGCTGGAGTTCAGCTCTCGCCGGACGGCAGAAGGCGAAGAACGAAGCCGCTTGCGAGCGGCGCAGTGCAGCGAAGAGCTCTCCGAATTCGCCGCTAGCTCCACGGTCCTTCTCAGCTGCGTGTAGCAGCGCTCGCAGTACACAGAGCTTCGCAAGGCCCGAAGACCCGGAGGGAAGTATGGCACACGAAAATGCGCCAGGACAGAGACGTGTTCTACGTTGTCCCTTCTCGTCATGCAGTTTGTGCCTCTGCTGCTTCTGCTGTAGGTAATCGCTCCTTGAAAGACGAGCGAGAGCGTCCTTCCGGGTGCATTGCACTGAGTCGAGTGCTCGCTCGGGACTTTGCACTCGGGGCCAAGGCAAGAGGGCGTGCTTGCCCGCAGAACTGAGAACACGCTGTTGGGCAGAGCTGCAACTGACCGCTGGAGTTCAGCTCTCGCCGGACGGCAGAAGGCGAAGAACGAAGCCGCTTGCGAGCGGCGCAGTGCAGCGAAGAGCTCTCCGAATTCGCCGCTAGCTCCACGGTCCTTCTCAGCTGCGAGTAGCAGCGCTCGCAGTACACAGAGCTTCGCAAGGCCCGAAGACCCGGAGGGAAGTATGGCACACGGAAATGCGCCAGGACAGAGACGTGTTCTACGTTGTCCCTTCTCGTCATGCAGTTTGTGCCTCTGCTGCTTCTGCTGTTAGGAATCGCTCCTTGAAAGACGAGCGAGAGCGTCCTTCCGGGTGCATTGCACTGAGTCGAGTGCTCGCTCGGGACTTTGCACTCGGGGCCAAGGCAAGAGGGCGTGCTTGCCCGCAGAACTGAGAACACGCTGTTGGGCAGAGCTGCAACTGACCGCTGGAGTTCAGCTCTCGCCGGACGGCAGAAGGCGAAGAACGAAGCCGCTTGCGAGCGGCGCAGTGCAGCGAAGAGCTCTCCGAATTCGCCGCTAGCTCCACGGTCCTTCTCAGCTGCGAGTAGCAGCGCTCGCAGTACACAGAGCTTCGCAAGGCCCGAAGACCCGGAGGGAAGTATGGCACACGGAAATGCGCCAGGACAGAGACGTGTTCTACGTTGTCCCTTCTCGTCATGCAGTTTGTGCCTCTGCTGCTTCTGCTGTAGGTAATCGCTCCTTGAAAGACGAGCGAGAGCGTCCTTCCGGGTGCATTGCACTGAGTCGAGTGCTCGCTCGGGACTTTGCACTCGGGGCCAAGGCAAGAGGGCGTGCTTGCCCGCAGAACTGAGAACACGCTGTTGGGCAGAGCTGCAACTGACCGCTGGAGTTCAGCTCTCGCCGGACGGCAGAAGGCGAAGAACGAAGCCGCTTGCGAGCGGCGCAGTGCAGCGAAGAGCTCTCCGAATTCGCCGCTAGCTCCACGGTCCTTCCCAGCTGCGAGTAGCAGCGCTCGCAGTACACAGAGCTTCGCAAGGCCCGAAGACCCGGAGGGAAGTATCGCACACGAAAATGCGCCAGGACAGAGACGTGTTCTACGTTGTCCCTTCTCGTCATGCAGTTTGTGCCTCTGCTGCTTCTGCTGTTAGGAATCGCTCCTTGAAAGACGAGCGAGAGCGTCCTTCCGGGTGCATTGCACTGAGTCGAGTGCTCGCTCGGGGCTTTGCACTCGGGGCCAAGGCAAGAGGGCGTGCTTGCCCGCAGAACTGAGAACACGCTGTTGGGCAGAGCTGCAACTGACCGCTGGAGTTCAGCTCTCGCCGGACGGCAGAAGGCGAAGAACGAAGCCGCTTGCGAGCGGCGCAGTGCAGCGAAGAGCTCTCCGAATTCGCCGCTAGCTCCACGGTCCTTCTCAGCTGCGAGTAGCAGCGCTCGCAGTACACAGAGCTTCGCAAGGCCAGAAGACCCGGAGGGAAGTATCGCACACGAAAATGCGCCAGGACAGAGACGTGTTCTACGTTGTCCCTTCTCGTCATGCAGTTTGTGCCTCTGCTGCTTCTGCTGTTAGGAATCGCTCCTTGAAAGACGAGCGAGAGCGTCCTTCCGGGTGCATTGCACTGAGTCGAGTGCTCGCTCGGGGCTTTGCTCTCGGGGCCAAGGCAAGAGGGCGTGCTTGCCCGCAGAACTGAGAACACGCTGTTGGGCAGAGCTGCAACTGACCGCTGGAGTTCAGCTCTCGCCGGACGGCAGAAGGCGAAGAACGAAGCCGCTTGCGAGCGGCGCAGTGCAGCGAAGAGCTCTCCGAATTCGCCGCTAGCTCCACGGTCCTTCTCAGCTGCGTGTAGCAGCGCTCGCAGTACACAGAGCTTCGCAAGGCCCGAAGACCCGGAGGGAAGTATGGCACACGAAAATGCGCCAGGACAGAGACGTGTTCTACGTTGTCCCTTCTCGTCATGCAGTTTGTGCCTCTGCTGCTTCTGCTGTAGGTAATCGCTCCTTGAAAGACGAGCGAGAGCGTCCTTCCGGGTGCATTGCACTGAGTCGAGTGCTCGCTCGGGACTTTGCACTCGGGGCCAAGGCAAGAGGGCGTGCTTGCCCGCAGAACTGAGAACACGCTGTTGGGCAGAGCTGCAACTGACCGCTGGAGTTCAGCTCTCGCCGGACGGCAGAAGGCGAAGAACGAAGCCGCTTGCGAGCGGCGCAGTGCAGCGAAGAGCTCTCCGAATTCGCCGCTAGCTCCACGGTCCTTCTCAGCTGCGAGTAGCAGCGCTCGCAGTACACAGAGCTTCGCAAGGCCCGAAGACCCGGAGGGAAGTATGGCACACGGAAATGCGCCAGGACAGAGACGTGTTCTACGTTGTCCCTTCTCGTCATGCAGTTTGTGCCTCTGCTGCTTCTGCTGTTAGGAATCGCTCCTTGAAAGACGAGCGAGAGCGTCCTTCCGGGTGCATTGCACTGAGTCGAGTGCTCGCTCGGGACTTTGCACTCGGGGCCAAGGCAAGAGGGCGTGCTTGCCCGCAGAACTGAGAACACGCTGTTGGGCAGAGCTGCAACTGACCGCTGGAGTTCAGCTCTCGCCGGACGGCAGAAGGCGAAGAACGAAGCCGCTTGCGAGCGGCGCAGTGCAGCGAAGAGCTCTCCGAATTCGCCGCTAGCTCCACGGTCCTTCTCAGCTGCGAGTAGCAGCGCTCGCAGTACACAGAGCTTCGCAAGGCCCGAAGACCCGGAGGGAAGTATCGCACACGAAAATGCGCCAGGACAGAGACGTGTTCTACGTTGTCCCTTCTCGTCATGCAGTTTGTGCCTCTGCTGCTTCTGCTGTAGGTAATCGCTCCTTGAAAGACGAGCGAGAGCGTCCTTCCGGGTGCATTGCACTGAGTCGAGTGCTCGCTCGGGACTTTGCACTCGGGGCCATCCAAGGCAAGAGGGCGTGCTTGCCCGCAGAACTGAGAACACGCTGTTGGGCAGAGCTGCAACTGACCGCTGGAGTTCAGCTCTCGCCGGACGGCAGAAGGCGAAGAACGAAGCCGCTTGCGAGCGGCGCAGTGCAGCGAAGAGCTCTCCGAATTCGCCGCTAGCTCACGGTCCTTCCCAGCTGCGAGTAGCAGCGCTCGCAGTACACAGAGCTTCGCAAGGCCCGAAGACCCGGAGGGAAGTATCGCACACGAAAATGCGCCAGGACAGAGACGTGTTCTACGTTGTCCCTTCTCGTCATGCAGTTTGTGCCTCTGCTGCTTCTGCTGTTAGGAATCGCTCCTTGAAAGACGAGCGAGAGCGTCCTTCCGGGTGCATTGCACTGAGTCGAGTGCTCGCTCGGGGCTTTGCACTCGGGGCCAAGGCAAGAGGGCGTGCTTGCCCGCAGAACTGAGAACACGCTGTTGGGCAGAGCTGCAACTGACCGCTGGAGTTCAGCTCTCGCCGGACGGCAGAAGGCGAAGAACGAAGCCGCTTGCGAGCGGCGCAGTGCAGCGAAGAGCTCTCCGAATTCGCCGCTAGCTCCACGGTCCTTCTCAGCTGCGAGTAGCAGCGCTCGCAGTACACAGAGCTTCGCAAGGCCCGAAGACCCGGAGGGAAGTATCGCACACGAAAATGCGCCAGGACAGAGACGTGTTCTACGTTGTCCCTTCTCGTCATGCAGTTTGTGCCTCTGCTGCTTCTGCTGTTAGGAATCGCTCCTTGAAAGGCGAGCGAGAGCGTCCTTCCGGGTGCATTGCACTGAGTCGAGTGCTCGCTCGGGGCTTTGCTCTCGGGGCCAAGGCAAGAGGGCGTGCTTGCCCGCAGAACTGAGAACACGCTGTTGGGCAGAGCTGCAACTGACCGCTGGAGTTCAGCTCTCGCCGGACGGCAGAAGGCGAAGAACGAAGCCGCTTGCGAGCGGCGCAGTGCAGCGAAGAGCTCTCCGAATTCGCCGCTAGCTCCACGGTCCTTCTCAGCTGCGTGTAGCAGCGCTCGCAGTACACAGAGCTTCGCAAGGCCCGAAGACCCGGAGGGAAGTATCGCACACGAAAATGCGCCAGGACAGAGACGTGTTCTACGTTGTCCCTTCTCGTCATGCAGTTTGTGCCTCTGCTGCTTCTGCTGTAGGTAATCGCTCCTTGAAAGACGAGCGAGAGCGTCCTTCCGGGTGCATTGCACTGAGTCGAGTGCTCGCTCGGGACTTTGCACTCGGGGCCAAGGCAAGAGGGCGTGCTTGCCCGCAGAACTGAGAACACGCTGTTGGGCAGAGCTGCAACTGACCGCTGGAGTTCAGCTCTCGCCGGACGGCAGAAGGCGAAGAACGAAGCCGCTTGCGAGCGGCGCAGTGCAGCGAAGAGCTCTCCGAATTCGCCGCTAGCTCCACGGTCCTTCTCAGCTGCGTGTAGCAGCGCTCGCAGTACACAGAGCTTCGCAAGGCCCGAAGACCCGGAGGGAAGTATCGCACACGAAAATGCGCCAGGACAGAGACGTGTTCTACGTTGTCCCTTCTCGTCATGCAGTTTGTGCCTCTGCTGCTTCTGCTGTAGGTAATCGCTCCTTGAAAGACGAGCGAGAGCGTCCTTCCGGGTGCATTGCACTGAGTCGAGTGCTCGCTCGGGACTTTGCACTCGGGGCCAAGGCAAGAGGGCGTGCTTGCCCGCAGAACTGAGAACACGCTGTTGGGCAGAGCTGCAACTGACCGCTGGAGTTCAGCTCTCGCCGGACGGCAGAAGGCGAAGAACGAAGCCGCTTGCGAGCGGCGCAGTGCAGCGAAGAGCTCTCCGAATTCGCCGCTAGCTCCACGGTCCTTCTCAGCTGCGTGTAGCAGCGCTCGCAGTACACAGAGCTTCGCAAGGCCCGAAGACCCGGAGGGAAGTATCGCACACGAAAATGCGCCAGGACAGAGACGTGTTCTACGTTGTCCCTTCTCGTCATGCAGTTTGTGCCTCTGCTGCTTCTGCTGTAGGTAATCGCTCCTTGAAAGACGAGCGAGAGCGTCCTTCCGGGTGCATTGCACTGAGTCGAGTGCTCGCTCGGGACTTTGCACTCGGGGCCAAGGCAAGAGGGCGTGCTTGCCCGCAGAACTGAGAACACGCTGTTGGGCAGAGCTGCAACTGACCGCTGGAGTTCAGCTCTCGCCGGACGGCAGAAGGCGAAGAACGAAGCCGCTTGCGAGCGGCGCAGTGCAGCGAAGAGCTCTCCGAATTCGCCGCTAGCTCCACGGTCCTTCCCAGCTGCGAGTAGCAGCGCTCGCAGTACACAGAGCTTCGCAAGGCCCGAAGACCCGGAGGGAAGTATCGCACACGAAAATGCGCCAGGACAGAGACGTGTTCTACGTTGTCCCTTCTCGTCATGCAGTTTGTGCCTCTGCTGCTTCTGCTGTAGGTAATCGCTCCTTGAAAGACGAGCGAGAGCGTCCTTCCGGGTGCATTGCACTGAGTCGAGTGCTCGCTCGGGACTTTGCACTCGGGGCCAAGGCAAGAGGGCGTGCTTGCCCGCAGAACTGAGAACACGCTGTTGGGCAGAGCTGCAACTGACCGCTGGAGTTCAGCTCTCGCCGGACGGCAGAAGGCGAAGAACGAAGCCGCTTGCGAGCGGCGCAGTGCAGCGAAGAGCTCTCCGAATTCGCCGCTAGCTCCACGGTCCTTCTCAGCTGCGTGTAGCAGCGCTCGCAGTACACAGAGCTTCGCAAGGCCCGAAGACCCGGAGGGAAGTATCGCACACGAAAATGCGCCAGGACAGAGACGTGTTCTACGTTGTCCCTTCTCGTCATGCAGTTTGTGCCTCTGCTGCTTCTGCTGTAGGTAATCGCTCCTTGAAAGACGAGCGAGAGCGTCCTTCCGGGTGCATTGCACTGAGTCGAGTGCTCGCTCGGGACTTTGCACTCGGGGCCAAGGCAAGAGGGCGTGCTTGCCCGCAGAACTGAGAACACGCTGTTGGGCAGAGCTGCAACTGACCGCTGGAGTTCAGCTCTCGCCGGACGGCAGAAGGCGAAGAACGAAGCCGCTTGCGAGCGGCGCAGTGCAGCGAAGAGCTCTCCGAATTCGCCGCTAGCTCCACGGTCCTTCTCAGCTGCGAGTAGCAGCGCTCGCAGTACACAGAGCTTCGCAAGGCCCGAAGACCCGGAGGGAAGTATCGCACACGAAAATGCGCCAGGACAGAGACGTGTTCTACGTTGTCCCTTCTCGTCATGCAGTTTGTGCCTCTGCTGCTTCTGCTGTAGGTAATCGCTCCTTGAAAGACGAGCGAGAGCGTCCTTCCGGGTGCATTGCACTGAGTCGAGTGCTCGCTCGGGACTTTGCACTCGGGGCCAAGGCAAGAGGGCGTGCTTGCCCGCAGAACTGAGAACACGCTGTTGGGCAGAGCTGCAACTGACCGCTGGAGTTCAGCTCTCGCCGGACGGCAGAAGGCGAAGAACGAAGCCGCTTGCGAGCGGCGCAGTGCAGCGAAGAGCTCTCCGAATTCGCCGCTAGCTCCACGGTCCTTCTCAGCTGCGAGTAGCAGCGCTCGCAGTACACAGAGCTTCGCAAGGCCCGAAGACCCGGAGGGAAGTATCGCACACGAAAATGCGCCAGGACAGAGACGTGTTCTACGTTGTCCCTTCTCGTCATGCAGTTTGTGCCTCTGCTGCTTCTGCTGTTAGGAATCGCTCCTTGAAAGGCGAGCGAGAGCGTCCTTCCGGGTGCATTGCACTGAGTCGAGTGCTCGCTCGGGACTTTGCACTCGGGGCCAAGGCAAGAGGGCGTGCTTGACCGCAGAACTGAGAACACGCTGTTGGGCAGAGCTGCAACTGACCGCTGGAGTTCAGCTCTCGCCGGACGGCAGAAGGCGAAGAACGAAGCCGCTTGCGAGCGGCGCAGTGCAGCGAAGAGCTCTCCGAATTCGCCGCTAGCTCCACGGTCCTTCTCAGCTGCGAGTAGCAGCGCTCGCAGTACACAGAGCTTCGCAAGGCCCGAAGACCCGGAGGGAAGTATCGCACACGAAAATGCGCCAGGACAGAGACGTGTTCTACGTTGTCCCTTCTCGTCATGCAGTTTGTGCCTCTGCTGCTTCTGCTGTAGGTAATCGCTCCTTGAAAGACGAGCGAGAGCGTCCTTCCGGGTGCATTGCACTGAGTCGAGTGCTCGCTCGGGACTTTGCACTCGGGGCCAAGGCAAGAGGGCGTGCTTGCCCGCAGAACTGAGAACACGCTGTTGGGCAGAGCTGCAACTGACCGCTGGAGTTCAGCTCTCGCCGGACGGCAGAAGGCGAAGAACGAAGCCGCTTGCGAGCGGCGCAGTGCAGCGAAGAGCTCTCCGAATTCGCCGCTAGCTCCACGGTCCTTCTCAGCTGCGAGTAGCAGCGCTCGCAGTACACAGAGCTTCGCAAGGCCCGAAGACCCGGAGGGAAGTATCGCACACGAAAATGCGCCAGGACAGAGACGTGTTCTACGTTGTCCCTTCTCGTCATGCAGTTTGTGCCTCTGCTGCTTCTGCTGTAGGTAATCGCTCCTTGAAAGACGAGCGAGAGCGTCCTTCCGGGTGCATTGCACTGAGTCGAGTGCTCGCTCGGGACTTTGCACTCGGGGCCAAGGCAAGAGGGCGTGCTTGCCCGCAGAACTGAGAACACGCTGTTGGGCAGAGCTGCAACTGACCGCTGGAGTTCAGCTCTCGCCGGACGGCAGAAGGCGAAGAACGAAGCCGCTTGCGAGCGGCGCAGTGCAGCGAAGAGCTCTCCGAATTCGCCGCTAGCTCCACGGTCCTTCTCAGCTGCGTGTAGCAGCGCTCGCAGTACACAGAGCTTCGCAAGGCCCGAAGACCCGGAGGGAAGTATCGCACACGAAAATGCGCCAGGACAGAGACGTGTTCTACGTTGTCCCTTCTCGTCATGCAGTTTGTGCCTCTGCTGCTTCTGCTGTAGGTAATCGCTCCTTGAAAGACGAGCGAGAGCGTCCTTCCGGGTGCATTGCACTGAGTCGAGTGCTCGCTCGGGACTTTGCACTCGGGGCCAAGGCAAGAGGGCGTGCTTGCCCGCAGAACTGAGAACACGCTGTTGGGCAGAGCTGCAACTGACCGCTGGAGTTCAGCTCTCGCCGGACGGCAGAAGGCGAAGAACGAAGCCGCTTGCGAGCGGCGCAGTGCAGCGAAGAGCTCTCCGAATTCGCCGCTAGCTCCACGGTCCTTCTCAGCTGCGAGTAGCAGCGCTCGCAGTACACAGAGCTTCGCAAGGCCCGAAGACCCGGAGGGAAGTATCGCACACGAAAATGCGCCAGGACAGAGACGTGTTCTACGTTGTCCCTTCTCGTCATGCAGTTTGTGCCTCTGCTGCTTCTGCTGTAGGTAATCGCTCCTTGAAAGACGAGCGAGAGCGTCCTTCCGGGTGCATTGCACTGAGTCGAGTGCTCGCTCGGGACTTTGCACTCGGGGCCAAGGCAAGAGGGCGTGCTTGCCCGCAGAACTGAGAACACGCTGTTGGGCAGAGCTGCAACTGACCGCTGGAGTTCAGCTCTCGCCGGACGGCAGAAGGCGAAGAACGAAGCCGCTTGCGAGCGGCGCAGTGCAGCGAAGAGCTCTCCGAATTCGCCGCTAGCTCCACGGTCCTTCTCAGCTGCGAGTAGCAGCGCTCGCAGTACACAGAGCTTCGCAAGGCCCGAAGACCCGGAGGGAAGTATCGCACACGAAAATGCGCCAGGACAGAGACGTGTTCTACGTTGTCCCTTCTCGTCATGCAGTTTGTGCCTCTGCTGCTTCTGCTGTAGGTAATCGCTCCTTGAAAGACGAGCGAGAGCGTCCTTCCGGGTGCATTGCACTGAGTCGAGTGCTCGCTCGGGACTTTGCACTCGGGGCCAAGGCAAGAGGGCGTGCTTGCCCGCAGAACTGAGAACACGCTGTTGGGCAGAGCTGCAACTGACCGCTGGAGTTCAGCTCTCGCCGGACGGCAGAAGGCGAAGAACGAAGCCGCTTGCGAGCGGCGCAGTGCAGCGAAGAGCTCTCCGAATTCGCCGCTAGCTCCACGGTCCTTCCCAGCTGCGAGTAGCAGCGCTCGCAGTACACAGAGCTTCGCAAGGCCCGAAGACGCGGAGGGAAGTATCGCACACGAAAATGCGCCAGGACAGAGACGTGTTCTACGTTGTCCCTTCTCGTCGTGCAGTTTGTGCCTCTGCTGCTTCTGCTGTTAGGAATCGCTCCTTGAAAGGCGAGCGAGAGCGTCCTTCCGGGTGCATTGCACTGAGTCGAGTGCTCGCTCGGGACTTTGCACTCGGGGCCAAGGCAAGAGGGCGTGCTTGCCCGCAGAACTGAGAACACGCTGTTGGGCAGAGCTGCAACTGACCGCTGGAGTTCAGCTCTCGCCGGACGGCAGAAGGCGAAGAACGAAGCCGCTTGCGAGCGGCGCAGTGCAGCGAAGAGCTCTCCGAATTCGCCGCTAGCTCCACGGTCCTTCCCAGCTGCGAGTAGCAGCGCTCGCAGTACACAGAGCTTCGCAAGGCCCGAAGACCCGGAGGGAAGTATCGCACACGAAAATGCGCCAGGACAGAGACGTGTTCTACGTTGTCCCTTCTCGTCATGCAGTTTGTGCCTCTGCTGCTTCTGCTGTTAGGAATCGCTCCTTGAAAGACGAGCGAGAGCGTCCTTCCGGGTGCATTGCACTGAGTCGAGTGCTCGCTCGGGACTTTGCACTCGGGGCCAAGGCAAGAGGGCGTGCTTGCCCGCAGAACTGAGAACACGCTGTTGGGCAGAGCTGCAACTGACCGCTGGAGTTCAGCTCTCGCCGGACGGCAGAAGGCGAAGAACGAAGCCGCTTGCGAGCGGCGCAGTGCAGCGAAGAGCTCTCCGAATTCGCCGCTAGCTCCACGGTCCTTCTCAGCTGCGAGTAGCAGCGCTCGCAGTACACAGAGCTTCGCAAGGCCCGAAGACCCGGAGGGAAGTATCGCACACGAAAATGCGCCAGGACAGAGACGTGTTCTACGTTGTCCCTTCTCGTCGTGCAGTTTGTGCCTCTGCTGCTTCTGCTGTAGGTAATCGCTCCTTGAAAGACGAGCGAGAGCGTCCTTCCGGGTGCATTGCACTGAGTCGAGTGCTCGCTCGGGGACTTTGCACTCGGGGCCAAGGCAAGAGGGCGTGCTTGCCCGCAACGCAACTGAGAACACGCTGTTGGGCAGAGCTGCAACTGACCGCTGGAGTTCAGCTCTCGCCGGACGGCAGAAGGCGAAGAACGAAGCCGCTTGCGAGCGGCGCAGTGCAGCGAAGAGCTCTCCGAATTCGCCGCTAGCTCCACGGTCCTTCTCAGCTGCGAGTAGCAGCGCTCGCAGTACACAGAGCTTCGCAAGGCCCGAAGACCCGGAGGGAAGTATCGCACACGAAAATGCGCCAGGACAGAGACGTGTTCTACGTTGTCCCTTCTCGTCGTGCAGTTTGTGCCTCTGCTGCTTCTGCTGTAGGTAATCGCTCCTTGAAAGACGAGCGAGAGCGTCCTTCCGGGTGCATTGCACTGAGTCGAGTGCTCGCTCGGGACTTTGCACTCGGGGCCAAGGCAAGAGGGCGTGCTTGCCCGCAGAACTGAGAACACGCTGTTGGGCAGAGCTGCAACTGACCGCTGGAGTTCAGCTCTCGCCGGACGGCAGAAGGCGAAGAACGAAGCCGCTTGCGAGCGGCGCAGTGCAGCGAAGAGCTCTCCGAATTCGCCGCTAGCTCCACGGTCCTTCTCAGCTGCGAGTAGCAGCGCTCGCAGTACACAGAGCTTCGCAAGGCCCGAAGACCCGGAGGGAAGTATCGCACACGAAAATGCGCCAGGACAGAGACGTGTTCTACGTTGTCCCTTCTCGTCGTGCAGTTTGTGCCTCTGCTGCTTCTGCTGTTAGGAATCGCTCCTTGAAAGACGAGCGAGAGCGTCCTTCCGGGTGCATTGCACTGAGTCGAGTGCTCGCTCGGGACTTTGCACTCGGGGCCAAGGCAAGAGGGCGTGCTTGCCCGCATAACTGAGAACACGCTGTTGGGCAGAGCTGCAACTGACCGCTGGAGTTCAGCTCTCGCCGGACGGCAGAAGGCGAAGAACGAAGCCGCTTGCGAGCGGCGCAGTGCAGCGAAGAGCTCTCCGAATCGCCGCTAGCTCCACGGTCCTTCTCAGCTGCGAGTAGCAGCGCTCGCAGTACACAGAGCTTCGGCAAGCCCGAAGACCCGGAGGGAAGTATCGTCACACGAAAATGCGCCAGGACAGAGACGTGTTCTACGTTGTCCCTTCTCGTCGTGCAGTTTGTGCCTCTGCTGCTTCTGCTGTAGGTAATCGCTCCTTGAAAGACGAGCGAGAGCGTCCTTCCGGGTGCATTGCACTGAGTCGAGTGCTCGCTCGGGACTTTGCACTCGGGGCCAAGGCAAGAGGGCGTGCTTGCCCGCAGAACTGAGAACACGCTGTTGGGCAGAGCTGCAACTGACCGCTGGAGTTCAGCTCTCGCCGGACGGCAGAAGGCGAAGAACGAAGCCGCTTGCGAGCGGCGCAGTGCAGCGAAGAGCTCTCCGAATTCGCCGCTAACTCCACGGTCCTTCTCAGCTGCGAGTAGCAGCGCTCGCAGTACACAGAGCTTCGCAAGGCCCGAAGACCCGGAGGGAAGTATCGCACACGAAAATGCGCCAGGACAGAGACGTGTTCTACGTTGTCCCTTCTCGTCATGCAGTTTGTGCCTCTGCTGCTTCTGCTGTAGGTAATCGCTCCTTGAAAGACGAGCGAGAGCGTCCTTCCGGGTGCATTGCACTGAGTCGAGTGCTCGCTCGGGACTTTGCACTCGGGGCCAAGGCAAGAGGGCGTGCTTGCCCGCAGAACTGAGAACACGCTGTTGGGCAGAGCTGCAACTGACCGCTGGAGTTCAGCTCTCGCCGGACGGCAGAAGGCGAAGAACGAAGCCGCTTGCGAGCGGCGCAGTGCAGCGAAGAGCTCTCCGAATTCGCCGCTAGCTCCACGGTCCTTCTCAGCTGCGAGTAGCAGCGCTCGCAGTACACAGAGCTTCGCAAGGCCCGAAGACCCGGAGGGAAGTATCGCACACGCAAATGCGCCAGGACAGAGACGTGTTCTACGTTGTCCCTTCTCGTCATGCAGTTTGTGCCTCTGCTGCTTCTGCTGTTAGGAATCGCTCCTTGAAAGACGAGCGAGAGCGTCCTTCCGGGTGCATTGCACTGAGTCGAGTGCTCGCTCGGGGCTTTGCTCTCGGGGCCAAGGCAAGAGGGCGTGCTTGCCCGCAGAACTGAGAACACGCTGTTGGGCAGAGCTGCAACTGACCGCTGGAGTTCAGCTCTCGCCGGACGGCAGAAGGCGAAGAACGAAGCCGCTTGCGAGCGGCGCAGTGCAGCGAAGAGCTCTCCGAATTCGCCGCTAGCTCCACGGTCCTTCTCAGCTGCGAGTAGCAGCGCTCGCAGTACACAGGGCTTCGCAAGGCCCGAAGACCCGGAGGGAAGTATCGCACACGAAAATGCGCCAGGACAGAGACGTGTTCTACGTTGTCCCTTCTCGTCATGCAGTTTGTGCCTCTGCTGCTTCTGCTGTAGGTAATCGCTCCTTGAAAGACGAGCGAGAGCGTCCTTCCGGGTGCATTGCACTGAGTCGAGTGCTCGCTCGGGACTTTGCTCTCGGGGCCAAGGCAAGAGGGCGTGCTTGCCCGCAGAACTGAGAACACGCTGTTGGGCAGAGCTGCAACTGACCGCTGGAGTTCAGCTCTCGCCGGACGGCAGAAGGCGAAGAACGAAGCCGCTTGCGAGCGGCGCAGTGCAGCGAAGAGCTCTCCGAATTCGCCGCTAGCTCCACGGTCCTTCTCAGCTGCGAGTAGCAGCGCTCGCAGTACACAGGGCTTCGCAAGGCCCGAAGACCCGGAGGGAAGTATCGCACACGAAAATGCGCCAGGACAGAGACGTGTTCTACGTTGTCCCTTCTCGTCATGCAGTTTGTGCCTCTGCTGCTTCTGCTGTAGGTAATCGCTCCTTGAAAGACGAGCGAGAGCGTCCTTCCGGGTGCATTGCACTGAGTCGAGTGCTCGCTCGGGACTTTGCACTCGGGGCCAAGGCAAGAGGGCGTGCTTGCCCGCAGAACTGAGAACACGCTGTTGGGCAGAGCTGCAACTGACCGCTGGAGTTCAGCTCTCGCCGGACGGCAGAAGGCGAAGAACGAAGCCGCTTGCGAGCGGCGCAGTGCAGCGAAGAGCTCTCCGAATTCGCCGCTAGCTCCACGGTCCTTCTCAGCTGCGAGTAGCAGCGCTCGCAGTACACAGGGCTTCGCAAGGCCCGAAGACCCGGAGGGAAGTATCGCACACGAAAATGCGCCAGGACAGAGACGTGTTCTACGTTGTCCCTTCTCGTCATGCAGTTTGTGCCTCTGCTGCTTCTGCTGTTAGGAATCGCTCCTTGAAAGACGAGCGAGAGCGTCCTTCCGGGTGCATTGCACTGAGTCGAGTGCTCGCTCGGGACTTTGCACTCGGGGCCAAGGCAAGAGGGCGTGCTTGCCCGCAGAACTGAGAACACGCTGTTGGGCAGAGCTGCAACTGACCGCTGGAGTTCAGCTCTCGCCGGACGGCAGAAGGCGAAGAACGAAGCCGCTTGCGAGCGGCGCAGTGCAGCGAAGAGCTCTCCGAATTCGCCGCTAGCTCCACGGTCCTTCTCAGCTGCGTGTAGCAGCGCTCGCAGTACACAGAGCTTCGCAAGGCCCGAAGACCCGGAGGGAAGTATCGCACACGAAAATGCGCCAGGACAGAGACGTGTTCTACGTTGTCCCTTCTCGTCATGCAGTTTGTGCCTCTGCTGCTTCTGCTGTAGGGAATCGCTCCTTGAAAGACGAGCGAGAGCGTCCTTCCGGGTGCATTGCACTGAGTCGAGTGCTCGCTCGGGACTTTGCACTCGGGGCCAAGGCAAGAGGGCGTGCTTGCCCGCAGAACTGAGAACACGCTGTTGGGCAGAGCTGCAACTGACCGCTGGAGTTCAGCTCTCGCCGGACGGCAGAAGGCGAAGAACGAAGCCGCTTGCGAGCGGCGCAGTGCAGCGAAGAGCTCTCCGAATTCGCCGCTAGCTCCACGGTCCTTCTCAGCTGCGAGTAGCAGCGCTCGCAGTACACAGAGCTTCGCAAGGCCCGAAGACCCGGAGGGAAGTATCGCACACGAAAATGCGCCAGGACAGAGACGTGTTCTACGTTGTCCCTTCTCGTCATGCAGTTTGTGCCTCTGCTGCTTCTGCTGTTAGGAATCGCTCCTTGAAAGACGAGCGAGAGCGTCCTTCCGGGTGCATTGCACTGAGTCGAGTGCTCGCTCGGGACTTTGCACTCGGGGCCAAGGCAAGAGGGCGTGCTTGCCCGCAGAACTGAGAACACGCTGTTGGGCAGAGCTGCAACTGACCGCTGGAGTTCAGCTCTCGCCGGACGGCAGAAGGCGAAGAACGAAGCCGCTTGCGAGCGGCGCAGTGCAGCGAAGAGCTCTCCGAATTCGCCGCTAGCTCCACGGTCCTTCTCAGCTGCGAGTAGCAGCGCTCGCAGTACACAGAGCTTCGCAAGGCCCGAAGACCCGGAGGGAAGTATCGCACACGAAAATGCGCCAGGACAGAGACGTGTTCTACGTTGTCCCTTCTCGTCATGCAGTTTGTGCCTCTGCTGCTTCTGCTGTTAGGAATCGCTCCTTGAAAGACGAGCGAGAGCGTCCTTCCGGGTGCATTGCACTGAGTCGAGTGCTCGCTCGGGACTTTGCACTCGGGGCCAAGGCAAGAGGGCGTGCTTGCCCGCAGAACTGAGAACACGCTGTTGGGCAGAGCTGCAACTGACCGCTGGAGTTCAGCTCTCGCCGGACGGCAGAAGGCGAAGAACGAAGCCGCTTGCGAGCGGCGCAGTGCAGCGAAGAGCTCTCCGAATTCGCCGCTAGCTCCACGGTCCTTCTCAGCTGCGAGTAGCAGCGCTCGCAGTACACAGAGCTTCGCAAGGCCCGAAGACCCGGAGGGAAGTATCGCACACGAAAATGCGCCAGGACAGAGACGTGTTCTACGTTGTCCCTTCTCGTCATGCAGTTTGTGCCTCTGCTGCTTCTGCTGTTAGGAATCGCTCCTTGAAAGACGAGCGAGAGCGTCCTTCCGGGTGCATTGCACTGAGTCGAGTGCTCGCTCGGGACTTTGCACTCGGGGCCAAAACAAGAGGGCGTGCTTGCCCGCAGAACTGAGAACACGCTGTTGGGCAGAGCTGCAACTGACCGCTGGAGTTCAGCTCTCGCCGGACGGCAGAAGGCGAAGAACGAAGCCGCTTGCGAGCGGCGCAGTGCAGCGAAGAGCTCTCCGAATTCGCCGCTAGCTCCACGGTCCTTCTCAGCTGCGAGTAGCAGCGCTCGCAGTACACAGAGCTTCGCAAGGCCCGAAGACCCGGAGGGAAGTATCGCACACGAAAATGCGCCAGGACAGAGACGTGTTCTACGTTGTCCCTTCTCGTCATGCAGTTTGTGCCTCTGCTGCTTCTGCTGTAGGTAATCGCTCCTTGAAAGACGAGCGAGAGCGTCCTTCCGGGTGCATTGCACTGAGTCGAGTGCTCGCTCGGGACTTTGCACTCGGGGCCAAGGCAAGAGGGCGTGCTTGCCCGCAGAACTGAGAACACGCTGTTGGGCAGAGCTGCAACTGACCGCTGGAGTTCAGCTCTCGCCGGACGGCAGAAGGCGAAGAACGAAGCCGCTTGCGAGCGGCGCAGTGCAGCGAAGAGCTCTCCGAATTCGCCGCTAGCTCCACGGTCCTTCTCAGCTGCGAGTAGCAGCGCTCGCAGTACACAGGGCTTCGCAAGGCCCGAAGACCCGGAGGGAAGTATCGCACACGAAAATGCGCCAGGACAGAGACGTGTTCTACGTTGTCCCTTCTCGTCATGCAGTTTGTGCCTCTGCTGCTTTTGCTGTAGGTAATCGCTCCTTGAAAGACGAGCGAGAGCGTCCTTCCGGGTGCATTGCACTGAGTCGAGTGCTCGCTCGGGACTTTGCTCTCGGGGCCAAGGCAAGAGGGCGTGCTTGCCCGCAGAACTGAGAACACGCTGTTGGGCAGAGCTGCAACTGACCGCTGGAGTTCAGCTCTCGCCGGGCGGCAGAAGGCGAAGAACGAAGCCGCTTGCGAGCGGCGCAGTGCAGCGAAGAGCTCTCCGAATTCGCCGCTAGCTCCACGGTCCTTCCCAGCTGCGAGTAGCAGCGCTCGCAGTACACAGGGCTTCGCAAGGCCCGAAGACCCGGAGGGAAGTATCGCACACGAAAATGCGCCAGGACAGAGACGTGTTCTACGTTGTCCCTTCTCGTCGTGCAGTTTGTGCCTCTGCTGCTTCTGCTGTAGGTAATCGCTCCTTGAAAGACGAGCGAGAGCGTCCTTCCGGGTGCATTGCACTGAGTCGAGTGCTCGCTCGGGACTTTGCACTCGGGGCCAAGGCAAGAGGGCGTGCTTGCCCGCAGAACTGAGAACACGCTGTTGGGCAGAGCTGCAACTGACCGCTGGAGTTCAGCTCTCGCCGGACGGCAGAAGGCGAAGAACGAAGCCGCTTGCGAGCGGCGCAGTGCAGCGAAGAGCTCTCCGAATTCGCCGCTAGCTCCACGGTCCTTCTCAGCTGCGAGTAGCAGCGCTCGCAGTACACAGGGCTTCGCAAGGCCCGAAGACCCGGAGGGAAGTATCGCACACGAAAATGCGCCAGGACAGAGACGTGTTCTACGTTGTCCCTTCTCGTCATGCAGTTTGTGCCTCTGCTGCTTCTGCTGTTAGGAATCGCTCCTTGAAAGACGAGCGAGAGCGTCCTTCCGGGTGCATTGCACTGAGTCGAGTGCTCGCTCGGGACTTTGCACTCGGGGCCAAGGCAAGAGGGCGTGCTTGCCCGCAGAACTGAGAACACGCTGTTGGGCAGAGCTGCAACTGACCGCTGGAGTTCAGCTCTCGCCGGACGGCAGAAGGCGAAGAACGAAGCCGCTTGCGAGCGGCGCAGTGCAGCGAAGAGCTCTCCGAATTCGCCGCTAGCTCCACGGTCCTTCTCAGCTGCGAGTAGCAGCGCTCGCAGTACACAGAGCTTCGCAAGGCCCGAAGACCCGGAGGGAAGTATCGCACACGAAAATGCGCCAGGACAGAGACGTGTTCTACGTTGTCCCTTCTCGTCATGCAGTTTGTGCCTCTGCTGCTTCTGCTGTTAGGAATCGCTCCTTGAAAGACGAGCGAGAGCGTCCTTCCGGGTGCATTGCACTGAGTCGAGTGCTCGCTCGGGACTTTGCACTCGGGGCCAAGGCAAGAGGGCGTGCTTGCCCGCAGAACTGAGAACACGCTGTTGGGCAGAGCTGCAACTGACCGCTGGAGTTCAGCTCTCGCCGGACGGCAGAAGGCGAAGAACGAAGCCGCTTGCGAGCGGCGCAGTGCAGCGAAGAGCTCTCCGAATTCGCCGCTAGCTCCACGGTCCTTCTCAGCTGCGAGTAGCAGCGCTCGCAGTACACAGAGCTTCGCAAGGCCCGAAGACCCGGAGGGAAGTATCGCACACGAAAATGCGCCAGGACAGAGACGTGTTCTACGTTGTCCCTTCTCGTCATGCAGTTTGTGCCTCTGCTGCTTCTGCTGTTAGGAATCGCTCCTTGAAAGACGAGCGAGAGCGTCCTTCCGGGTGCATTGCACTGAGTCGAGTGCTCGCTCGGGACTTTGCACTCGGGGCCAAGGCAAGAGGGCGTGCTTGCCCGCAGAACTGAGAACACGCTGTTGGGCAGAGCTGCAACTGACCGCTGGAGTTCAGCTCTCGCCGGACGGCAGAAGGCGAAGAACGAAGCCGCTTGCGAGCGGCGCAGTGCAGCGAAGAGCTCTCCGAATTCGCCGCTAGCTCCACGGTCCTTCTCAGCTGCGAGTAGCAGCGCTCGCAGTACACAGAGCTTCGCAAGGCCCGAAGACCCGGAGGGAAGTATCGCACACGAAAATGCGCCAGGACAGAGACGTGTTCTACGTTGTCCCTTCTCGTCATGCAGTTTGTGCCTCTGCTGCTTCTGCTGTAGGTAATCGCTCCTTGAAAGACGAGCGAGAGCGTCCTTCCGGGTGCATTGCACTGAGTCGAGTGCTCGCTCGGGACTTTGCACTCGGGGCCAAGGCAAGAGGGCGTGCTTGCCCGCAGAACTGAGAACACGCTGTTGGGCAGAGCTGCAACTGACCGCTGGAGTTCAGCTCTCGCCGGACGGCAGAAGGCGAAGAACGAAGCCGCTTGCGAGCGGCGCAGTGCAGCGAAGAGCTCTCCGAATTCGCCGATAGCTCCACGGTCCTTCTCAGCTGCGAGTAGCAGCGCTCGCAGTACACAGAGCTTCGCAAGGCCCGAAGACCCGGAGGGAAGTATCGCACACGAAAATGCGCCAGGACAGAGACGTGTTCTACGTTGTCCCTTCTCGTCATGCAGTTTGTGCCTCTGCTGCTTCTGCTGTAGGTAATCGCTCCTTGAAAGACGAGCGAGAGCGTCCTTCCGGGTGCATTGCACTGAGTCGAGTGCTCGCTCGGGACTTTGCACTCGGGGCCAAGGCAAGAGGGCGTGCTTGCCCGCAGAACTGAGAACACGCTGTTGGGCAGAGCTGCAACTGACCGCTGGAGTTCAGCTCTCGCCGGACGGCAGAAGGCGAAGAACGAAGCCGCTTGCGAGCGGCGCAGTGCAGCGAAGAGCTCTCCGAATTCGCCGCTAGCTCCACGGTCCTTCTCAGCTGCGAGTAGCAGCGCTCGCAGTACACAGAGCTTCGCAAGGCCCGAAGACCCGGAGGGAAGTATCGCACACGAAAATGCGCCAGGACAGAGACGTGTTCTACGTTGTCCCTTCTCGTCATGCAGTTTGTGCCTCTGCTGCTTCTGCTGTAGGTAATCGCTCCTTGAAAGACGAGCGAGAGCGTCCTTCCGGGTGCATTGCACTGAGTCGAGTGCTCGCTCGGGACTTTGCACTCGGGGCCAAGGCAAGAGGGCGTGCTTGCCCGCAGAACTGAGAACACGCTGTTGGGCAGAGCTGCAACTGACCGCTGGAGTTCAGCTCTCGCCGGACGGCAGAAGGCGAAGAACGAAGCCGCTTGCGAGCGGCGCAGTGCAGCGAAGAGCTCTCCGAATTCGCCGCTAGCTCCACGGTCCTTCTCAGCTGCGAGTAGCAGCGCTCGCAGTACACAGAGCTTCGCAAGGCCCGAAGACCCGGAGGGAAGTATCGCACACGAAAATGCGCCAGGACAGAGACGTGTTCTACGTTGTCCCTTCTCGTCATGCAGTTTGTGCCTCTGCTGCTTCTGCTGTTAGGAATCGCTCCTTGAAAGACGAGCGAGAGCGTCCTTCCGGGTGCATTGCACTGAGTCGAGTGCTCGCTCGGGACTTTGCACTCGGGGCCAAGGCAAGAGGGCGTGCTTGCCCGCAGAACTGAGAACACGCTGTTGGGCAGAGCTGCAACTGACCGCTGGAGTTCAGCTCTCGCCGGACGGCAGAAGGCGAAGAACGAAGCCGCTTGCGAGCGGCGCAGTGCAGCGAAGAGCTCTCCGAATTCGCCGCTAGCTCCACGGTCCTTCTCAGCTGCGAGTAGCAGCGCTCGCAGTACACAGAGCTTCGCAAGGCCCGAAGACCCGGAGGGAAGTATCGCACACGAAAATGTGCCAGGACAGAGACGTGTTCTACGTTGTCCCTTCTCGTCATGCAGTTTGTGCCTCTGCTGCTTCTGCTGTTAGGAATCGCTCCTTGAAAGACGAGCGAGAGCGTCCTTCCGGGTGCATTGCACTGAGTCGAGTGCTCGCTCGGGACTTTGCACTCGGGGCCAAGGCAAGAGGGCGTGCTTGCCCGCAGAACTGAGAACACGCTGTTGGGCAGAGCTGCAACTGACCGCTGGAGTTCAGCTCTCGCCGGACGGCAGAAGGCGAAGAACGAAGCCGCTTGCGAGCGGCGCAGTGCAGCGAAGAGCTCTCCGAATTCGCCGCTAGCTCCACGGTCCTTCTCAGCTGCGAGTAGCAGCGCTCGCAGTACACAGAGCTTCGCAAGGCCCGAAGACCCGGAGGGAAGTATCGCACACGAAAATGTGCCAGGACAGAGACGTGTTCTACGTTGTCCCTTCTCGTCATGCAGTTTGTGCCGCTGCTGCTTCTGCTGTTAGGAATCGCTCCTTGAAAGGCGAGCGAGAGCGTCCTTCCGGGTGCATTGCACTGAGTCGAGTGCTCGCTCGGGACTTTGCTCTCGGGGCCAAGGCAAGAGGGCGTGCTTGCCCGCAGAACTGAGAACACGCTGTTGGGCAGAGCTGCAACTGACCGCTGGAGTTCAGCTCTCGCCGGACGGCAGAAGGCGAAGAACGAAGCCGCTTGCGAGCGGCGCAGTGCAGCGAAGAGCTCTCCGAATTCGCCGCTAGCTCCACGGTCCTTCTCAGCTGCGAGTAGCAGCGCTCGCAGTACACAGGGCTTCGCAAGGCCCGAAGACCCGGAGGGAAGTATCGCACACGAAAATGTGCCAGGACAGAGACGTGTTCTACGTTGTCCCTTCTCGTCATGCAGTTTGTGCCTCTGCTGCTTCTGCTGTTAGGAATCGCTCCTTGAAAGACGAGCGAGAGCGTCCTTCCGGGTGCATTGCACTGAGTCGAGTGCTCGCTCGGGACTTTGCTCTCGGGGCCAAGGCAAGAGGGCGTGCTTGCCCGCAGAACTGAGAACACGCTGTTGGGCAGAGCTGCAACTGACCGCTGGAGTTCAGCTCTCGCCGGACGGCAGAAGGCGAAGAACGAAGCCGCTTGCGAGCGGCGCAGTGCAGCGAAGAGCTCTCCGAATTCGCCGCTAGCTCCACGGTCCTTCTCAGCTGCGAGTAGCAGCGCTCGCAGTACACAGGGCTTCGCAAGGCCCGAAGACCCGGAGGGAAGTATCGCACACGAAAATGTGCCAGGACAGAGACGTGTTCTACGTTGTCCCTTCTCGTCATGCAGTTTGTGCCTCTGCTGCTTCTGCTGTTAGGAATCGCTCCTTGAAAGGCGAGCGAGAGCGTCCTTCCGGGTGCATTGCACTGAGTCGAGTGCTCGCTCGGGACTTTGCACTCGGGGCCAAGGCAAGAGGGCGTGCTTGCCCGCAGAACTGAGAACACGCTGTTGGGCAGAGCTGCAACTGACCGCTGGAGTTCAGCTCTCGCCGGACGGCAGAAGGCGAAGAACGAAGCCGCTTGCGAGCGGCGCAGTGCAGCGAAGAGCTCTCCGAATTCGCCGCTAGCTCCACGGTCCTTCTCAGCTGCGAGTAGCAGCGCTCGCAGTACACAGGGCTTCGCAAGGCCCGAAGACCCGGAGGGAAGTATCGCACACGAAAATGTGCCAGGACAGAGACGTGTTCTACGTTGTCCCTTCTCGTCATGCAGTTTGTGCCTCTGCTGCTTCTGCTGTTAGGAATCGCTCCTTGAAAGGCGAGCGAGAGCGTCCTTCCGGGTGCATTGCACTGAGTCGAGTGCTCGCTCGGGACTTTGCTCTCGGGGCCAAGGCAAGAGGGCGTGCTTGCCCGCAGAACTGAGAACACGCTGTTGGGCAGAGCTGCAACTGACCGCTGGAGTTCAGCTCTCGCCGGACGGCAGAAGGCGAAGAACGAAGCCGCTTGCGAGCGGCGCAGTGCAGCGAAGAGCTCTCCGAATTCGCCGCTAGCTCCACGGTCCTTCTCAGCTGCGAGTAGCAGCGCTCGCAGTACACAGGGCTTCGCAAGGCCCGAAGACCCGGAGGGAAGTATCGCACACGAAAATGTGCCAGGACAGAGACGTGTTCTACGTTGTCCCTTCTCGTCATGCAGTTTGTGCCTCTGCTGCTTCTGCTGTAGGTAATCGCTCCTTGAAAGGCGAGCGAGAGCGTCCTTCCGGGTGCATTGCACTGAGTCGAGTGCTCGCTCGGGTCTTTGCACTCGGGGCCAAGGCAAGAGGGCGTGCTTGCCCGCAGAACTGAGAACACGCTGTTGGGCAGAGCTGCAACTGACCGCTGGAGTTCAGCTCTCGCCGGACGGCAAAAGGCGAAGAACGAAGCCGCTTGCGTGCGGCGCAGTGCAGCGAAGAGCTCTCCGAATTCGCCGCTAGCTCCACGGTCCTTCTCAGCTGCGAGTAGCAGCGCTCGCAGTACACAGAGCTTCGCAAGGCCCGAAGACCCGGAGGGAAGTATCGCACACGAAAATGTGCCAGGACAGAGACGTGTTCTACGTTGTCCCTTCTCGTCATGCAGTTTGTGCCTCTGCTGCTTCTGCTGTTAGGAATCGCTCCTTGAAAGGCGAGCGAGAGCGTCCTTCCGGGTGCATTGCACTGAGTCGAGTGCTCGCTCGGGACTTTGCTCTCGGGGCCAAGGCAAGAGGGCGTGCTTGCCCGCAGAACTGAGAACACGCTGTTGGGCAGAGCTGCAACTGACCGCTGGAGTTCAGCTCTCGCCGGACGGCAGAAGGCGAAGAACGAAGCCGCTTGCGAGCGGCGCAGTGCAGCGAAGAGCTCTCCGAATTCGCCGCTAGCTCCACGGTCCTTCTCAGCTGCGAGTAGCAGCGCTCGCAGTACACAGAGCTTCGCAAGGCCCGAAGACCCGGAGGGAAGTATGGCACACGGAAATGCGCCAGGACAGAGACGTGTTCTACGTTGTCCCTTCTCGTCATGCAGTTTGTGCCTCTGCTGCTTCTGCTGTTAGGAATCGCTCCTTGAAAGGCGAGCGAGAGCGTCCTTCCGGGTGCATTGCACTGAGTCGAGTGCTCGCTCGGGACTTTGCTCTCGGGGCCAAGGCAAGAGGGCGTGCTTGCCCGCAGAACTGAGAACACGCTGTTGGGCAGAGCTGCAACTGACCGCTGGAGTTCAGCTCTCGCCGGACGGCAGAAGGCGAAGAACGAAGCCGCTTGCGAGCGGCGCAGTGCAGCGAAGAGCTCTCCGAATTCGCCGCTAGCTCCACGGTCCTTCTCAGCTGCGAGTAGCAGCGCTCGCAGTACACAGGGCTTCGCAAGGCCCGAAGACCCGGAGGGAAGTATCGCACACGAAAATGCGCCAGGACAGAGACGTGTTCTACGTTGTCCCTTCTCGTCATGCAGTTTGTGCCTCTGCTGCTTCTGCTGTAGGTAATCGCTCCTTGAAAGACGAGCGAGAGCGTCCTTCCGGGTGCATTGCACTGAGTCGAGTGCTCGCTCGGGACTTTGCACTCGGGGCCAAGGCAAGAGGGCGTGCTTGCCCGCAGAACTGAGAACACGCTGTTGGGCAGAGCTGCAACTGACCGCTGGAGTTCAGCTCTCGCCGGACGGCAGAAGGCGAAGAACGAAGCCGCTTGCGAGCGGCGCAGTGCAGCGAAGAGCTCTCCGAATTCGCCGCTAGCTCCACGGTCCTTCTCAGCTGCGAGTAGCAGCGCTCGCAGTACACAGAGCTTCGCAAGGCCCGAAGACCCGGAGGGAAGTATCGCACACGAAAATGTGCCAGGACAGAGACGTGTTCTACGTTGTCCCTTCTCGTCATGCAGTTTGTGCCTCTGCTGCTTCTGCTGTTAGGAATCGCTCCTTGAAAGACGAGCGAGAGCGTCCTTCCGGGTGCATTGCACTGAGTCGAGTGCTCGCTCGGGACTTTGCACTCGGGGCCAAGGCAAGAGGGCGTGCTTGCCCGCAGAACTGAGAACACGCTGTTGGGCAGAGCTGCAACTGACCGCTGGAGTTCAGCTCTCGCCGGACGGCAGAAGGCGAAGAACGAAGCCGCTTGCGAGCGGCGCAGTGCAGCGAAGAGCTCTCCGAATTCGCCGCTAGCTCCACGGTCCTTCTCAGCTGCGAGTAGCAGCGCTCGCAGTACACAGAGCTTCGCAAGGCCCGAAGACCCGGAGGGAAGTATCGCACACGAAAATGTGCCAGGACAGAGACGTGTTCTACGTTGTCCCTTCTCGTCATGCAGTTTGTGCCGCTGCTGCTTCTGCTGTTAGGAATCGCTCCTTGAAAGGCGAGCGAGAGCGTCCTTCCGGGTGCATTGCACTGAGTCGAGTGCTCGCTCGGGACTTTGCTCTCGGGGCCAAGGCAAGAGGGCGTGCTTGCCCGCAGAACTGAGAACACGCTGTTGGGCAGAGCTGCAACTGACCGCTGGAGTTCAGCTCTCGCCGGACGGCAGAAGGCGAAGAACGAAGCCGCTTGCGAGCGGCGCAGTGCAGCGAAGAGCTCTCCGAATTCGCCGCTAGCTCCACGGTCCTTCTCAGCTGCGAGTAGCAGCGCTCGCAGTACACAGGGCTTCGCAAGGCCCGAAGACCCGGAGGGAAGTATCGCACACGAAAATGTGCCAGGACAGAGACGTGTTCTACGTTGTCCCTTCTCGTCATGCAGTTTGTGCCTCTGCTGCTTCTGCTGTTAGGAATCGCTCCTTGAAAGACGAGCGAGAGCGTCCTTCCGGGTGCATTGCACTGAGTCGAGTGCTCGCTCGGGACTTTGCTCTCGGGGCCAAGGCAAGAGGGCGTGCTTGCCCGCAGAACTGAGAACACGCTGTTGGGCAGAGCTGCAACTGACCGCTGGAGTTCAGCTCTCGCCGGACGGCAGAAGGCGAAGAACGAAGCCGCTTGCGAGCGGCGCAGTGCAGCGAAGAGCTCTCCGAATTCGCCGCTAGCTCCACGGTCCTTCTCAGCTGCGAGTAGCAGCGCTCGCAGTACACAGGGCTTCGCAAGGCCCGAAGACCCGGAGGGAAGTATCGCACACGAAAATGTGCCAGGACAGAGACGTGTTCTACGTTGTCCCTTCTCGTCATGCAGTTTGTGCCTCTGCTGCTTCTGCTGTTAGGAATCGCTCCTTGAAAGGCGAGCGAGAGCGTCCTTCCGGGTGCATTGCACTGAGTCGAGTGCTCGCTCGGGACTTTGCACTCGGGGCCAAGGCAAGAGGGCGTGCTTGCCCGCAGAACTGAGAACACGCTGTTGGGCAGAGCTGCAACTGACCGCTGGAGTTCAGCTCTCGCCGGACGGCAGAAGGCGAAGAACGAAGCCGCTTGCGAGCGGCGCAGTGCAGCGAAGAGCTCTCCGAATTCGCCGCTAGCTCCACGGTCCTTCTCAGCTGCGAGTAGCAGCGCTCGCAGTACACAGGGCTTCGCAAGGCCCGAAGACCCGGAGGGAAGTATCGCACACGAAAATGTGCCAGGACAGAGACGTGTTCTACGTTGTCCCTTCTCGTCATGCAGTTTGTGCCTCTGCTGCTTCTGCTGTTAGGAATCGCTCCTTGAAAGGCGAGCGAGAGCGTCCTTCCGGGTGCATTGCACTGAGTCGAGTGCTCGCTCGGGACTTTGCTCTCGGGGCCAAGGCAAGAGGGCGTGCTTGCCCGCAGAACTGAGAACACGCTGTTGGGCAGAGCTGCAACTGACCGCTGGAGTTCAGCTCTCGCCGGACGGCAGAAGGCGAAGAACGAAGCCGCTTGCGAGCGGCGCAGTGCAGCGAAGAGCTCTCCGAATTCGCCGCTAGCTCCACGGTCCTTCTCAGCTGCGAGTAGCAGCGCTCGCAGTACACAGGGCTTCGCAAGGCCCGAAGACCCGGAGGGAAGTATCGCACACGAAAATGTGCCAGGACAGAGACGTGTTCTACGTTGTCCCTTCTCGTCATGCAGTTTGTGCCTCTGCTGCTTCTGCTGTAGGTAATCGCTCCTTGAAAGGCGAGCGAGAGCGTCCTTCCGGGTGCATTGCACTGAGTCGAGTGCTCGCTCGGGTCTTTGCACTCGGGGCCAAGGCAAGAGGGCGTGCTTGCCCGCAGAACTGAGAACACGCTGTTGGGCAGAGCTGCAACTGACCGCTGGAGTTCAGCTCTCGCCGGACGGCAAAAGGCGAAGAACGAAGCCGCTTGCGTGCGGCGCAGTGCAGCGAAGAGCTCTCCGAATTCGCCGCTAGCTCCACGGTCCTTCTCAGCTGCGAGTAGCAGCGCTCGCAGTACACAGAGCTTCGCAAGGCCCGAAGACCCGGAGGGAAGTATCGCACACGAAAATGTGCCAGGACAGAGACGTGTTCTACGTTGTCCCTTCTCGTCATGCAGTTTGTGCCTCTGCTGCTTCTGCTGTTAGGAATCGCTCCTTGAAAGGCGAGCGAGAGCGTCCTTCCGGGTGCATTGCACTGAGTCGAGTGCTCGCTCGGGACTTTGCTCTCGGGGCCAAGGCAAGAGGGCGTGCTTGCCCGCAGAACTGAGAACACGCTGTTGGGCAGAGCTGCAACTGACCGCTGGAGTTCAGCTCTCGCCGGACGGCAGAAGGCGAAGAACGAAGCCGCTTGCGAGCGGCGCAGTGCAGCGAAGAGCTCTCCGAATTCGCCGCTAGCTCCACGGTCCTTCTCAGCTGCGAGTAGCAGCGCTCGCAGTACACAGAGCTTCGCAAGGCCCGAAGACCCGGAGGGAAGTATGGCACACGGAAATGCGCCAGGACAGAGACGTGTTCTACGTTGTCCCTTCTCGTCATGCAGTTTGTGCCTCTGCTGCTTCTGCTGTTAGGAATCGCTCCTTGAAAGGCGAGCGAGAGCGTCCTTCCGGGTGCATTGCACTGAGTCGAGTGCTCGCTCGGGACTTTGCTCTCGGGGCCAAGGCAAGAGGGCGTGCTTGCCCGCAGAACTGAGAACACGCTGTTGGGCAGAGCTGCAACTGACCGCTGGAGTTCAGCTCTCGCCGGACGGCAGAAGGCGAAGAACGAAGCCGCTTGCGAGCGGCGCAGTGCAGCGAAGAGCTCTCCGAATTCGCCGCTAGCTCCACGGTCCTTCTCAGCTGCGAGTAGCAGCGCTCGCAGTACACAGGGCTTCGCAAGGCCCGAAGACCCGGAGGGAAGTATCGCACACGAAAATGCGCCAGGACAGAGACGTGTTCTACGTTGTCCCTTCTCGTCATGCAGTTTGTGCCTCTGCTGCTTCTGCTGTAGGTAATCGCTCCTTGAAAGACGAGCGAGAGCGTCCTTCCGGGTGCATTGCACTGAGTCGAGTGCTCGCTCGGGACTTTGCACTCGGGGCCAAGGCAAGAGGGCGTGCTTGCCCGCAGAACTGAGAACACGCTGTTGGGCAGAGCTGCAACTGACCGCTGGAGTTCAGCTCTCGCCGGACGGCAGAAGGCGAAGAACGAAGCCGCTTGCGAGCGGCGCAGTGCAGCGAAGAGCTCTCCGAATTCGCCGCTAGCTCCACGGTCCTTCTCAGCTGCGAGTAGCAGCGCTCGCAGTACACAGGGCTTCGCAAGGCCCGAAGACCCGGAGGGAAGTATCGCACACGAAAATGCGCCAGGACAGAGACGTGTTCTACGTTGTCCCTTCTCGTCATGCAGTTTGTGCCTCTGCTGCTTTTGCTGTAGGTAATCGCTCCTTGAAAGACGAGCGAGAGCGTCCTTCCGGGTGCATTGCACTGAGTCGAGTGCTCGCTCGGGACTTTGCTCTCGGGGCCAAGGCAAGAGGGCGTGCTTGCCCGCAGAACTGAGAACACGCTGTTGGGCAGAGCTGCAACTGACCGCTGGAGTTCAGCTCTCGCCGGGCGGCAGAAGGCGAAGAACGAAGCCGCTTGCGAGCGGCGCAGTGCAGCGAAGAGCTCTCCGAATTCGCCGATAGCTCCACGGTCCTTCTCAGCTGCGAGTAGCAGCGCTCGCAGTACACAGGGCTTCGCAAGGCCCGAAGACCCGGAGGGAAGTATCGCACACGAAAATGCGCCAGGACAGAGACGTGTTCTACGTTGTCCCTTCTCGTCATGCAGTTTGTGCCTCTGCTGCTTCTGCTGTAGGTAATCGCTCCTTGAAAGACGAGCGAGAGCGTCCTTCCGGGTGCATTGCACTGAGTCGAGTGCTCGCTCGGGACTTTGCACTCGGGGCCAAGGCAAGAGGGCGTGCTTGCCCGCAGAACTGAGAACACGCTGTTGGGCAGAGCTGCAACTGACCGCTGGAGTTCAGCTCTCGCCGGACGGCAGAAGGCGAAGAACGAAGCCGCTTGCGAGCGGCGCAGTGCAGCGAAGAGCTCTCCGAATTCGCCGCTAGCTCCACGGTCCTTCTCAGCTGCGAGTAGCAGCGCTCGCAGTACACAGGGCTTCGCAAGGCCCGAAGACCCGGAGGGAAGTATCGCACACGAAAATGCGCCAGGACAGAGACGTGTTCTACGTTGTCCCTTCTCGTCATGCAGTTTGTGCCTCTGCTGCTTCTGCTGTTAGGAATCGCTCCTTGAAAGACGAGCGAGAGCGTCCTTCCGGGTGCATTGCACTGAGTCGAGTGCTCGCTCGGGACTTTGCACTCGGGGCCAAGGCAAGAGGGCGTGCTTGCCCGCAGAACTGAGAACACGCTGTTGGGCAGAGCTGCAACTGACCGCTGGAGTTCAGCTCTCGCCGGACGGCAGAAGGCGAAGAACGAAGCCGCTTGCGAGCGGCGCAGTGCAGCGAAGAGCTCTCCGAATTCGCCGCTAGCTCCACGGTCCTTCTCAGCTGCGAGTAGCAGCGCTCGCAGTACACAGAGCTTCGCAAGGCCCGAAGACCCGGAGGGAAGTATCGCACACGAAAATGCGCCAGGACAGAGACGTGTTCTACGTTGTCCCTTCTCGTCATGCAGTTTGTGCCTCTGCTGCTTCTGCTGTTAGGAATCGCTCCTTGAAAGACGAGCGAGAGCGTCCTTCCGGGTGCATTGCACTGAGTCGAGTGCTCGCTCGGGACTTTGCACTCGGGGCCAAGGCAAGAGGGCGTGCTTGCCCGCAGAACTGAGAACACGCTGTTGGGCAGAGCTGCAACTGACCGCTGGAGTTCAGCTCTCGCCGGACGGCAGAAGGCGAAGAACGAAGCCGCTTGCGAGCGGCGCAGTGCAGCGAAGAGCTCTCCGAATTCGCCGCTAGCTCCACGGTCCTTCTCAGCTGCGAGTAGCAGCGCTCGCAGTACACAGAGCTTCGCAAGGCCCGAAGACCCGGAGGGAAGTATCGCACACGAAAATGCGCCAGGACAGAGACGTGTTCTACGTTGTCCCTTCTCGTCATGCAGTTTGTGCCTCTGCTGCTTCTGCTGTTAGGAATCGCTCCTTGAAAGACGAGCGAGAGCGTCCTTCCGGGTGCATTGCACTGAGTCGAGTGCTCGCTCGGGACTTTGCACTCGGGGCCAAGGCAAGAGGGCGTGCTTGCCCGCAGAACTGAGAACACGCTGTTGGGCAGAGCTGCAACTGACCGCTGGAGTTCAGCTCTCGCCGGACGGCAGAAGGCGAAGAACGAAGCCGCTTGCGAGCGGCGCAGTGCAGCGAAGAGCTCTCCGAATTCGCCGCTAGCTCCACGGTCCTTCTCAGCTGCGAGTAGCAGCGCTCGCAGTACACAGAGCTTCGCAAGGCCCGAAGACCCGGAGGGAAGTATCGCACACGAAAATGCGCCAGGACAGAGACGTGTTCTACGTTGTCCCTTCTCGTCATGCAGTTTGTGCCTCTGCTGCTTCTGCTGTAGGTAATCGCTCCTTGAAAGACGAGCGAGAGCGTCCTTCCGGGTGCATTGCACTGAGTCGAGTGCTCGCTCGGGACTTTGCACTCGGGGCCAAGGCAAGAGGGCGTGCTTGCCCGCAGAACTGAGAACACGCTGTTGGGCAGAGCTGCAACTGACCGCTGGAGTTCAGCTCTCGCCGGACGGCAGAAGGCGAAGAACGAAGCCGCTTGCGAGCGGCGCAGTGCAGCGAAGAGCTCTCCGAATTCGCCGATAGCTCCACGGTCCTTCTCAGCTGCGAGTAGCAGCGCTCGCAGTACACAGAGCTTCGCAAGGCCCGAAGACCCGGAGGGAAGTATCGCACACGAAAATGCGCCAGGACAGAGACGTGTTCTACGTTGTCCCTTCTCGTCATGCAGTTTGTGCCTCTGCTGCTTCTGCTGTAGGTAATCGCTCCTTGAAAGACGAGCGAGAGCGTCCTTCCGGGTGCATTGCACTGAGTCGAGTGCTCGCTCGGGACTTTGCACTCGGGGCCAAGGCAAGAGGGCGTGCTTGCCCGCAGAACTGAGAACACGCTGTTGGGCAGAGCTGCAACTGACCGCTGGAGTTCAGCTCTCGCCGGACGGCAGAAGGCGAAGAACGAAGCCGCTTGCGAGCGGCGCAGTGCAGCGAAGAGCTCTCCGAATTCGCCGCTAGCTCCACGGTCCTTCTCAGCTGCGAGTAGCAGCGCTCGCAGTACACAGAGCTTCGCAAGGCCCGAAGACCCGGAAGGAAGTATCGCACACGAAAATGCGCCAGGACAGAGACGTGTTCTACGTTGTCCCTTCTCGTCATGCAGTTTGTGCCTCTGCTGCTTCTGCTGTAGGTAATCGCTCCTTGAAAGACGAGCGAGAGCGTCCTTCCGGGTGCATTGCACTGAGTCGAGTGCTCGCTCGGGACTTTGCACTCGGGGCCAAGGCAAGAGGGCGTGCTTGCCCGCAGAACTGAGAACACGCTGTTGGGCAGAGCTGCAACTGACCGCTGGAGTTCAGCTCTCGCCGGACGGCAGAAGGCGAAGAACGAAGCCGCTTGCGAGCGGCGCAGTGCAGCGAAGAGCTCTCCGAATTCGCCGCTAGCTCCACGGTCCTTCTCAGCTGCGAGTAGCAGCGCTCGCAGTACACAGAGCTTCGCAAGGCCCGAAGACCCGGAGGGAAGTATCGCACACGAAAATGCGCCAGGACAGAGACGTGTTCTACGTTGTCCCTTCTCGTCATGCAGTTTGTGCCTCTGCTGCTTCTGCTGTAGGTAATCGCTCCTTGAAAGACGAGCGAGAGCGTCCTTCCGGGTGCATTGCACTGAGTCGAGTGCTCGCTCGGGACTTTGCACTCGGGGCCAAGGCAAGAGGGCGTGCTTGCCCGCAGAACTGAGAACACGCTGTTGGGCAGAGCTGCAACTGACCGCTGGAGTTCAGCTCTCGCCGGACGGCAGAAGGCGAAGAACGAAGCCGCTTGCGAGCGGCGCAGTGCAGCGAAGAGCTCTCCGAATTCGCCGATAGCTCCACGGTCCTTCTCAGCTGCGAGTAGCAGCGCTCGCAGTACACAGAGCTTCGCAAGGCCCGAAGACCCGGAGGGAAGTATCGCACACGAAAATGCGCCAGGACAGAGACGTGTTCTACGTTGTCCCTTCTCGTCATGCAGTTTGTGCCTCTGCTGCTTCTGCTGTAGGTAATCGCTCCTTGAAAGACGAGCGAGAGCGTCCTTCCGGGTGCATTGCACTGAGTCGAGTGCTCGCTCGGGACTTTGCACTCGGGGCCAAGGCAAGAGGGCGTGCTTGCCCGCAGAACTGAGAACACGCTGTTGGGCAGAGCTGCAACTGACCGCTGGAGTTCAGCTCTCGCCGGACGGCAGAAGGCGAAGAACGAAGCCGCTTGCGAGCGGCGCAGTGCAGCGAAGAGCTCTCCGAATTCGCCGCTAGCTCCACGGTCCTTCTCAGCTGCGAGTAGCAGCGCTCGCAGTACACAGAGCTTCGCAAGGCCCGAAGACCCGGAGGGAAGTATCGCACACGAAAATGCGCCAGGACAGAGACGTGTTCTACGTTGTCCCTTCTCGTCATGCAGTTTGTGCCTCTGCTGCTTCTGCTGTAGGTAATCGCTCCTTGAAAGACGAGCGAGAGCGTCCTTCCGGGTGCATTGCACTGAGTCGAGTGCTCGCTCGGGACTTTGCACTCGGGGCCAAGGCAAGAGGGCGTGCTTGCCCGCAGAACTGAGAACACGCTGTTGGGCAGAGCTGCAACTGACCGCTGGAGTTCAGCTCTCGCCGGACGGCAGAAGGCGAAGAACGAAGCCGCTTGCGAGCGGCGCAGTGCAGCGAAGAGCTCTCCGAATTCGCCGCTAGCTCCACGGTCCTTCTCAGCTGCGAGTAGCAGCGCTCGCAGTACACAGAGCTTCGCAAGGCCCGAAGACCCGGAGGGAAGTATCGCACACGAAAATGCGCCAGGACAGAGACGTGTTCTACGTTGTCCCTTCTCGTCATGCAGTTTGTGCCTCTGCTGCTTCTGCTGTTAGGAATCGCTCCTTGAAAGACGAGCGAGAGCGTCCTTCCGGGTGCATTGCACTGAGTCGAGTGCTCGCTCGGGACTTTGCACTCGGGGCCAAGGCAAGAGGGCGTGCTTGCCCGCAGAACTGAGAACACGCTGTTGGGCAGAGCTGCAACTGACCGCTGGAGTTCAGCTCTCGCCGGACGGCAGAAGGCGAAGAACGAAGCCGCTTGCGAGCGGCGCAGTGCAGCGAAGAGCTCTCCGAATTCGCCGCTAGCTCCACGGTCCTTCTCAGCTGCGAGTAGCAGCGCTCGCAGTACACAGAGCTTCGCAAGGCCCGAAGACCCGGAGGGAAGTATCGCACACGAAAATGTGCCAGGACAGAGACGTGTTCTACGTTGTCCCTTCTCGTCATGCAGTTTGTGCCTCTGCTGCTTCTGCTGTTAGGAATCGCTCCTTGAAAGACGAGCGAGAGCGTCCTTCCGGGTGCATTGCACTGAGTCGAGTGCTCGCTCGGGACTTTGCACTCGGGGCCAAGGCAAGAGGGCGTGCTTGCCCGCAGAACTGAGAACACGCTGTTGGGCAGAGCTGCAACTGACCGCTGGAGTTCAGCTCTCGCCGGACGGCAGAAGGCGAAGAACGAAGCCGCTTGCGAGCGGCGCAGTGCAGCGAAGAGCTCTCCGAATTCGCCGCTAGCTCCACGGTCCTTCTCAGCTGCGAGTAGCAGCGCTCGCAGTACACAGAGCTTCGCAAGGCCCGAAGACCCGGAGGGAAGTATCGCACACGAAAATGTGCCAGGACAGAGACGTGTTCTACGTTGTCCCTTCTCGTCATGCAGTTTGTGCCGCTGCTGCTTCTGCTGTTAGGAATCGCTCCTTGAAAGGCGAGCGAGAGCGTCCTTCCGGGTGCATTGCACTGAGTCGAGTGCTCGCTCGGGACTTTGCTCTCGGGGCCAAGGCAAGAGGGCGTGCTTGCCCGCAGAACTGAGAACACGCTGTTGGGCAGAGCTGCAACTGACCGCTGGAGTTCAGCTCTCGCCGGACGGCAGAAGGCGAAGAACGAAGCCGCTTGCGAGCGGCGCAGTGCAGCGAAGAGCTCTCCGAATTCGCCGCTAGCTCCACGGTCCTTCTCAGCTGCGAGTAGCAGCGCTCGCAGTACACAGGGCTTCGCAAGGCCCGAAGACCCGGAGGGAAGTATCGCACACGAAAATGTGCCAGGACAGAGACGTGTTCTACGTTGTCCCTTCTCGTCATGCAGTTTGTGCCTCTGCTGCTTCTGCTGTTAGGAATCGCTCCTTGAAAGACGAGCGAGAGCGTCCTTCCGGGTGCATTGCACTGAGTCGAGTGCTCGCTCGGGACTTTGCTCTCGGGGCCAAGGCAAGAGGGCGTGCTTGCCCGCAGAACTGAGAACACGCTGTTGGGCAGAGCTGCAACTGACCGCTGGAGTTCAGCTCTCGCCGGACGGCAGAAGGCGAAGAACGAAGCCGCTTGCGAGCGGCGCAGTGCAGCGAAGAGCTCTCCGAATTCGCCGCTAGCTCCACGGTCCTTCTCAGCTGCGAGTAGCAGCGCTCGCAGTACACAGGGCTTCGCAAGGCCCGAAGACCCGGAGGGAAGTATCGCACACGAAAATGTGCCAGGACAGAGACGTGTTCTACGTTGTCCCTTCTCGTCATGCAGTTTGTGCCTCTGCTGCTTCTGCTGTTAGGAATCGCTCCTTGAAAGGCGAGCGAGAGCGTCCTTCCGGGTGCATTGCACTGAGTCGAGTGCTCGCTCGGGACTTTGCACTCGGGGCCAAGGCAAGAGGGCGTGCTTGCCCGCAGAACTGAGAACACGCTGTTGGGCAGAGCTGCAACTGACCGCTGGAGTTCAGCTCTCGCCGGACGGCAGAAGGCGAAGAACGAAGCCGCTTGCGAGCGGCGCAGTGCAGCGAAGAGCTCTCCGAATTCGCCGCTAGCTCCACGGTCCTTCTCAGCTGCGAGTAGCAGCGCTCGCAGTACACAGGGCTTCGCAAGGCCCGAAGACCCGGAGGGAAGTATCGCACACGAAAATGTGCCAGGACAGAGACGTGTTCTACGTTGTCCCTTCTCGTCATGCAGTTTGTGCCTCTGCTGCTTCTGCTGTTAGGAATCGCTCCTTGAAAGGCGAGCGAGAGCGTCCTTCCGGGTGCATTGCACTGAGTCGAGTGCTCGCTCGGGACTTTGCTCTCGGGGCCAAGGCAAGAGGGCGTGCTTGCCCGCAGAACTGAGAACACGCTGTTGGGCAGAGCTGCAACTGACCGCTGGAGTTCAGCTCTCGCCGGACGGCAGAAGGCGAAGAACGAAGCCGCTTGCGAGCGGCGCAGTGCAGCGAAGAGCTCTCCGAATTCGCCGCTAGCTCCACGGTCCTTCTCAGCTGCGAGTAGCAGCGCTCGCAGTACACAGGGCTTCGCAAGGCCCGAAGACCCGGAGGGAAGTATCGCACACGAAAATGTGCCAGGACAGAGACGTGTTCTACGTTGTCCCTTCTCGTCATGCAGTTTGTGCCTCTGCTGCTTCTGCTGTAGGTAATCGCTCCTTGAAAGGCGAGCGAGAGCGTCCTTCCGGGTGCATTGCACTGAGTCGAGTGCTCGCTCGGGTCTTTGCACTCGGGGCCAAGGCAAGAGGGCGTGCTTGCCCGCAGAACTGAGAACACGCTGTTGGGCAGAGCTGCAACTGACCGCTGGAGTTCAGCTCTCGCCGGACGGCAAAAGGCGAAGAACGAAGCCGCTTGCGTGCGGCGCAGTGCAGCGAAGAGCTCTCCGAATTCGCCGCTAGCTCCACGGTCCTTCTCAGCTGCGAGTAGCAGCGCTCGCAGTACACAGAGCTTCGCAAGGCCCGAAGACCCGGAGGGAAGTATCGCACACGAAAATGTGCCAGGACAGAGACGTGTTCTACGTTGTCCCTTCTCGTCATGCAGTTTGTGCCTCTGCTGCTTCTGCTGTTAGGAATCGCTCCTTGAAAGGCGAGCGAGAGCGTCCTTCCGGGTGCATTGCACTGAGTCGAGTGCTCGCTCGGGACTTTGCTCTCGGGGCCAAGGCAAGAGGGCGTGCTTGCCCGCAGAACTGAGAACACGCTGTTGGGCAGAGCTGCAACTGACCGCTGGAGTTCAGCTCTCGCCGGACGGCAGAAGGCGAAGAACGAAGCCGCTTGCGAGCGGCGCAGTGCAGCGAAGAGCTCTCCGAATTCGCCGCTAGCTCCACGGTCCTTCTCAGCTGCGAGTAGCAGCGCTCGCAGTACACAGAGCTTCGCAAGGCCCGAAGACCCGGAGGGAAGTATGGCACACGGAAATGCGCCAGGACAGAGACGTGTTCTACGTTGTCCCTTCTCGTCATGCAGTTTGTGCCTCTGCTGCTTCTGCTGTTAGGAATCGCTCCTTGAAAGGCGAGCGAGAGCGTCCTTCCGGGTGCATTGCACTGAGTCGAGTGCTCGCTCGGGACTTTGCTCTCGGGGCCAAGGCAAGAGGGCGTGCTTGCCCGCAGAACTGAGAACACGCTGTTGGGCAGAGCTGCAACTGACCGCTGGAGTTCAGCTCTCGCCGGACGGCAGAAGGCGAAGAACGAAGCCGCTTGCGAGCGGCGCAGTGCAGCGAAGAGCTCTCCGAATTCGCCGCTAGCTCCACGGTCCTTCTCAGCTGCGAGTAGCAGCGCTCGCAGTACACAGGGCTTCGCAAGGCCCGAAGACCCGGAGGGAAGTATCGCACACGAAAATGTGCTAGGACAGAGACGTGTTCTACGTTGTCCCTTCTCGTCATGCAGTTTGTGCCTCTGCTGCTTCTGCTGTAGGTAATCGCTCCTTGAAAGGCGAGCGAGAGCGTCCTTCCGGGTGCATTGCACTGAGTCGAGTGCTCGCTCGGGTCTTTGCACTCGGGGCCAAGGCAAGAGGGCGTGCTTGCCCGCAGAACTGAGAACACGCTGTTGGGCAGAGCTGCAACTGACCGCTGGAGTTCAGCTGTCGCCGGACGGCAAAAGGCGAAGAACGAAGCCGCTTGCGTGCGGCGCAGTGCAGCGAAGAGCTCTCCGAATTCGCCGCTAGCTCCACGGTCCTTCTCAGCTGCGAGTAGCAGCGCTCGCAGTACACAGAGCTTCGCAAGGCCCGAAGACCCGGAGGGAAGTATCGCACACGAAAATGTGCCAGGACAGAGACGTGTTCTACGTTGTCCCTTCTCGTCATGCAGTTTGTGCCTCTGCTGCTTCTGCTGTTAGGAATCGCTCCTTGAAAGGCGAGCGAGAGCGTCCTTCCGGGTGCATTGCACTGAGTCGAGTGCTCGCTCGGGGCTTTGCTCTCGGGGCCAAGGCAAGAGGGCGTGCTTGCCCGCAGAACTGAGAACACGCTGTTGGGCAGAGCTGCAACTGACCGCTGGAGTTCAGCTCTCGCCGGACGGCAGAAGGCGAAGAACGAAGCCGCTTGCGAGCGGCGCAGTGCAGCGAAGAGCTCTCCGAATTCGCCGCTAGCTCCACGGTCCTTCTCAGCTGCGAGTAGCAGCGCTCGCAGTACACAGAGCTTCGCAAGGCCCGAAGACCCGGAGGGAAGTATGGCACACGGAAATGCGCCAGGACAGAGACGTGTTCTACGTTGTCCCTTCTCGTCATGCAGTTTGTGCCTCTGCTGCTTCTGCTGTTAGGAATCGCTCCTTGAAAGGCGAGCGAGAGCGTCCTTCCGGGTGCATTGCACTGAGTCGAGTGCTCGCTCGGGACTTTGCACTCGGGGCCAAGGCAAGAGGGCGTGCTTGCCCGCAGAACTGAGAACACGCTGTTGGGCAGAGCTGCAACTGACCGCTGGAGTTCAGCTCTCGCCGGACGGCAGAAGGCGAAGAACGAAGCCGCTTGCGAGCGGCGCAGTGCAGCGAAGAGCTCTCCGAATTCGCCGCTAGCTCCACGGTCCTTCTCAGCTGCGAGTAGCAGCGCTCGCAGTACACAGAGCTTCGCAAGGCCCGAAGACCCGGAGGGAAGTATCGCACACGGAAATGCGCCAGGACAGAGACGTGTTCTACGTTGTCCCTTCTCGTCATGCAGTTTGTGCCTCTGCTGCTTCTGCTGTAGGTAATCGCTCCTTGAAAGACGAGCGAGAGCGTCCTTCCGGGTGCATTGCACTGAGTCGAGTGCTCGCTCGGGACTTTGCACTCGGGGCCAAGGCAAGAGGGCGTGCTTGCCCGCAGAACTGAGAACACGCTGTTGGGCAGAGCTGCAACTGACCGCTGGAGTTCAGCTCTCGCCGGACGGCAGAAGGCGAAGAACGAAGCCGCTTGCGAGCGGCGCAGTGCAGCGAAGAGCTCTCCGAATTCGCCGCTAGCTCCACGGTCCTTCCCAGCTGCGAGTAGCAGCGCTCGCAGTACACAGAGCTTCGCAAGGCCCGAAGACCCGGAGGGAAGTATCGCACACGAAAATGCGCCAGGACAGAGACGTGTTCTACGTTGTCCCTTCTCGTCATGCAGTTTGTGCCTCTGCTGCTTCTGCTGTTAGGAATCGCTCCTTGAAAGGCGAGCGAGAGCGTCCTTCCGGGTGCATTGCACTGAGTCGAGTGCTCGCTCGGGACTTTGCACTCGGGGCCAAGGCAAGAGGGCGTGCTTGCCCGCAGAACTGAGAACACGCTGTTGGGCAGAGCTGCAACTGACCGCTGGAGTTCAGCTCTCGCCGGACGGCAGAAGGCGAAGAACGAAGCCGCTTGCGAGCGGCGCAGTGCAGCGAAGAGCTCTCCGAATTCGCCGCTAGCTCCACGGTCCTTCTCAGCTGCGAGTAGCAGCGCTCGCAGTACACAGAGCTTCGCAAGGCCCGAAGACCCGGAGGGAAGTATCGCACACGAAAATGCGCCAGGACAGAGACGTGTTCTACGTTGTCCCTTCTCGTCATGCAGTTTGTGCCTCTGCTGCTTCTGCTGTAGGTAATCGCTCCTTGAAAGACGAGCGAGAGCGTCCTTCCGGGTGCATTGCACTGAGTCGAGTGCTCGCTCGGGAATTTGCACTCGGGGCCAAGGCAAGAGGGCGTGCTTGCCCGCAGAACTGAGAACACGCTGTTGGGCAGAGCTGCAACTGACCGCTGGAGTTCAGCTCTCGCCGGACGGCAGAAGGCGAAGAACGAAGCCGCTTGCGAGCGGCGCAGTGCAGCGAAGAGCTCTCCGAATTCGCCGCTAGCTCCACGGTCCTTCTCAGCTGCGTGTAGCAGCGCTCGCAGTACACAGAGCTTCGCAAGGCCCGAAGACCCGGAGGGAAGTATCGCACACGAAAATGCGCCAGGACAGAGACGTGTTCTACGTTGTCCCTTCTCGTCATGCAGTTTGTGCCTCTGCTGCTTCTGCTGTAGGTAATCGCTCCTTGAAAGACGAGCGAGAGCGTCCTTCCGGGTGCATTGCACTGAGTCGAGTGCTCGCTCGGGACTTTGCACTCGGGGCCAAGGCAAGAGGGCGTGCTTGCCCGCAGAACTGAGAACACGCTGTTGGGCAGAGCTGCAACTGACCGCTGGAGTTCAGCTCTCGCCGGACGGCAGAAGGCGAAGAACGAAGCCGCTTGCGAGCGGCGCAGTGCAGCGAAGAGCTCTCCGAATTCGCCGCTAGCTCCACGGTCCTTCTCAGCTGCGAGTAGCAGCGCTCGCAGTACACAGAGCTTCGCAAGGCCCGAAGACCCGGAGGGAAGTATGGCACACGGAAATGCGCCAGGACAGAGACGTGTTCTACGTTGTCCCTTCTCGTCATGCAGTTTGTGCCTCTGCTGCTTCTGCTGTTAGGAATCGCTCCTTGAAAGACGAGCGAGAGCGTCCTTCCGGGTGCATTGCACTGAGTCGAGTGCTCGCTCGGGACTTTGCACTCGGGGCCAAGGCAAGAGGGCGTGCTTGCCCGCAGAACTGAGAACACGCTGTTGGGCAGAGCTGCAACTGACCGCTGGAGTTCAGCTCTCGCCGGACGGCAGAAGGCGAAGAACGAAGCCGCTTGCGAGCGGCGCAGTGCAGCGAAGAGCTCTCCGAATTCGCCGCTAGCTCCACGGTCCTTCTCAGCTGCGAGTAGCAGCGCTCGCAGTACACAGAGCTTCGCAAGGCCCGAAGACCCGGAGGGAAGTATGGCACACGGAAATGCGCCAGGACAGAGACGTGTTCTACGTTGTCCCTTCTCGTCATGCAGTTTGTGCCTCTGCTGCTTCTGCTGTTAGGAATCGCTCCTTGAAAGACGAGCGAGAGCGTCCTTCCGGGTGCATTGCACTGAGTCGAGTGCTCGCTCGGGACTTTGCACTCGGGGCCAAGGCAAGAGGGCGTGCTTGCCCGCAGAACTGAGAACACGCTGTTGGGCAGAGCTGCAACTGACCGCTGGAGTTCAGCTCTCGCCGGACGGCAGAAGGCGAAGAACGAAGCCGCTTGCGAGCGGCGCAGTGCAGCGAAGAGCTCTCCGAATTCGCCGCTAGCTCCACGGTCCTTCTCAGCTGCGAGTAGCAGCGCTCGCAGTACACAGAGCTTCGCAAGGCCCGAAGACCCGGAGGGAAGTATGGCACACGGAAATGCGCCAGGACAGAGACGTGTTCTACGTTGTCCCTTCTCGTCATGCAGTTTGTGCCTCTGCTGCTTCTGCTGTAGGTAATCGCTCCTTGAAAGACGAGCGAGAGCGTCCTTCCGGGTGCATTGCACTGAGTCGAGTGCTCGCTCGGGACTTTGCACTCGGGGCCAAGGCAAGAGGGCGTGCTTGCCCGCAGAACTGAGAACACGCTGTTGGGCAGAGCTGCAACTGACCGCTGGAGTTCAGCTCTCGCCGGACGGCAGAAGGCGAAGAACGAAGCCGCTTGCGAGCGGCGCAGTGCAGCGAAGAGCTCTCCGAATTCGCCGCTAGCTCCACGGTCCTTCCCAGCTGCGAGTAGCAGCGCTCGCAGTACACAGAGCTTCGCAAGGCCCGAAGACCCGGAGGGAAGTATCGCACACGAAAATGCGCCAGGACAGAGACGTGTTCTACGTTGTCCCTTCTCGTCATGCAGTTTGTGCCTCTGCTGCTTCTGCTGTTAGGAATCGCTCCTTGAAAGACGAGCGAGAGCGTCCTTCCGGGTGCATTGCACTGAGTCGAGTGCTCGCTCGGGGCTTTGCACTCGGGGCCAAGGCAAGAGGGCGTGCTTGCCCGCAGAACTGAGAACACGCTGTTGGGCAGAGCTGCAACTGACCGCTGGAGTTCAGCTCTCGCCGGACGGCAGAAGGCGAAGAACGAAGCCGCTTGCGAGCGGCGCAGTGCAGCGAAGAGCTCTCCGAATTCGCCGCTAGCTCCACGGTCCTTCTCAGCTGCGAGTAGCAGCGCTCGCAGTACACAGAGCTTCGCCAGGCCAGAAGACCCGGAGGGAAGTATCGCACACGAAAATGCGCCAGGACAGAGACGTGTTCTACGTTGTCCCTTCTCGTCATGCAGTTTGTGCCTCTGCTGCTTCTGCTGTTAGGAATCGCTCCTTGAAAGACGAGCGAGAGCGTCCTTCCGGGTGCATTGCACTGAGTCGAGTGCTCGCTCGGGGCTTTGCACTCGGGGCCAAGGCAAGAGGGCGTGCTTGCCCGCAGAACTGAGAACACGCTGTTGGGCAGAGCTGCAACTGACCGCTGGAGTTCAGCTCTCGCCGGACGGCAGAAGGCGAAGAACGAAGCCGCTTGCGAGCGGCGCAGTGCAGCGAAGAGCTCTCCGAATTCGCCGCTAGCTCCACGGTCCTTCTCAGCTGCGAGTAGCAGCGCTCGCAGTACACAGAGCTTCGCCAGGCCAGAAGACCCGGAGGGAAGTATCGCACACGAAAATGCGCCAGGACAGAGACGTGTTCTACGTTGTCCCTTCTCGTCATGCAGTTTGTGCCTCTGCTGCTTCTGCTGTTAGGAATCGCTCCTTGAAAGACGAGCGAGAGCGTCCTTCCGGGTGCATTGCACTGAGTCGAGTGCTCGCTCGGGGCTTTGCTCTCGGGGCCAAGGCAAGAGGGCGTGCTTGCCCGCAGAACTGAGAACACGCTGTTGGGCAGAGCTGCAACTGACCGCTGGAGTTCAGCTCTCGCCGGACGGCAGAAGGCGAAGAACGAAGCCGCTTGCGAGCGGCGCAGTGCAGCGAAGAGCTCTCCGAATTCGCCGCTAGCTCCACGGTCCTTCTCAGCTGCGTGTAGCAGCGCTCGCAGTACACAGAGCTTCGCAAGGCCCGAAGACCCGGAGGGAAGTATGGCACACGAAAATGCGCCAGGACAGAGACGTGTTCTACGTTGTCCCTTCTCGTCATGCAGTTTGTGCCTCTGCTGCTTCTGCTGTAGGTAATCGCTCCTTGAAAGACGAGCGAGAGCGTCCTTCCGGGTGCATTGCACTGAGTCGAGTGCTCGCTCGGGACTTTGCACTCGGGGCCAAGGCAAGAGGGCGTGCTTGCCCGCAGAACTGAGAACACGCTGTTGGGCAGAGCTGCAACTGACCGCTGGAGTTCAGCTCTCGCCGGACGGCAGAAGGCGAAGAACGAAGCCGCTTGCGAGCGGCGCAGTGCAGCGAAGAGCTCTCCGAATTCGCCGCTAGCTCCACGGTCCTTCTCAGCTGCGAGTAGCAGCGCTCGCAGTACACAGAGCTTCGCAAGGCCCGAAGACCCGGAGGGAAGTATGGCACACGGAAATGCGCCAGGACAGAGACGTGTTCTACGTTGTCCCTTCTCGTCATGCAGTTTGTGCCTCTGCTGCTTCTGCTGTTAGGAATCGCTCCTTGAAAGACGAGCGAGAGCGTCCTTCCGGGTGCATTGCACTGAGTCGAGTGCTCGCTCGGGACTTTGCACTCGGGGCCAAGGCAAGAGGGCGTGCTTGCCCGCAGAACTGAGAACACGCTGTTGGGCAGAGCTGCAACTGACCGCTGGAGTTCAGCTCTCGCCGGACGGCAGAAGGCGAAGAACGAAGCCGCTTGCGAGCGGCGCAGTGCAGCGAAGAGCTCTCCGAATTCGCCGCTAGCTCCACGGTCCTTCTCAGCTGCGAGTAGCAGCGCTCGCAGTACACAGAGCTTCGCAAGGCCCGAAGACCCGGAGGGAAGTATGGCACACGGAAATGCGCCAGGACAGAGACGTGTTCTACGTTGTCCCTTCTCGTCATGCAGTTTGTGCCTCTGCTGCTTCTGCTGTAGGTAATCGCTCCTTGAAAGACGAGCGAGAGCGTCCTTCCGGGTGCATTGCACTGAGTCGAGTGCTCGCTCGGGACTTTGCACTCGGGGCCAAGGCAAGAGGGCGTGCTTGCCCGCAGAACTGAGAACACGCTGTTGGGCAGAGCTGCAACTGACCGCTGGAGTTCAGCTCTCGCCGGACGGCAGAAGGCGAAGAACGAAGCCGCTTGCGAGCGGCGCAGTGCAGCGAAGAGCTCTCCGAATTCGCCGCTAGCTCCACGGTCCTTCCCAGCTGCGAGTAGCAGCGCTCGCAGTACACAGAGCTTCGCAAGGCCCGAAGACCCGGAGGGAAGTATCGCACACGAAAATGCGCCAGGACAGAGACGTGTTCTACGTTGTCCCTTCTCGTCATGCAGTTTGTGCCTCTGCTGCTTCTGCTGTTAGGAATCGCTCCTTGAAAGACGAGCGAGAGCGTCCTTCCGGGTGCATTGCACTGAGTCGAGTGCTCGCTCGGGGCTTTGCACTCGGGGCCAAGGCAAGAGGGCGTGCTTGCCCGCAGAACTGAGAACACGCTGTTGGGCAGAGCTGCAACTGACCGCTGGAGTTCAGCTCTCGCCGGACGGCAGAAGGCGAAGAACGAAGCCGCTTGCGAGCGGCGCAGTGCAGCGAAGAGCTCTCCGAATTCGCCGCTAGCTCCACGGTCCTTCTCAGCTGCGAGTAGCAGCGCTCGCAGTACACAGAGCTTCGCAAGGCCAGAAGACCCGGAGGGAAGTATCGCACACGAAAATGCGCCAGGACAGAGACGTGTTCTACGTTGTCCCTTCTCGTCATGCAGTTTGTGCCTCTGCTGCTTCTGCTGTTAGGAATCGCTCCTTGAAAGACGAGCGAGAGCGTCCTTCCGGGTGCATTGCACTGAGTCGAGTGCTCGCTCGGGGCTTTGCTCTCGGGGCCAAGGCAAGAGGGCGTGCTTGCCCGCAGAACTGAGAACACGCTGTTGGGCAGAGCTGCAACTGACCGCTGGAGTTCAGCTCTCGCCGGACGGCAGAAGGCGAAGAACGAAGCCGCTTGCGAGCGGCGCAGTGCAGCGAAGAGCTCTCCGAATTCGCCGCTAGCTCCACGGTCCTTCTCAGCTGCGTGTAGCAGCGCTCGCAGTACACAGAGCTTCGCAAGGCCCGAAGACCCGGAGGGAAGTATGGCACACGAAAATGCGCCAGGACAGAGACGTGTTCTACGTTGTCCCTTCTCGTCATGCAGTTTGTGCCTCTGCTGCTTCTGCTGTAGGTAATCGCTCCTTGAAAGACGAGCGAGAGCGTCCTTCCGGGTGCATTGCACTGAGTCGAGTGCTCGCTCGGGACTTTGCACTCGGGGCCAAGGCAAGAGGGCGTGCTTGCCCGCAGAACTGAGAACACGCTGTTGGGCAGAGCTGCAACTGACCGCTGGAGTTCAGCTCTCGCCGGACGGCAGAAGGCGAAGAACGAAGCCGCTTGCGAGCGGCGCAGTGCAGCGAAGAGCTCTCCGAATTCGCCGCTAGCTCCACGGTCCTTCTCAGCTGCGAGTAGCAGCGCTCGCAGTACACAGAGCTTCGCAAGGCCCGAAGACCCGGAGGGAAGTATGGCACACGGAAATGCGCCAGGACAGAGACGTGTTCTACGTTGTCCCTTCTCGTCATGCAGTTTGTGCCTCTGCTGCTTCTGCTGTTAGGAATCGCTCCTTGAAAGACGAGCGAGAGCGTCCTTCCGGGTGCATTGCACTGAGTCGAGTGCTCGCTCGGGACTTTGCACTCGGGGCCAAGGCAAGAGGGCGTGCTTGCCCGCAGAACTGAGAACACGCTGTTGGGCAGAGCTGCAACTGACCGCTGGAGTTCAGCTCTCGCCGGACGGCAGAAGGCGAAGAACGAAGCCGCTTGCGAGCGGCGCAGTGCAGCGAAGAGCTCTCCGAATTCGCCGCTAGCTCCACGGTCCTTCTCAGCTGCGAGTAGCAGCGCTCGCAGTACACAGAGCTTCGCAAGGCCCGAAGACCCGGAGGGAAGTATCGCACACGAAAATGCGCCAGGACAGAGACGTGTTCTACGTTGTCCCTTCTCGTCATGCAGTTTGTGCCTCTGCTGCTTCTGCTGTAGGTAATCGCTCCTTGAAAGACGAGCGAGAGCGTCCTTCCGGGTGCATTGCACTGAGTCGAGTGCTCGCTCGGGACTTTGCACTCGGGGCCAAGGCAAGAGGGCGTGCTTGCCCGCAGAACTGAGAACACGCTGTTGGGCAGAGCTGCAACTGACCGCTGGAGTTCAGCTCTCGCCGGACGGCAGAAGGCGAAGAACGAAGCCGCTTGCGAGCGGCGCAGTGCAGCGAAGAGCTCTCCGAATTCGCCGCTAGCTCCACGGTCCTTCTCAGCTGCGTGTAGCAGCGCTCGCAGTACACAGAGCTTCGCAAGGCCCGAAGACCCGGAGGGAAGTATCGCACACGAAAATGCGCCAGGACAGAGACGTGTTCTACGTTGTCCCTTCTCGTCATGCAGTTTGTGCCTCTGCTGCTTCTGCTGTAGGTAATCGCTCCTTGAAAGACGAGCGAGAGCGTCCTTCCGGGTGCATTGCACTGAGTCGAGTGCTCGCTCGGGACTTTGCACTCGGGGCCAAGGCAAGAGGGCGTGCTTGCCCGCAGAACTGAGAACACGCTGTTGGGCAGAGCTGCAACTGACCGCTGGAGTTCAGCTCTCGCCGGACGGCAGAAGGCGAAGAACGAAGCCGCTTGCGAGCGGCGCAGTGCAGCGAAGAGCTCTCCGAATTCGCCGCTAGCTCCACGGTCCTTCCCAGCTGCGAGTAGCAGCGCTCGCAGTACACAGAGCTTCGCAAGGCCCGAAGACCCGGAGGGAAGTATCGCACACGAAAATGCGCCAGGACAGAGACGTGTTCTACGTTGTCCCTTCTCGTCATGCAGTTTGTGCCTCTGCTGCTTCTGCTGTAGGTAATCGCTCCTTGAAAGACGAGCGAGAGCGTCCTTCCGGGTGCATTGCACTGAGTCGAGTGCTCGCTCGGGACTTTGCACTCGGGGCCAAGGCAAGAGGGCGTGCTTGCCCGCAGAACTGAGAACACGCTGTTGGGCAGAGCTGCAACTGACCGCTGGAGTTCAGCTCTCGCCGGACGGCAGAAGGCGAAGAACGAAGCCGCTTGCGAGCGGCGCAGTGCAGCGAAGAGCTCTCCGAATTCGCCGCTAGCTCCACGGTCCTTCCCAGCTGCGAGTAGCAGCGCTCGCAGTACACAGAGCTTCGCAAGGCCCGAAGACCCGGAGGGAAGTATCGCACACGAAAATGCGCCAGGACAGAGACGTGTTCTACGTTGTCCCTTCTCGTCATGCAGTTTGTGCCTCTGCTGCTTCTGCTGTAGGTAATCGCTCCTTGAAAGACGAGCGAGAGCGTCCTTCCGGGTGCATTGCACTGAGTCGAGTGCTCGCTCGGGACTTTGCACTCGGGGCCAAGGCAAGAGGGCGTGCTTGCCCGCAGAACTGAGAACACGCTGTTGGGCAGAGCTGCAACTGACCGCTGGAGTTCAGCTCTCGCCGGACGGCAGAAGGCGAAGAACGAAGCCGCTTGCGAGCGGCGCAGTGCAGCGAAGAGCTCTCCGAATTCGCCGCTAGCTCCACGGTCCTTCTCAGCTGCGTGTAGCAGCGCTCGCAGTACACAGAGCTTCGCAAGGCCCGAAGACCCGGAGGGAAGTATCGCACACGAAAATGCGCCAGGACAGAGACGTGTTCTACGTTGTCCCTTCTCGTCATGCAGTTTGTGCCTCTGCTGCTTCTGCTGTAGGTAATCGCTCCTTGAAAGACGAGCGAGAGCGTCCTTCCGGGTGCATTGCACTGAGTCGAGTGCTCGCTCGGGACTTTGCACTCGGGGCCAAGGCAAGAGGGCGTGCTTGCCCGCAGAACTGAGAACACGCTGTTGGGCAGAGCTGCAACTGACCGCTGGAGTTCAGCTCTCGCCGGACGGCAGAAGGCGAAGAACGAAGCCGCTTGCGAGCGGCGCAGTGCAGCGAAGAGCTCTCCGAATTCGCCGCTAGCTCCACGGTCCTTCTCAGCTGCGAGTAGCAGCGCTCGCAGTACACAGAGCTTCGCAAGGCCCGAAGACCCGGAGGGAAGTATCGCACACGAAAATGCGCCAGGACAGAGACGTGTTCTACGTTGTCCCTTCTCGTCATGCAGTTTGTGCCTCTGCTGCTTCTGCTGTAGGTAATCGCTCCTTGAAAGACGAGCGAGAGCGTCCTTCCGGGTGCATTGCACTGAGTCGAGTGCTCGCTCGGGACTTTGCACTCGGGGCCAAGGCAAGAGGGCGTGCTTGCCCGCAGAACTGAGAACACGCTGTTGGGCAGAGCTGCAACTGACCGCTGGAGTTCAGCTCTCGCCGGACGGCAGAAGGCGAAGAACGAAGCCGCTTGCGAGCGGCGCAGTGCAGCGAAGAGCTCTCCGAATTCGCCGCTAGCTCCACGGTCCTTCTCAGCTGCGAGTAGCAGCGCTCGCAGTACACAGAGCTTCGCAAGGCCCGAAGACCCGGAGGGAAGTATCGCACACGAAAATGCGCCAGGACAGAGACGTGTTCTACGTTGTCCCTTCTCGTCATGCAGTTTGTGCCTCTGCTGCTTCTGCTGTTAGGAATCGCTCCTTGAAAGGCGAGCGAGAGCGTCCTTCCGGGTGCATTGCACTGAGTCGAGTGCTCGCTCGGGACTTTGCACTCGGGGCCAAGGCAAGAGGGCGTGCTTGACCGCAGAACTGAGAACACGCTGTTGGGCAGAGCTGCAACTGACCGCTGGAGTTCAGCTCTCGCCGGACGGCAGAAGGCGAAGAACGAAGCCGCTTGCGAGCGGCGCAGTGCAGCGAAGAGCTCTCCGAATTCGCCGCTAGCTCCACGGTCCTTCTCAGCTGCGAGTAGCAGCGCTCGCAGTACACAGAGCTTCGCAAGGCCCGAAGACCCGGAGGGAAGTATCGCACACGAAAATGCGCCAGGACAGAGAC